>NC_060880.1:41201110-41574061 GCF_021901495.1 Neodiprion virginianus
AGAATGCGATGGAACGAAAGGAATTAGAAACGGATACAGAAAACAGAAAACACATGACGGAGCAAAGAACCTGACGAGATGACAAAATAATGGAAATAACACAAAATTGGTAGGCATATGAATAGCAAGAAAGTCGCTCTCTAGCCCGCTTTGGTTGCCTCAACTCATTTGATATACATATATAAGGCTCGACCCACGGAAGACATCTATTCATATCGTACATACCGAGTGGATTCGCCAAACTAGCCTGAGCATCCTCGTTCACTGTTCACATCGTGTGTTCATCTACTCCGACCTATAAGTTATAAAGTGTGTATACATCCGATCCATGAAGTCTGAAGTGATACACCGCGCATGGTAATCTAATTTTTCCATCAGTCTTCTCATCTCCAAACTCATAAACCATGTAGCTAATGTGCATTATGTATACAATTCCAGATGTAATTCTACTCATTGTGCAAAAAAGAAGCATCAAAAGTAATATCGTAATAATAATGATAAATAATGGGACTAATTTGTTTACCATCCGCTACACTGCTCCTTATATTCACAAGTACGCATATGACCAAAAATGAATTATTCTGCGGAAAAGAAGAGCTCTCCTTCTTCGATATTACTCCACTTTAAGCACAAATTTGTCAAAGTGATGTTAGCTGCGTTCAACTTTTAATCAATTACTGCCTGCGATGTATACGCAGCATTTCCGACCATCCGATTAATCCTCTTGGTCGAGAAGTGATAACATCTCATGGTTGCAGATATAGAATTTGTGAGTAGAGATACAACATATCATGGTCAAAGTTTAGTTGAAATGCTAGTGAGTTTCTGGCCTCCATAATAATAGTTAAATATCCCGTTGGAAATAAATTTCAACAGATAATTCGATAGATTTATAAGAAATTAATGCGCACTAGGCGAACCAAAGCAAGGAAATATTCAATCGTTATATAACAACAAGGAATCCGTATCATATACGACAACATCACCTCTGCCTAAGAACCAGAAATGAATGTCATCGATTTTCAAATAAAGTACAAAATGGCTTGAAGAAGAAAAATTTGTTCAAGCACGTACCACAATCTCCTACATAGGTAAAAATTTTACACCGAGAAGTAGAACCGTTCGAACCTATCCAAAGCCAGTTATCACGAAGAACGATGATAAGTCTCCTGGCTAGTGCACGGAGTGAAATGAGTCGCCGGGTAGAGAAAATGAGGGAAAAGAGATGCGGGGACTAAAAGAGGGTGGAGCGGAAGGCTTTCGGACGATGAATCATGTTTCATCCCCCGCAGGGGGTGAGCTGGCAAAGCTGGATGACTCGATGGGTGGATGGCTGGCTGCCCGGCTGAGTTTTCTCTCTTACACGTTCAGTGCGCACACCCCGAGGACACTCTGATCAAAATTGGAATTTTTTGTTCATCAGCCGTTTCATTCACCGATATCGAACATGTCAACGTGAGTTTTCCAATCAAACCGAAAACGCGGTGACACAAACGGTTACCATAAGAATATTAGAATATTTAGGAAAATGAATCCAGAGACGTGACTGTGGCTGTGACTATGCTTACGATGGGAGAGACAACGGTGATTCATCCTCCAGAGGGCCAAGGCGTGCCGCTGGTACTGCAACGTTGTCAAGTTTTCTTCTTGCCGCGTCCACGCCGCATGAAACTTTTCGTACCGACCCCTTGGTCCTCACCCGGATAGTGGGTGATCTAGAGGTCACAACGACACGGACCATGATTATTCGCCGAAAATCATTCCAAGCGGGCAAAGGAATACCCTCAAGTCCTGTCCACAAAAATTTTTGGAAAGTGGGAAACAGAACCACTTTTGAACCAAATCCAATTTTTAATGGAATTCCACCATCCCCTACGGTCATAAAGTGTTTTCATCACATTTTCTTCGGATTACACTTAACGTCTATGCCATAGACCTGTGTCTTCGAGCGCTCACCAACCTTACACATCGGCATACATACCAACTCTCCTCGTACAACATGCGACAAAGCCCGCAAATGTAGTGGAATAAACGAGGTGGTACGTATTAGAAGGTAAGTTGAGTAAAGACCCTCCCCCTCATCTCCCTCATGACCCTCGACCCCTCTCACCTTCCAGTAGGAAGGTGTGCACCGTATTGTGTGTACATATACGTACCCCATGCATGCATTCATCACCCCGTGGGGCGAACACGTGTTCCCTCCAATTCTTATTCGCGTTGGGTTTTAAGTAGAGGCTCCCGAGCGGAGCCTCGAGTTTCGATTGGTAATTACCGGTTAAGTAAAGCGGAGTGTTTATGTTTCGATCGAACACAAAAAGGTGGCCTGTATTGTAAGGACTCGGGGGATAAATACATAACGAGTTCGTACTTTATTTCGTGAAACCTCAATACGCCGCAGACGAAATAAAGTTATTCGAAAGCATTTTTGACGATTAATTTCTACTCGCATTCAAGCAACGTTTCAAAGCTTGTGAGAATTAATATGATAGAATAAGGGAACGCTCAACATACCATTCCTTCGTCGATGGACGCGGCGTCCTCTTCAAACTGACAATCGTCATTCCCCTCGTTACATGTTATCACGGTGGAATCTTTAGCTGCATCTACCACTGAGTTGTTCAATTCCACTTCCTCGCTGCAATTTTCATGCCTCCTAAGCCAATCCATATCGTAAGATAATACTCTGCGATACTTCTTGGGAAATATTGAACGTCCACTGTTTCACCCTCACCCTTCGTTCAATCCCAAGTTGTTACTATAAGTGTCAAGAAGCTTGTCGTACTCGATAAATTATCTCTACGACTCATTTGACTTTCCAATCTGCCCGGCATTGGGTTACTATTTAACAAGAAAAAAAAAACGTCGAATATCCCACAAGAAAACTACAGCAATGAAGGAACCTTAGGAACTTAATCAACGAATCGGATCACTACACAGAATCGACTCCAAAAAGAGATTGAAATGACATTCCTTCGCGACACAATTTCACCCCGAACACCGAAGGAATCGATGACGCTTTTTTAAAAAAAGCAGCCAGGGAGGGAAGCGGAAAGAAATGACAGGAAGCGAAGCGATCACCAGTCGTCGTCGTGGGTAACTTGTGGCGCGGCGCTTAATAATGCTCTGACCGTCTGTACGCGCGTTCGTCTGGCAGAGAGCCGGCTTGCTAAGCTCCCGAGAGTCCCGACCGCGCGGAGATTGGCGGGGGCGGACTTCTCTCCTTCCCCCTCCGCCTCGCCATCACCCTCGCCCCATCCAGCCATCCCCATTTCTCTCCCTCAGATCCGTCCTCTCTTTCTCCTTCCTTCTCTCTCTCGGGTTCAGGGACGATCCTTACTGCGGATCGGCTGGTACTAGGGTGCCCTGAACCACGGTACGAACCACCCGAGGAAACGTGGGTGCACATGCCGACCGAGGTTATAGGAATGGTGTTGGACTATTCGTAAAGATAAATTGCAAATCGAATGAGTATTGAATTTGATAGATGCACAAAATGTGCGCAATTGCCGAGGACTGCTGGAGATGTGAGAAATCACGTCAAACCCTGCTACGGTAGCAAAATTTTCGAGTTTCGAGTTTCGAGAGAGAGAAAAAATACTTGTTCATACCATTAATTCCGTACACCGGGAACGAGTTCGACAGATTTCAAGTACGTTAGGTACGACGCCGGGACCGGTGAGTGAGGTTTTTCCGTGAGAAGGAGGTAGCTGCAGAATGTGTCGGGGGGTCAATAAAACGGCGGAGAAACACGGGTTCAGCTGTACCGTAATTTCAGCCCTCGAAGTTTCCACACTTTTACTACCGTTCAGCCAATCAAAATCAGTCTGTGATCATTCAGAGAGCTATAAACGCGGTGGAAGAGTGAAAATTAGAAACTGTCAACTGGGTTTGATGGCTTTAGGTACCACTCGGATGAGGGATGATAAATGGATGATACCGACGATATAGGTTGTAACTTAATGTCCACCGATTTAGTGTTTTTTTTTTTTTTTTTTGGAATTCTTTCACATTCAAAGTTTCACCTCAGACTCGAGGCTTAAGAATATTTAATTTTTTCTGAAACGCCCCCCCTCAGAGCCGAAACGTCAATTTATGATATGAAATATTTCTTTCATTTCAACCTTGACACGGAGAATTCTACACGTGAAAATTCGAAAACCCAAAAAGCACAGAATAGACCCCCATAAGCGTGCGGGCCTGGCTGGTTGCGGCAGTGATGTCGGTGCTGGGGTTGCCCCTAGCAACGACGCAGCACCGTACACGGGTGCAAGGGGGGCCGGGGTGCACGGGAAAAGGCGCCGCAGGGGGCTCGTATACGTTCAAATATGCATGTGGATGGTCTACATACACGTATACCCATGTGTAGTAGGTAGGTAGTGTATCCCGCCCACGAGTACGTGGGATATAATTGATTTTACTGCCACGGACAAAATGTTGCGAGTCGATCAAAGCTTCCCATCCCTTCCTCCTCCGATATCATCAATGCAGGGCCATTCTCTTGCCTTTGTCACTGTTGCCGTCCTATGACAGCGTAATAGCTATGCATTCGACCCTGTGCATACAGGTAAGCTTACGTAAGTTTTCCCAACTTCAAATCTGTTGATCAGGAACGCGTATTCATAAGTGCGAATGAAGTGAAATGATTTCGCAATTACATCATGATTTTTCAGTTTTTTACTCCGGCCTGCTGCGTTTTTTTATCCTCATGAGTTGCACCTAGAATAGTTTTTGTCAACAATTGCTAAATCTGTGAGCAGCACGAACTGAAATTCATAAGCGTGAATTTATTGGATGGCGTTGTTTTGACGTCAGGATCTCCCTTGATACCATATGTTATGCCAACGCCAATGTAAGAGATTCGACATCGATAAAATGGCCCCACAAATCAAAATTCACAAAATCAGAGTACTTCTCAGGCTCAAGATTTTTTTTTTAATTTGCGAGATTAATAAAAAATCGCACGCGATGATCAAATCTTTCCTGCTTAATCGTATGTTCACCGCAATGGCAGCCTCTGCCCGATCAGCTCAACAAGTGTCAACTTATACTCAGGTGCCAATAAGCGCATCCTATTACTGGGATGCAAGTCGTAGGTCTGACATCACGGCAATTAGTTGCCAACATCTCAACTCCCCCATCTACTTTACATCCTTTCCCGAGATATCGTTTATCAATTTAGGTACTTTTAAGACCTGTGGGAAATATTCTACACACATTGTCTATACTATGCATGCGCGCATCAACATCAGGTTAGGGCCATGGTCAAGTGACCGATACCTGACTGGTTTAAAAAAAAAAAACACCCTCAGGTCTACGCAGCAGTGTATAGGAGCCGGAATCGACGGTGCAGCGGTTGGCAAAAAACTTCAGCAATGTCCGGTAAAGGAGCGAACTTTTCTCTGGGTAAGTATATACATCAAGGCGGCGAAGTAATTTTGGGATAGGTTTGGTTAGGGTTAGGTTAGAATAAGTTGGGTTGGGTTAAGTTATTCAGCTCCCGATTCTCCCGCGGAATGCGTATCCTTATAGTCGTTCTAATTTCAGTTGCAGAACGCGAGCATGGATTCAGGCTTGAAATAATTCAGCTTCTCTCAGGATTCGTTAAAACTTACCGTGGTACAATGATTCTCAAGTGGGAACCGCTGCAGTGATCAGTCTAATAATATTACTCACGTGCCTTTGTGAGTACTGCGCAAATTATGCATTCGAAACTCGCTCTGTGAATCAGCTCCGGAACATTGATGAACGAAAGCAATAACAAGAATTTTGTGACAATGGGCAATTTAGCAACGAATGATAAGTATTCGAGTACTTTTCTTTACTATGCAGCTGTGCGATATCCATTCGCTCTGGTTCAACGAATCTCCTCCTGGCAACACTGGCAACGTTTCAAAGATACAAATCTAACTGAGCATGGATGAAATTAAACTCGGACACCCCGCAGTATGAGATTCGTTGCCATAATATAACACCTCCTTCCGAGTGTCGACTAATGACTCCGCACTTCGACTTGTAGAAAATGTAAAAATTCGCGGTAATGACAAATTTCACGATAACGTGGTATATTTTTAATCCTTTTTATTTATTTTCTCACTCTGGCGCGACTCAATCCGCTCAGAGAAGTAGGAGGACCAACGATTAGCTTCAATTAACTGTAACTAGAAGAACCATACTACTGTTAAAGGGGCGCCACGCGGTTGTATGAGATCGGACAAAGCGGCGCCGATTGTTTGATTGAAACGAATTGCTCTGAGTCGGAATGTCGACTGGTCAGTTTACGAAACCTCCGTCCTCAACGAATATTTCGCGCCGGTCCCGTGCGGCGTTTTTCTTTGCGTGCACTAATGCGCCTCCAGGGTGAATTCCGCTCTTGCTAAATAATTCGTCGGGATTTTTATGCGCCTGGAATAACTGGACTCCAGTCCAGACGCCGAGCTGAAGGGATTGCCTTGAGCGAAACTCTGAACAAAGAGGCACTGAGGGGAACTAAAGAGGGGGGGGGGGGGGGGGCAGATATATGTATATATGTATAGGTATATACATATATCGTTCAAACTCTTTGTGTGTGTACATGTGTAGGTACGTAATGCAATTGTATACAGGATACCTGCGCAAACTGGCAAAGATAAAAGCACGCTTGCGAGTCGTTTTTTTTTTGCACGAGGATTCACGAATTCCCCTTGGGCTTTTACAGAGGCTGCAGGAGACGATCAAAGACCAAATTCCTAAGCCCTAATTATTATCGGGGCAAAGGTATTTCTCAAGAGGGCGATAATGTGTTAATTATATGGTTTAGAAGAACTAATCACTTACACGCCTCCAGATAGATACTGAAAAAATAGCTCTTCCAAATTACCACCGAAATCGGCCGTCGAAATTGATCCTGCAGCGATAAAATTGTCGAAAAGCATAGAAAGCAGGGATTCGGAGAGATAAAATAGAACGAATTACATTATATAGAATCTAAATGCGTTTGAATTTAACATGACAATCCTTCTCCAGCGTCCTATAACACGTAACTGGTTTTGGAAATTGATCGAATGTGTTTTCTATTTCCTGAAACTTTATTGTACCATATGTGTTATTGATAACGAATAGGAACTCAGTTTCGATAATCTCCGGAGAAGATGATATTGCGTAAATTTAGCATAATCGTAATTACCGAAGTACACGTGCATGTACCGCGTGATGGTTGAAGAAAATTTTCTATTTGTATAACTGTAAACATAGCACTGGAAGAATTTCCTATACATACACTTAGTTAGCCGAGAGTTGAACGATCTTATAAGGACAACGATAAGAAAGGCGAAAGAAGGGGCATAGTTTACAGTGTGCACGTTCAAGGTAAAAGGGTATGCCGTTTTTGTGGTTAAGAAAGAAAAGGAAAAAAAAACAGAAAAAGAAAAAAGAACCACCGGGACCAGCTCAACAAAGAGTTTCTAATAGATGGTGCAGCGGAACATCACGGACGACGCCTTATAAGGTGCAGATACAACCATCGGGCTGCTTCTTCGCCGCAGCCGTTCAGCGTCCTCCGCCCAATCTACCGCATCGGTGCACGCTGATGTTTGTGCGCGAAAAGAAGAGAGACGTACTTAGTATTCTCTGGGTGAATGTGTGCATTGCTGTGTAAATATAACACTTCGTGCTTCTGCCATACCTCACATTATTTTCGGTTATAGACGTGAAATTTGAAGTATTGATTATGTGTCCGTACCTTGATTTAACATATTATACGACAATGGCAATGACAATGACACGAAACCTCTCAGAAATGGGCATCAACTTTGTGGCAGTAGGAATATACGTTCGACAAGTTGAATTTTCAGCATCAATTTTGCTCGTCAAGAATGAACAATTTACCGGAAAGTAAATATTCACTTTTAAACGAATGTAAATAATTCGGCAGATGATATCCAATTTGCTTACCGATTGCAAGAGATCTTTGATGACAACGGTCTTCGCCCTGTTCCTGCGAGCGCCGTTTCCCGCGATTTCTTTCAATGGAGCGATTTTTGGCTGATGCAAGGATAACGTCTTGACCAGTCGATACTCTTCTCCGGTGTGTCTACGTTTGTTTTTATTAAATGTTCCGCACAACATGGTCTCTCGATGACGCAGACCGAAGCGATCGATTTACTGTACACAGAAAATTTCTTTCTATTCTTGGTAGATGTAGCCCGACAGTAAGCTTATCGTATGTATAATAATGGCGGCGGTATTTTTCAAGCGTGCAGTCTTCGCTCTTTTTCCTCCCTTTATCCCATTTGACCCTGGCGCCGGGCAGAGATTCCTTTGTGAGCTGTCTTTATCCTTTTCTTCTTTCCCACTGACGCTTCGTTGTCTTCTTTTATTCTGTTCGCCGCCTTGCGAGATTGCTTCGTGAATATCTTAACTTTTCTCACCCACCTCGGCAACTTGGTTCTTCAAACGCCAGGTTCATCCTCTCAGATTATTTGAATAGGACGTTGGACGTTTTACATTAATTAATGGTTAAAATTCAATCAGCTGTTCCCTACTCCAATCATTATTATCATTCGTGAGATTGAGCAATAGGAATTTATTCAACGCCACGGCAGTGCATGTATTGGTATTGTAGGTATATCAACGATTGACGAATGAAAAGATGAAAGTTTGATTAAAGGATTGAATAATAAAGAGTCTCTCATAATCCGTCAAATACTTGAACGGTCTCAATGGTGTCTGTAGGGGATGGAAGTTCAGACAGAAGCATGAAACAGGCGACAGGACTGAATGTGTAAGGAAAAATAAAAGTGTAGTGGTATAAGGGGCTGATCAACTTTTTAAGCTAGAAGATATCATCGACGGATCCATCGGATGTCAAAATACTTTTTGTTCCTGCCTTAGTAAATCGACTTATCAACGTGTCCCACGTAGTCCTTAACTAACGTATCCGCTACGATCATGTAACGATGGATGCCGAAGTCTTTGTCCTCATCAAATCACAACAGGTATCGTTCTTCCAATGTTACTTTAACGTTTTGTTTATCAACGTCCACTTTTCGCATGCTAATCCGCCGGAATAGACGAAAGTCAAATCTCACCGAAGCGTTACGTGGTCACTGCACAACGGCATGCTGATGTGAAAAAAAAAAACACAAACCAAACACTCCATAGATTCCACACTGACCACTGTTTATCAAATTGACTCGCAATTAGGATTCTTCGGTTATTAGTTTAACTCGACTTCCAGCTCTTGCAGATACTGCCAGATAGTGCTAATTAATAAAATCTCAGCCTTAACTCAGTGAGAGCCGGGAGTCGACTGAGAGCATAAGAGCATCGATATAGAGAGGTTCCCCAGCCCCACCACCGTAGTTGATTTCAACAGCACCCGGCAGCCTGCGAACGACCTGGTCGCGTGGCGCCGACGAAAGATAGACTTGCAGCTCGCAGTGTTTCTCAAGGTGTTACTTTGTACTTCTTGCTATTGCATGATGAATATGACACGTATGAACTTAGCGGGGCACACTTTTCCGTTATCCTAATACGATCGGCGTTGGATTTTCAAGTAAATTAAGAAATACGGGCACAAATTCAAAGTCGTAATAACGCTATACTTTCGACGATAGCCAGTACTTCCGGTAATGGGTTATGACACCTCGTCTCCTACTCCGTGATGTGATGGGTTCGTAATACAAATCATAAGCCCACCATCAACTACCTTGTTTGCAGATAAAACTTCTAAGAATAGTTCCAATGCTATGATCATAGAATTTCTACAAGGACTTCTTTCCTTCTTCATGGTACTGCGACCATAAGAATATTCCGATTTATGTGTATTAAGTAGCAGAAACGAAGTTTGAACCGATGCTTGCAGCGATGTAATTGGGTTCATTCAACTTTCTTGGGGAATTTCACATTTGCATTCCGTCCGTGTGTATGATCCATATGTTCAACACACAGGCGCTTGCGGCTTAGCTCTTACAATAAACAAGAATTCGTGACTTAAAAGGCTCTGAAATTGGGTCACGTCCTCACCACCGCAAAACAAGGACTTCTGTGGTTTGTGTGATGGCTAAGAAGGCATTGGTAAACAACATTTCCACCGTCTGTCACGTATCATCGGTATAATTAGATCACTTTACCACTTTATACGTCATGTCGGGTCGACATACTGCGGATGATTTCCTGAGTAAAGAATTTTTTTCTTCACTAAGTTCACTACTCTCAGGTGAGGGAAAAATAGTTCACTCCAAGAGTTGTCACAAATACCAAGAACCTTCGCAAACAGAATTGTATAAGAATGATTGTCGTAAATGTGGACCTCGTGTGATAAGGTTTTGGTGCCAAATTTGAACAGTGAATCCATAAGAATTGCTGTAATTACATCTGCTTCGATTTTGCAGACGCCACTTGTTTGTTCAGGTTTCTATCTGAGTGACTCTATTCGGCTAATGAGGTAATCACGTGCCAAACAGATTACTTGATAGCTTATTGGAATTCCGAATTCTAAACAGTCCTCCAGTTTTGCATGTAATGTTAAAAAAATAGAATAGTTGAAGGTTGATCACCGCAGGATCAGTACCGACTGATGAGGGATTAATTTGCATCAGAATCATTGGAGGTGGACAGAATGGGTTACACGGTTAGATATGGTCAAACGAAACTACTATAGGGGCGCGACCCTACAGCCACGATAAAACAAATGTTACAATTTAAAGTGAGTCATGTGCCGTGAATATATCGTGTCGAAGTCCAAGTCGATGATTCAACCCATGAAGTACGTAATATCTACGATTACAGGAGTCAGGTGAGGGGAATCAACCCTTTTGACTCACGATTTATTGAGAATTGGTAGAGGCCATGTGCCATCATGTTCCAGTTACAAATACGGTGCAGTTATTCGAATGCACTGGTTTGACTGCGTAGACTATAGTTTTTATATAACCGAACTCCTCAGACTTATCTCCAGATAACCGGACGTAGTTGCCAGAGGAGGAGTTTGATAAATACATGGGTATACACTTGCGTGTAAATACATGTAATGGAAACCTTTGCCCTACAAGGCTGCATTGTTAGTTTCCGGTATTGTTCGTTTTTTTTTATTTATTTTTTTTTTTTTTGTGCATTTACTAATCATGGACCCTGTAAACATTCGGTCCACCAACTAGTCGACTCACCTCTGAGAATGCTTTATATCATTCTATAATTGGGGGCTTGATAAATACTATAATCGAATGAAGCTCGTAATAAAAAGAGAATGAGAGTGAAAACGAAGAGGGAGGATAATCGGTTTATATTGTTAATCAGCTGGTGTACGTTGCAGTGGTCGGAAATATACTTTATCGACGTTTTTCGAAGATTTGAGTTGAGAATCTCTGAGTGAACGTACCAAACAGGTAAGCCGTATTAATGCACCAATGTACAGTTGTATGCGTTATACAGTCTATGTATGAGACGTAAACGCGGCAGATGTTTCCTTCGCACCAACTGTTGCTGCTACCCGAGCAGCATCCTGATTTACGAAAGATGAGAGAAGGAAGAAAAAAAAACTTTCTTGGCCTCGCTCTCAGCCTCGCTCTTCTCTTCCTTTTAATTTTTTTTCCACAAAAATGATTCTCGCTATGAAGCGGTGGTATATTAAAGAATTGATTTAGTTTTGCATCAACCTGCGTGCAAGCTGACGTTATGACCGGTTTGGTGTGAATGCACCGAATAAACTAAAAGCCAAATTAATACACTGATCCCCCTGAGAAAAATAAGTAAATTTCATTGGTAATCGATGAAATTTCTGACCAGTTATAAACTTCCTTATTGCGACCGGAATTGTAATTTTTAAGTAAGCTTATAAGTAACAATGTATGTAAACTAATTTCTGCCCTAATGCTGAATTACTTATGTCATGTAGCGTGACTCGCCTGAGAATCATTTATTGCGACTCGCGGTAAAAGAAACAAATCACACTTTCGCCAACGGATTACAGACAATAACAGTCTTCCAAACCGCGTGGTTAATTGTAGAATAGCGTGACGTTCAGCTTCAGCTCCTCGAATACATGTACAATTCAGCAATACGTAATACGTTCAGCTAAATTCACCTCAACTTTGAACGACGGGATGTTTGACGTATAATACGATCGGCCTGCGGTTGAAGGATGAATAAATTGGCTCATCAGTTCGCACCTGCCAACTCGATCGTCCTGGTACACGTATCCGATGTAGTTATAGAATACGCGTTGGGCTGTCTACCTCAATCGAACTATCTTTCATTCCTCACCACCTCAGACGTGTTTTCTCTTTTCCAAATCTTGCATTGCTGTTTTAGAAAATGGTCCACGAATTTTTTCTTGAAATTTTCCAGCCTACACCTACTTTAAAAATGCTGGTCACGGGTCAGCAGCGTGGTAGACAGAAGAAAGTATGAAATCTACATCTGTGCCAAGACACCTCAGAATCAGTGATCAATCGTAAATGGTCCTCGTGCGCACAAAGTAAACCTGCACCACCTGCCCTCGTTCTTCTCGTACCGTGAAGCGCTCGTAGGAGGCAGAGACCCCCGTCTTTCTAGCAGGCCTGTAACGCAGCAGCCTCTCTTTTGAGTGCCGTTCAAATCAGTGCTCACCCCTCCCCCTCGCGCCCCGCGGATCCTTTCGTGAACCTCATCACCGGGACGGCGACCACCTGCCCCAAAGGAACACGTGCGGCCGGCAAGGAGCATTGGAGGAGCAGCTGCAGCAGGCCGATTTCGATCTTCTCTACAGTTCCGTATACCAGAAATAATTTTCAGATTTCTTAAGCGGCAAAAAAAAAAAAACTCTGAATCCGCTGCTCAACTTTTGGCTGTTGATAATGCACTGTACATAGTATGCGAGAATCGGTAATTATTCTTCCAGGTGGCGCGAACCCGATAGATGGATACCTTTCATCTGACGACCGTATAACTGCTTAATTCTGCCGTAAGGTACTTTGCATCCGGAGATATCTATAAAGATACGCGCATGATCAAGACACAACAATTAATGTACCTACATACGTATGAGGTGAATCGCCGCTCCGTTTCGCAAGGACTACAGCCTCCTCGGAGATGCGTTTTATTTTAAGTTGAGGTAGGTTAAGACTCGTGGAGGGTGAAACCTTCCCTCGAATTCTAAGGGGCGCAACAGATGGTGAGCGTAGCGCGTGTCCTTTTCAAGAAGGACTCTCGCCTTTTGGGAACGATTTGCCTGCTCCCGGAGGGATGAGCCCTAACAGCCAGCATCACGTTTGTGTGATCAAAGATTAGGAAATCAGCAAATTCAGCAATGAATTGAAGGCATTTTGTCTGGCTGAAAGTTTTCCGTTACGACGTAAGTTCAGCTCGTTCTCCGTTTGCAGGACGGAAGTGCAGAATGCGTGTGTTGTGCAGCAGGATACAGACTTCTTGTCGCACCAATGTTTTCTAGATCCAACCAAATCGATTCAGCACTTCAACTTCACTGAGATAGAAGGTAGGGAAAGAGTTATTTCGAGTGCCTGTTCCAAACGGGTTTGTACAGTGATCGGAATTGAATCGGATAAATTATGCGCATCGAGTAGGTATAAGAAAGAGACGAAACGCAACTCGACGGTGGATATAATAAGGACTCTGAATAAAAAAACACGCGGAAGCGAGTATCGTTTTACAAGGGTGACAAGCGACGTGATGAGGGTGCCGGAGGGACGAGGGCGGTGAGACAGCCGTTGCCAAGACGCAGCTGTCCTCTGGCGCGTGTGCAGCAGAGACCCGTGCGCCGAATAGGACTGACCGATCCGAATCCCCTTCCAATTTCTTTCGAGGTTTTTCTAAAATTCTCTTCAATATAAATTTGAAAGCGGAGAAACAACTTTTACGGGTGATTTCTGCAAGCCATGTGATACAAGTACTTGAATTTGTATCTCCGTTTTTTTTTTTTTTTTTTTGTCAGTCATGAATTTTCAAAACATTCACGGATTCAACTTTTTGGGTACATATAACTCAAAAACAAAGAGAGATATTGAAAAGATTTTTATGGGTTTTTTCGTCTTGAATCAAAACGTATGAATAAATGTACAAGGAAAGTATGTCTGCTCAAAGTCAACACCGTTTTTCAATTTTACACAAAAAACAATTGCTACACAAAAAAAAATTCATGATTCAAGACGAACAAACACATGTCTTGACTTTTCTCAGTATTTATATTCGTTTTGACGTTATACATTCATTAAAAAAGTTGAATGGGAAATTTTTTTCAAGTCTATAACTGAAGAACAAATTAAGATGAAGAATTCGAAAAAATTATCAATGCTCCGTTCAATAGGCTGAAATAAATCTAAAAATTAAAGTAAATTCAAAATTTGATACGATAATCTTGTTTGATTTCACAAAAAAAAAAAAAAAAATCCCTAACTGGCTTCTTTCTATATAGCAATTACGAACCAGCGTTAAAAAGAAAATAATGATTGTCTATAAGGAATAGCTCAAAAATAATAAGACAAAAATTTGTTCAACAGATCGGAGTACACCAAACATAGAAGAAAATATCGTCTAAATATTTCGAAGTATTTTCAATGCTTTATTAAAAAACTCGAGAGATGTTCCGATGAAGGCAAATTGAAAACTGAAAATTTTTCGTTCATAGTTAATGAGAATTGTACATGATATCGATGGCCCCTACTAAAATTCACACTAATTATAGATAACCTAACTCTGGCGTGACGATTATAATCCAAGTAACTCTACGAACCCCAATTCTAAATCAATTAATTCCAGTGATAATTGAAGATTGAAGATAATTGTTACATCATCGGGGTTCGTAGAGTTACTTGGATTACAATTATCACGCCATTGCATTGCAAAGTTAGGTCTTTTATAATCAACCTTTCTGAAGTTGAGTGAATTTTATTAGGGGCCATCGACATGCAGTATGACCCACGTCATCCTTGCAGGGATAGCAGTTGAAGTTTGAATCACCCTGCATCATACGAGTGCTCTACCCCAAGGGTTTCATATTTCCGAGTGGACATACGACAAGCTAATTAGCTCTACTAAAGTACTGAAAGGTTTCGACACATGAAGCTAATTAACTCGATAGAATTTGATATTACATGGTATGCATGTGGTGTGACCTATTTTAATTGTTCAAGACAATTATTTGTTTATACTATTATTCATCGCCAATGACGGACAATTCTACGAATCTACTACAAACAGGTTTATATTAATATTTCTATATTCTGTGCGGATCTGAAATCAAACACTTCTGTTCAACAGAGCAGCACGCAAAAAAAGTATTGAACTGTTGTGCCAGCAGTATTTTGCAGTTGAATCTGCAGCAATCGCGGTGAAATCTGATTACTGAGTTGAAAATTCCAGTCAAAAGTTACTGTAAAATCTACTAAAAAATATTGCTGCCACAACAGTTATTTCAATTATCGATGTAAAATGTAACATTCATTATGTTCCGTTTAGACTTTTTGTAACAAGATCTCCTAATCAAAATTAAATTTCTACTACCTGCCAGCGATTACCGTAAGTGAAAAGGAAAGGAAATGGTCGAAAAAAAACGAAAACTAGTAGCTTATCAAGTGGGCACAATTAGGATGCTAACAACGGAGCGTTGGTCTTCGAAGGCGGATATAGTAGACGCAGCATACTAATTCGGGCCGGAAATCCTCAGGAGTTTATTACGCTTATCAAAAGTGTGCGGGAGTACACGAATTAAACATTAACCATATTATATATATAACTTGCCGCAGGAGGGATGATTTTTAATTACGGACCATACAGAAACTTTTCTACCGCAGATATACACATAGAACAACTTTGTTCTAAACGGTCTTCAAAATGTAGGTTAAGGTTGCTATCGATGGACTACCCAAGCAAAATTGTTAATAAAAGTGATATTTTTAGTCAAAGATGAAAAACTAATAGTGAATGTTCTCATAGAAACGTATTCTATAAAACATTAACGTGTGAAAAACATTATCCTTCTATTCGGCAAAACCGATTCTACATTTTTTTACATTCTGTCCGTTCATGGCTGTTCCGTGAATGGACGATTTGGTCACCTGCGTTTACACTGGTACAAGTAACAAATTGGTGGGGAGTACCTAAGTACATTTTTTGACTAAAAAATTATATACTCGTATAGAATTGTACTTATGTTGATATGCAAGGTAATCTGATCACTAAAACTATTACAGACAACTCAAATACTTTGTGTTTTCAATTTCACGTGTCGGTGAAAAACAAAATAATCTGTTTGATGTTATGCCAACAAGAAGCAAATGATAATCTTTATGGACGTGCCTAATCGTCTATCTGTAACCATCGCAGACAAAAAAATTAATGAAATATTTTTATTTTACACATCTACGAACAATAAATTACATTATCTCATATACACACTGATGAAAACCTAGATAAATGTTTTTTTGCAACACCTTTTTGGAAACTTTGTTTTCCGAAGCTTGTGGTGCGTGTGTGAAGTGCCCCATTTCCGAACAGTGCAGATATACTTCTCATATTTGTCTGTTCGTTTCGTTTCAACCATTATAGATCAAATACGTCACATGAAAATTTCAAAATTTTACGAAAATGAAAAAGAGCTCTTCATCCTCAACCAAATAAAAATAAGTTAAATGTTTTTCTCAATGTAATTGTGCGTCAACTACGAATGAATCTCTATAAAATGATTGTTTTGGCAACTTTCAAGATAATAAATGATCAAATAAACAAAATTTACCAAAAAAATTAGTGGCGCATTCATCGCACTCTTTCGTGGGAAGTGGGAAGACACAAAAAATGTCTGATATATTAAAGAATGAGTCCTGGCTATGAAGACCATGCTGGATGATTTCACAAAAATCGACGGTATAGAGGTGCAAGCATATTTTCTTGTTCAAAACAAATGAGATCAAATGGGGCAAATCCGTACATTGCTCGATTTCAGTACGCCTATGATACCCATATGACTGTTTTTAACATGGCCGCTCATTCCCCACGAGTAAGTTTATTCTAAATTGAACGCAGCGTTATTCGCGAATTTAAAATATTATCTCTGTCCATGGATTCCGACCTTGCTTCACATAATTCTGTGACCCAAATATTACTTTTTTCTACCTGGATGATTGTGTACATGGAAATAAACCGAATCCTTAATTTTTTCGTATTAATTTAATCGAATGACGAGTATCTGTTCCGAGGAGAAAGCACTAGATGCTCACCCAGTAACTGCAATCCCAAAGCTTGAAGGTAACCGATAGCTGCATAAGGTAAGGCAGAAACCTGTAGAAAGCTCCGGTGAGTTCGGAGCTGTACCAACAGCTAAACAGAGCAAAAGCTTGGCGACCATTTTCCAACCATTTACCGCAAGAAGCGTATATTTTCACAGCCTTTTCCACACACTGGTTAAAAGCTCGTGAGCGCGTTACAGGCAATTTGTTTATTCATCTCAGCTTGGCTGCACGTTGCGGGTAAACGTTCGTGAGCATGAATTGGAGCCGGCAGTCTGTGAATTCTAGAAATAACTTCACGATTCACTAACGAAGGGAAAACACGAACGCGGTTCTCGAAGCGGGGTCAACGGTACGACGATTACGACGTAAGATGAAGACGACGACGACGAGGATTGCTGTGTACAGCAATAGCACGAGTTTCCCATCTCCGACTAAAGCGCTATCGATCCATACTACGCTATACGCCTTGACCGACCTCCGATGCAAGTGCAAGTGCAGGCGTTGCCCGTACTTCCGCCTTTCGGCTTCCAACTGGCGTACAAAAATAGCAAATATAATCACAGATTCCTTATCGGTTGGCTGGAAACAATCCAGACTATATGTTCGTTTCAAGATTTCATTTATATCCCAGAACGGCCACTACGCATAGACTTGTGAACTTGGGTGAATAAATTTAGAAATTATATTTTTATGCTTTATTTGTTAGCACGAATTTATTTCTTCACTAATCTCGTCCTTTTTCCTTCCAACTTTCAATCACAGCGATTCGCTCGTGCGATTCAAAATCTCTCGTCAGTGGCAATAAGTTCGTTCATTGGGGGAATCATATTTTTTATTGACAGTCAAAATTCGTTTATCAATATCTCTCAAGGCGCAGGGCACAATCATACATTTCGATAATAATTATTATTCGAAAGGTATTTTAGAGAAAGTATTGTATATCTCCAACAAGTCCCGAATTTTTTCCAACTGATCCGGACCGCCCACGGAAGAAAATCGAAAGTGCAACACCCCCCTTAAGGTGTGTAAAGATATCGTTTCAGTGCCGTTAAATATACAAGGCCTGGAGTTTTTGAAAACATAAAATCCGAAAGTCTTATTCAGGCAATCAACGCATCATTCATCGTACGGTGTTAATCCTTGGGGGAAATGCGGGCGGGAATCGAAAATGCCGAGTCATGAGCTACGCGCCAGAGGTCAAAGTTTGTTGTTAGCGTTATAAAACATTTAGCTATAGAGAGTGTCGTTATATCGCTATACGATAACAGACGTAGTTGGACTGTTTATTTTGTATAAATCTATTCAAATTGTCCATAGAATTTTTTATTTCTATGCGATTCAAATACAAGATTCAGAGTAAATTCAATGAGAAACGTCAATTCCGATTTGATCGTATCGTCAAGCCTTTCGATAAATGTTTCAAGTACTGCAGACCTCACGGGTATGGCTGTCATGTCACGTGCGGGTGTTGACGTCAACGTCATTTAATTGCTTCATGAAGAGGCCAAATTACAGACAGTAAAATATTTAGCCCCCTATTCAGTTGACACCAATTGAACAGCGTTTCACAATGCAGTACTGGAAAATTGTAAGCATCTGCCTGCTACTGGACATTCGTCTTCAAGTCTGCCGCTCTAATATACGCCCTGTTTGTTCAATATAGAATATACTACTTCATTTTCAATAGCGTCCACTATAGTCAATAAACAGATAATCATTATACAGTCTTTACTACCCTCATCTACAGTGGACTCTACCCGTAGAAGACTCATTGTTAGTCAACTTTCAAATTTATTCAAGAACGTTCGGAACAGAGCAACGACTGAATATTGGAAAAACTAGTGCATACACAGCTCGAAAAAAAATGTTCCAGCACGTCTGCTGAAACTTTTGGGTTGATTTAAACATTTTTTAGTGTGTACTTAAGTGAAAAAAAAATAAAAATCACAAATTAAACGTTCATATGACAATTGAAACGTTGAAATTACAAAAATTTCTGCCATATTCATTAACAAAGATGTAACAGATGATACAAATATGAAGTTGACCTGCTGGGACATTATATTTAGTTAAATTTTTCCAACAGTGTCTAAAACTGTAATTATAAAGAACAAATAAAACTCACCACAGTGAGACTGTCCAATTCGCCAAGCCATTCGTTGAGCAGTTGTTCCGGATCTGTTTCGTTGTCACTGTCCTCGCCACCTTCCTCTTCGTATCGTTCCATTTTTTCTTTTTTATATTCTATGTATCGTCACCCTGTTCTTTTATGTTATTCCGAAACACCGGGAACAATCACTGCAGCTGCGTCACTCGTTTCAGCTACCGTATTTCTGTAACAATAATTTTAAATCATACAAGACCTTGTTAATTAATGCAAACACGTTATGGTTTGAGTGAGTGAAAACGGTTTTCGGATCATGCCAATCAAATAGAAGGTGATTAAAAATTTATCAACGTAGAACAACTTCCGTTGTATACTCACACCACGATTTGCACCCAGCTACAGGAAATAACGCTGTGAACATATTCATCTATCGCCAGCATAATATGTCAGTTATGTATACTATATTATATATATGTGATAGTATTGTGGAGAGTTGTCAGTTTATAAATCTTACGTGTCAAGTTTGGTGGACTTCTTGTCGATGCAAAAATGAGGTATTTATATGTTGACAAAAATAATTATGTTGAACATGGATCGAAAACATGCAGAGTGCAGAAATGTATTCATAGTAACCACAAAGATATTGTCTCATTGAGTCATTATTATTATTCTACTTTTTTTTTCGATACAATCTGAAATACCTCATCCTCGGTTTCATCGATAGAAGTGTTTACGAAGGCTTTATGGTAGAGGAGCGGAGCAGCGATATCGTGGCTTAGTGTCATACATACGTGTATCTAAATACCACGGCAATGAACTTGTATAAATACACACGGTGACAGGATCGTTGAAGCAAATAATTGCCGGTTGGCGCCAAGCATAGTCGGTCGGTGCATCGTGCGAAGCTACCCCTGCGAACACGTCCGCGACGTTGGATTATTCAAGTCGTACTTTACACACGTCCAGAGCAACGACGACTGCGGGCTCGCTGAAGCCGTTGGCCTGCCAGTCGCCGTTTAACCGCCAACTGCACTCTTCGGAAACTGCAATCTAGCGTCAGTGTCAATTTCCTTTGTCCATCACTATGCCGAGCCGCTCGATATCGGGATATTAACCATTATTGTATACACGGTGGGATCAGCAATTAAAGGTGGCAGGAAGCAGGAAATACGCTTATGCATTCAAGTATGCGTGAATACCGTGATCGGTAGAGTGAATATCGGTTCGCATCGCTCCAATATGGCACGGCCTTATAGGCCCATACAGCACATTAAATAGCATAGGGTCGTAGCACCACGCCCCGGCACCGCGTTAGCTGTGCCTGCGGCGATGTACGCTGCAAGTGTGAATAGAAGAGTGAAAAAGAGAGGAGAGGAAGAACGGTACATCAAGCGTTTCATTGTCAATGAAAAGACAAAGGCATATCACCCACACTGCACGCCTATTTGACACGGTGGTAATAGTTGCCTTAATGGCGTAATGCTTAATGGGCCACGACTCCGACGATGCAAGGTGCGCCAGGTTTGAAGGAAAACTACCCTTTTTTCGCTATCAACCGTATTGAAAACAAACGAATATTAATCGATCTAATAACAAAATAATCTTGACTGTTATCGGTGCTTCAAGCTCTTTAGGAAAGAATCCCTTTACCCGTTTAATTGCCGAACAGTTGATGTTGCAGGACTTTAGGAAAATGAAAAAACCGAGCGTTCAATATAGCATACTTTTTTACTACAATATCTAGATAAATGTGTTATTCATATTCTACTGCTACTAACATTGTTTATCTTTGACTCATTCCAAATTGTTTCCATGCCAGCATAAACATTCTCGCAGGTATAATGGGAACCCGAGTTCTATCATCCCGTGTGTATATTTTCAACGACGAAGAAAGCAATCCTATGCTCTAAAAAAGAATCTGCAGAAAAATTGAGACCGCTTTTTTTCAAATACAGCGCTACGATCTAACTACGGAAAAGATTGTACGGATTATCAAAAGAAAAACTCCGTGCAGAATTTTGACTGCGACACGTACGCAGTTGACCATTCGCCGATACGTAAAACCGTGACTAATTTCACGGACTGTGTGTGTCATGCTTTTTTTAAAACTCCCTGTCTTCTTTTTGTACTTTTTGTGTCACTTATTATACCGTATAACTTGTTTTTTGTATTACAAGTCGTTTTTCCTTCGCTCGAGTCATTCGTCCTCGTCTCTACGCTGATGTCACAAATTTACATGGTCTCTGCAAAACCGCTGAAACAATTCAAGGCTAGCCTAACGACAACTGGTCGCGGAATTACAGGAGCACTGAATTTTACCGCAATTTTGGTCGGTTGTTCGCAAAAAATATTTTTATTCCAACACACACTTGGAAAGTTGGATTTTCGAAGCCTGTGGATCGTGCCTAGAGTGCATTATTTCCGAACAGTGCGGTAAGACAACGCTAGCGCATGCGCTTGGCTGAAATTTACAATTTTACACACTAGGGCCTTCTTGACGCGTGAGCACTTTTCGATTACTCAATTCCATGCACGGAATTGACGCACCCGCCAGTGACGTCATTGGACTAATTGTAAGTTCAATCTGAATTTTGTGCGTATAGATTAAGTTTCATGAAGCCGGGCCTATGCCGCTAGATCTCTTGACTGCCCTGATCTACTTCTTTTAAATGGTTACATTACATTCGTTTGCTTAGAGTATCCTACTCGAGTGATTACAGCGCTCGCCTTGGCTTATGCTGCGTTCGCATTAGTAGTCGTGCTATTGCTGTCGCATAAAATTCGTAACACAATATACTATTTTCAGTAGATCTGAGGAATCGAAAAGTGACAAATTTTATTGTGATTCCGTATCTTCTAATCCAATAATCAAAAAGGAATCAAAAGTCATAAACGTTCTAATTTTGGTGTTATGCGTTTATTCGGTCAAAATTGGAAAAAATCGCTCAACCAACGGTAGAAGTGGTAATCGTCTGGAATATACAGTGAGAGAAAAAAGAACTCAACAAATCGATTCATACATACCAGGTGACAGGCAAACTGCGAAAACTTCACTCAGGTGTTAGTGCATGAAATATGACACGAATGAGGTGGGTGCGTGAAAAGAATCTCCATCAAGACCCATCACACCTTCACCGAATGAGTCATGAAAACATCAGCTATTCGGAGTTTGCGATACCAAACTTTCTTAGGAAATACTTGAATAGCCTCAAGATATGAATTAACTGAACAACTTTACAGTCCATTTTACGGTTACACGTCCGCGATAAACCTAGCTATGTGTGATTTTCGAAGCGTAAGATGTATATTTAGGTTTACAGTTTTGAAAATATAGTTCAGTATTTCCTAACTGTTACTTGGAAAGCGATCCCGTTTCTGTCTTAAAAATTACAGATCAAAATGAATAACCACTTTCTATGTTCGTAACACTGACGATGCAGGGAATATATAACACAGCGTGGGCTGGCGTCCACCTCAACACGTACAGTTCTACCCACCACCCACTTCCAAGTACCCATAATCAGTGTTGGAATATGAAAAAGGTCAGCGTCGCCAATAACGTGTTACGTAATGAGTAGCGTGTATCGTGCATATGAATACATGTATGTACCTGCATGCAGTGAGCTTTCCAACTCAGCTCATTATCTGTATGCGTTTACAACTCGAATCTCTTATACCATAGCAGTTAGATATCCCATTGAGGCTTCGTGAAATGAACTCGTTTAGTTACTCTAAAAATCGCATCTTTTGCAGTTGCACAAATTTTAAAAAATCGTTTTAATTCTGAGGTACTATGAAACATCGATCACTTCTTTTTTTTCAATAAAAGATGAATAAATGATTGGCATATGTGTTTCACGTTGTGTTGAATTGAAAGACACCGTGACGCAAAAGGCGTATCAATAATTTTAATCTACACCTAATCGTGAGCTACACATGCCATTCTACCTACTACGTATACTACGTGCAGTTAACACTATTAGGCCTTCCTCTTATCTTGCGATAAGCTATAACATTCGAAATATCCAAGTACACTTCCCACCCATATCCATAGCCTCAACGATTTCTATACCCATATTTACGCATATCTCTTACACTAATTATACTGTGAAGTGACCATGATTTTAGTAATCAAGGTTGGTCCTGCATTTCTGGCAGATCTCCGCATCTTCATAGGGGAGATTATTTTCCACGCTGCCGTATTTGGCCAACCGGAATTATACCGCGAGTACCGCGTGAAACGGCAATGGCCTATCGGAACAGAGTTGAGGCGTAGGCAAAATGAACAACGAACCCACTCATATCGACACTTATGATCAATAAATCGAATTGTCCAAGCCGCATAAGTCGGCAATAGCTTCTTTACTTTTTAGGGGAGTGACGCCGTCAGCCATGGCATGGGACACACGTCCGTACGCACAACACGCACGCACGCACGCATGCCCCACGCGACAATCAACGTTCGCTCAAAAAGGTACGAAGGCCGAGCTCAAATCCCAGATTACTGAAACGAACCGTGGGCTGTGCGATAATTGTTCCTCGGATAGTTTGTTCCTGCATTGTATTCATATAAGAGACAGCATTTGTACTGTAACTTGTAAATGTAGTGAGAGCCAGATAAGAACTATGCTTTGGAAAAGATCAATGTGCCAAAAATGTATGGCCAGAACATAAAAATCGTTTACCGCCCCTTAGTGATCACCCGGTATATACGTGGTAAACATGCCTTCGGCAGAAAATCTCGGCTGTTGGTGTGAGGATGAATGTACGTTAAAAATTCACAACGTCGGTTTGAAATACTGCAGGTATAATAAAGTTCATTTAAGCGCCAAGTATTGTTCCAGACTGGCTGAGTCATCTGCGACTCATTCGGATTCTGAAAGTCAGTTTTTCATATATACGTACTTTGAACGAAGTATTTCTATATAATATCTCTTGTTCCTCCAATATAAGGCAAAACATCGAAAATAAGTTCTTCATCCAACCCTCCAACCGAAAAGAATCGAAATGGTTCCCCTCGAGTTAGCGTTTTCATTTAGACCGTTTTACCACGATCTGAGTCATAAAATGATGATGCAGTTGTTCAATAACAACTCAACCTTTGCCGACAGAACATCATTTAATAATAGGCCTAGTCTCTGATATGATACAGGTTTTTTTTCGTGAAAAATGCTTAAGCATGTTCGTTTTACGACAGCTGTAAACAAATAATAGATCTAACAATAAGTCTAAAGAGTATTGAACTTTTCGCGGCAAAACACTTGAGCAAGGAAAAGAAAAATGAGTCAGCAAACAACGGCTCGTTGCATCTTTGGTATAAAATAGAAAAAGGTCAAATGAAAAATGAACCAAAAGCCATTTCAATCCCTTCATTTGCACATAGTGGGTACAGTGACGCGGTGCGATATAAAGAGCGGTGAGGAGCTATTACAGACAGTGGAATAGTACCTACCCACACTGTTGAAGCTAAATGGAACACAAGAGAAAAGGGTTGGGAAAAAAATTGGGCAAGAAGATAGTTGGTCAGCGTGTTCCAGATCCCAACTACTCGTTGTTTATGCTAATAATTACCGACCACGGGAAAACCCCCTTCGAATGGCAATATTAATGAGCATTTTAAACGGTGAACCGACGTGATTCGTGTTAGTTGGAGTCGATAGTACAATCATCCTCCATCTTTAGCATATCAATAGGACAGAGATATATCCGAGTGCTTTTCGTTTCAGACGAGATGACACGTATTGTGCAAGTCCGTATAGCTGGACTGTCAAACGGATTAAGCATTGTTACGTGAGAGATCTAGAAATTAGATATCAATTCGAGAAACCGGTCGGGACCGAATCATTCACATGACCTTTGGTACCCGCATTCTATCAGGAAACAACGAGCTGCACTATGAGTCTGTGTTTGACTATCTGATTTTAATTTCACATATTAACAACAGTATAGCTATATATTCACGTCGATGCCACGCTCTTTGCTGTGTTATAGAGAATACTCAACCTTGAATTCATCCAGCCAGACTGAGTGGCCCCATCGATTGAAAATCAAAAG
Source organism: Neodiprion virginianus (assembly GCF_021901495.1). NCBI lineage: Eukaryota > Metazoa > Arthropoda > Insecta > Hymenoptera > Diprionidae > Neodiprion > Neodiprion virginianus. The sequence continues at coordinate 41,226,470 of NC_060880.1, forward strand.
TGCGCTTTGCTCGGCGATTTTCTGGGAAATACGGGCCAAAAATAGTCTGAGACACGGTGGCCTTGCCCACGACAAATAATTTAGATTTACAAATGCGTTGATAGAACAGCAGCAACAGTTCAAACCAACCACGAGATAAGTGGCAGGGTAAAAAATCGATGTAATAGTAGCTCCGTTAATACACCTAAAGGAATACCGTGTACCAAGCAAGTATATGTAAAGTACGTACCATTTACACGTACAACAATGCTGCATGATACACTGTACTACCTCTAACCTTTGTTCCGGTGCTATTCGTCCTACAGGACCATATAGAATTAATTCAAGCCATCTTTAATACAGCTAACTTAATATTATTTCAAGCTTTTCAACACAACAATGTGATCGATGAACTAAAATGTATTTTAGAACGCAATCTGAATTTCATGCGGATCTCTAACTTTTCTTCGTTAATTCCGAAAGTCAGTACAATACATTACTGAATCTGTATATGCATTGTTCATGTCTGCGGCTTCGTCATGTGTTCCCCTGACGTTTTTATAGTACCACGAATTATAAATACACCTGCAACAATAGCTTTAGCTACGATTCTAAGAATTCCCCAACACCATGATTCTTGATATGACGCAAATGGTGTGATGAGACCCGGTTCTGAACTTGGAACTCCGAGACGAGTCTTGACTCTACTTGGCCACCGGCTTCTCGGTTATACACCTGAGAGACTACGAGACCTCTCTGTACGGAAGCAGTCAACGGCCGTGTCCCGTATCTTGTTACCACTTACCAACAGTTCAGGTAGAAGTTCCTGGTCATTCGGGCCAACGTCTTGCTTATTTAAAGAATATAATACCCGAACTAAAATCTCCCATAAAACAGCCGCAAAACTGTTTAGCTCATTTGGGACGAATTACCGAACGATCAAACAAGTTTTACATAACGAACCCATTGTGTAAAATAATACATTTTGTTCGTCTGCACAGTTATATACGCGTAAGGATAAGAAATGCATCTACTGCTAACTGTTTCTCGGTCGAAAATCACTCCACAAGCCCTAATGTTTTTATTTCGTGTATATTTTCTGATACGAATACAGCTCGGTATTTAGTAGCGGGCATGATAACAAGCGGAAACAGATTCATCGCTCTGAGAATGAAAGAATTTATTCTTATTTCGACGTGGAAGATTTTGTTCGTCATCAAACCAATTCCCCCAACACCACGGCTCTTTCTCCGCATAAAGGCGAAAATCTAATAATTAATTATGATCGTTTTAAGTATACCAAAAACTGTTGAGATATAAACGCACAGGTCACTCCTCTCTCTCATGTATCGTACAGCGAGTCATTGACCATCGCGTCCTCACAAAGTTTCGTACTGATGGGGTTAAGCTTTCTATGGCCATTGACCGACACCGCGCCCCTTGCCAGGGTTGTCTGACGATGAATCGACGTCACAGAATCTCTTTCATATTTCAGGAGGGTTCTTTTCGGTTTACTGGAAGTCGTAACGATGCGATAATGTTGAATTGGATAGGCATCGTGCAGGGTTGTAATATTATTATACGTATACATAGATGTAGACGCTGGTGGTCAACGACGAGGCGTGGTGGCGGGAACCTAGATCATGATTATTCTCGAATCTCAAGAACGGTAATCTGGGAAAAGGTTTTCCTCCCGATCTTCCAGAGTTTCTCGGAGGCTGACTCCTCGTCGCCACGACGTGACTCATCCAAAACTTCCCTCGGTAATCTTCGATCCACAACCCTGCTGGCGGTGATCGTTAAAATGAATAGCTCCCGTTGACGTAAGTTAACTGCACCGTGCATTTTTATCTTGTGTACCAAAAAGAGAATTCTCGTCTAAGAGGGAACGGCGGTAATAAACCCGCTAGAATTCAATAGAACCACATAATTTACTTTGGTTTACAAATGAATAAGGCTCTCTACGAGATATCAATCAAGATCGGAAGTTGAGGTTTTAGATTTACTCAAGAATTATTTTCAAACAAAGTAAAATCTGTCAAGAGACTTCCCATGTGCGGTCGCTAACTACTAACATATAACCGATGACGAAGTTATTGTGGAAATTCTTGCCGCCTGATAGAATGAAGGTCACATCAAAAGGTTATGAAATGAATTTCTAACCCGAGTCAGTTAAATGATACATACGTATATGATATAACTGCGGATCAAAGGAGACCGAAGATTGAGGATTCACGGACGATAACGTGAATGAGATTGATTATTAACGGGGAATGGGATAGTATAATTAGCGCGAATGAACCGAGCGACGATATAATAAGTAACTTTGATCATTGAACATGACGTTAGTTAGGGTATGCATTCGCATCCGTACAAGCCGCGTATTTCTTCGCGTTCGATCTTCGGAGTTCAGGGAACGCGGCCACTTATTGCCGGACGATAAACTCGGTGCCAAAGTCTCCCTGACGTCGCGCCACACGTACATAATATATGCGTCTACAATTCTTGTCCAAGCGAATCCTTTTGTCTCCGGCAAATGAAAGCCTTTGTTCCTACCCTCCGAGCCGAGCTTGTGACGGCTTACCTTTTTTCCGTGCATTGATAAATTCGCACACTCCACACGCGATGTGCTTATGCCGATGAAACTTCTACACATTAGGGTGGTCCTTAAAATGGTCATTTTTGAATTTCGAGACCGGTACGCCCCCAAATGAGCTCTAGATAATTTAAAAATGATTCCGTCATTTTTTCACATTCTTATCTCATCTCTACCCGTCCCCCCAAGAGGGTGGATTTCATGCAGCGTTTTCAGGGGCACATCAAATCTACCGAACGGATTTAGATGAAATTTGGTACGGGGAGGTTTCTTGGGTCGGTGATTATGAATCTGAACTTGAGAGTTGAAAATTCAAAATAGCGGATCCAATATGGTGGAGTGAAATCCAAAAAGTCATTTGAATTCGGTAGAAATCGGTACTCGGAGGTTGTCGAGGTTGCTGATTACAAATCTGAACACGAAATTACAAAATTCAAAATGATGGATCCAATATGGCAGTATCAAGTGCCTTTTGGGATTTTGGTCCACCATATTGGATTCACCACTTGGAATTTTCAAATTTTGAGTTCAGATTCGCAATCAGTAACCCAAGGAACCCCCCTATACCAAGTTTCATCTGAATCCGTTCGATAAATTTCATGTGCCCCTGAAAGGGTTAAATGGGGAAATCCACCTTCATTGGGGCACAGGTTAGGGTCGAGATAACAATCTGAAAAAATTAGGAAATTATTTTTGAATTATTTGAAGCTAATTTGCGGGGGAACACAGGTCGAAATTCAGAAATTACCTATTTAAGGACCATCCTAATACACATTATATCACCTCAAGCTCGACCGAACCGCTGCTTACGCCTTGTTTCGGCAAGTGTATTAGAGTTCCACTTATCGAAGTGGAATAGTCAAATCATACTTTGTGACGAAATGGTTGTACACAGCGAAAGTATATCAAGATTTTGAGGATTCTCAACCTTCTGAATTGCATACGAAAAAATGATAACTACTTTGGAATCCCCCCCACGTCAGATCATAGTGATAATTTCTTATGAATCAAAACAGCGTGTACCCTGGACTTTACAACCAATAGGACAGGGCCTCTCGAAGATTCGTTCATCCCCGAAAGGACGTGCACGTCACGCACACAGAGCAAATGCGGGCGCCTCGTTGTCGATATGAAATCTCGGGTGACTTGAACGAAGCTGCGGGCGCCTCGATGAAACAAAATCGTTTCTGCTGCGCTAAGTTTGGAGACAAACCATATTTTCATTCATAAGCTCCGCAGCGGCTGAAGTCAGCGACCCGACCGCATGGCGGCCAACCAGGCACCGCATGCCCACAGCCCACGCAAAACTATCGGCCTCCCTCCACCCGACATGGACGTATAATATTCCTCCGCACACCAAACCGCATCAAGTCGCGCGGCTGGCGGAATACATAAATAAACACCCACCGAATGGACAGCGAACTCTACGACGCCGGATTGGCAATGTGCACTACAAGCGAGCGTATTAACGATTGATCGACCGCCTAGTTGTTACAAAGTAATATTCACGACGTGTAGATTTTGGTATGAAAACAGACCGCGGTGTCTATTTGATTATGCTAATTAATGTTGATTGCTAATTGCCCGAGAGCTCGTTCGAAGTTGTACGAACCTCTAACGAAATTTAGATAACTCAATAATTCTATACATGTACGAGCCTACGTATGCGCACTTATAATACAACGTTTGAGTATATCTATTTGCTACGTACGTTGAAAATAAATGGGGTGTTCGAGACAACTGCCGAGTTTTAGCTGTGTACACAACAAGTGACACAAATTATGTTCCATTATTCGGGGGAATTCATGGATAAAAATGTTTTGCCGGTCAGTGTGTGGTCCGTAGAATGCGTCTGCCTTGGAGCATTTTACATGCCGAAACATTATTCGTATCATAGAGTGGACGGAAGTGAGCTGCAGGTTCTACTTTTGGACACATACGCAGACCGTTGTGGAATTCAGCGTGAAGCTGGAGCGCCGATGAGCAAGCGTGCAGCAATTTAGAATGATCTTACAGCCAAGCATTACATCCGGCTCACGCGTCGACGTGACGCGACGGAATCGATGCTATAACACCACCAATAACGCCGACGGTTCTTCATTCCTACGCGCATCTCCCGCTCTCGAGTTTTTATTAATAAATCTTCTCTATCACCGATCGGAGTAGGCATACGCTATACACATATCGCGTCTGAATGCCAGGGACTGTTTAGCCCCACGCGATTTCGTAAGTGAGCTTCACGCCGCCGGCGAGGCGCGCGTATCACTGCACGCGACTAACTTTTACTACGCCTGCATCTACGTCACAAGCGTCTCGACGCGGGAGCTCGATTTCGTCATCGCCTGTCTTCCCTCAAATTACAGAAGTCACCTAAGGAAGTTGTATTAAGGGGTTATACCTAGTCAGGAGGCCGAAAAAAGCGAACCTGCGAAAGCAAAGATGTCGCGTTGCATAAGCATGGTCCCGAAATACTCGTGACGTAAACAAACTCGTCCCTGCAGATCAATCAACGATCGATTGAAAAATTTTGGTTTCCTAGAACCGGATTGTATGATAAACATGTTTGTGTTAGTAACATCTCCGCGACGTAAAATTGAACGACGAGATTCGTAATGTTCGAAAATCTGTACTCCCATTTTTCCATTACCGTACCGTAAATATGGCTTTCTACCACGAACTCAAGCACTGTTATGGGTTCTCCATAATGGCAGACAAAAGTTTGGGTCAAGATATTATTATTATTGATAACCGAAATTCAATTTTCGCAAGGTGAATTCATAACATAATCGAACTGGATATTGTACTCTAAGTATAAGGCGAGTGGCGACGAGTTTTATCTACCATCTGAAACGATTAACACAACTTCTTCGGCAGCAATTAATTAGTAGGGCTGCATTTCTATCGTAGAAAAGGAGACGGTGCAATAAAATACTGTCAAGTTATTACAGCAATAAATCGAAAACTATAACTTTGAGAAAGCTGACAGTCCCCTCCGAACAGTCACGCAAGAGCTGGCGTGCATGCAACTCATGCTTTTCAAGGATGAAGTTTCGCCTTTACGTATACAAATACATCCTAATATATAAACTCTGAAGCTTAGAGTCTTGTAATTGAAATCGGTTGAACTAAGCAGTAAAAGCTTTTCATGTTCAGCTCATCATTTTCATTACGACTGAACTGTTGTTAATGCCTAATTCGATGGAACATGCACCGAAGTATTTGGTGCGAGACATTGGGCACGTAATTGTTTAACATTGGCAAGTGAAAATTTAAACAAATTATGTATGAAAATTTCTTTGAAACCCTTACTGTTCTTAGAAAAAAAAACGACAATTAAGCACCTTGACTCAAGTTCAATTGGTCATGAAAAACTTGCAATATCTCCTCAGACCAGGCATACAAACTTACCTAAAAACTTTAACTAGCACAGATTTGGAAGGTTCTTTTTACTTTTATTAGATAATATAATTTTACCAGAGACGTTTTGTGAGTGGTAAAATTTTGTCCCATCAATCACTAAGAGATACCTTTCAACTCCGAGTCAAAATAAAATTAATCGAAATTACGTCCATTATTTTCCATCTATTTTGGAATGGAAAATAGAAAAACGAAAATTCTTCCCACCAATGCACACACTATATTGTATTGGACCGGAATTTCGGTGTCAGCGTTTCACGTACAACTTTGCATCACGATCTTGTTCGTACGGATTAGTTAACATGGATGTGAAATCCTACGTAGGGCAGTATTTTGCCTAGTTCTACCCGACAAGTTGCCAAGGAACATGTCAGGCGGCTTCTTTCTACATTTGGATACATGAAACGAACGGACGCGGGTCGAGTTTGCGGCCTGCGCGTAGCACGCAATGCTTCGGATCGACTCATTAAACAATCCCGCATACAACGCACAGGATGGTACGAACCTATAAGTTATACTTTGCAGACGTACCTTACATATTTATTTCGATTGTACTTTATTCATGCATCATAACCTTTTCTTCATCTCATTCAATGATCATGCTGTGGCAATTATCTCGAAATTGTGGCATTTTTTTCGAATACTGCTGTTCTACCGAAAACAAGAACAAAACTATGTAACTGCAGATATCTGAAAGCTCGTGTCGTTCTGGTCAACATACAATAGAAATGCCCAATATGTTTCATTACATTACAGTCTTACTTTAATTTTTATGATTTATTTCGTACAAAGATATGCATGAAATTTGAGTCGACTGGACGTAGAACTACTCCACCGCACTTTCTATTCTCACCACACAATTTTCATTTCCAGTGTAGTACAGAACTCCGAAGGATATAACGAGTAAGACTATTATATTATTGCTTACGTAAATACCTATCTCGACAATACGAGATAAGGGAAAAATATACGACTTTCTATCATTTATACGCCGGCATTGTTAGATCTAACGATATAACGAACGAAGAGAAAAAATAAAGTAGATCGCCTTTTCAAAGAATGTTATGTCTATTTTCAGATCCGTTCAGCCAATTGAATTATGCCAATTAAGCGCGTTTAAAGATTACATTATCATACAAAGACGAGAGACTCGGGGTTAATTTACTCGAATACTTGGATCATCCAAACTTTCATTAATCGCATAGGGGTTCAGGGTGACAGGGCTCATTAGTCGGAGTAAATCGATGAAGCCACGTCTACGCTCGAAAGATCGGTCAAACGAGACGGTCGTGCGACACGTCGGACACCCTAGTTGACCAAGTGCGGGTTAGGATGGAAGGCTCATCGTGAACGTCCCTCTGCTTTCTACGAATTCGAGCCAGAAATCACCACCCGTCAATCAGGGATAAAGGGATGACAAAAATGCTTCGTATAATTGATGCACCCAAAATTCCAGTACCGTATCAATGAAAAATTTGTCCTCAGTCGAGATGTCACGTTATTCCACACTACCTAATTTGCACGTACGATGAAACCTGCACTAAAAATAAGAATCGCATTCGTTACCCTCGAGTGTTCGGCGACAGACCGCCGAGCTTACGTGTCCGTACACAATTTTCTGGTCCCATAAGCTGCTCGGAAACTCAGTCGGAGTCGGAGTCGTCAAACGTGTCGTTTTACCGTACACGACGGATGTAAAGAACGGGATGTTTGGCTAGGTTCAAACGAAAATACAGCGTCGGATGGGAGAAATAGTACCTAGACGTGGTATCGGAGGTCCCAGGCCGTCTTAAGCGTGCTGCAGAGTCTACGTACGCCGCGTACTTGGGCAGATCGATTCGGGGGTGTTTCTCTGACGGTCAAATAACGAAAGGGCAAACAGACGCGGACGAATGGGCTTTTTCCCTCGGTCGTAATTCAACGCATTCCGAGCCATATATGGGCCTCGACGAGCATGTGGTCTGGGATCTCGTCGCTGTGAAGCCGAACCTCGTCTTCCTCCGATACTCGTACATACTGCAGGCGCCAATGTATACGCGGTGGAACCGACGGTACGTAATTCTTCTTCCAACGCTCGCACCGCAGGAACTGAATATTATCCTTGGTGATTGGTTTGGTGCGTTAAACTCTCGGCAGAGAAGAAGGTACATCTTTTACTCTTCATTGCATAACATCCGTCGCTGATAAATTAAGGGATTCTCAGCAGAAACTTGGAAGGAAGCTGAAAATGAAGCTTAAATAGCTCACGACAAACGAAATATCACCCGAGGATCATCTCCGAGAGCTCGGTGGTGAGCGTGCGAACGGAACCGCACTCGATCAGGCGTGACATTAATGTTTAATTACAATTCGGCCTGTAACATAATACATATAACCTGTATCCTGACCCATTCAATTCCCTGTCGAAAGTATACTCGTGTTGATAGATGCTCGTCGTGGCTGATGAACCGCTTGTATTAAAAAGAACAACGTCGAAATTTATTTCAACTCCGAGTGATCGTGAGTAGACTCACAATTAGACGACTATACTATGTAAATAATTAGGAATTAGTACATACATAATAATATTTTAACCTCCTAGAAAAACTTTAAGCGTAATTAGCTAGGGTTAACGAACTATGATAGAACACTATAGTCTCATATAGACCCTGAGTAACAATGTAGATACCTACCAGATTATCTCTTTATAGTTAAATACTGGTGGGATTTCACTACCGACAAGTACGCAATTCGACGCGTTCAACTTTCGATCGTCACTGCAATCTTTCGTACGAAGCAACAAAATTTTACGCAAGTCGCATGTATATGGAGCATTCCACGTCAAATTAGCAGCCCATGTACCACATCTTCGATTTCGATCATTTTCTAGTACGAAGTTCTTACCGGCCCAAAAGGATCTCGAGAATTTTTCGACATTTTTTTAGCCACTGTTGGAATTTTTAAAAACTCGCAAAACCAATTCCACAAATGCCATTCTTGCGGATCTGAGAGAATTTACACTAATTCAGTGATCTGAAATGTAATTATTGAACACGACTTGATAATCGGATCTCAACATTTACTATCTTTTTCGTAAGTTTTTAATTTTTCTGTATCAGAATTTTTCCTCCTAATACACCTTGATTCAAATAGATTCCACAATCACAGTATTTTCATGATTTCGTGATCTATTCAGAACGGGGAATACAAGAAAAGAAAACTCCAATTCCAACATGGAAGAATTAAAAATTTACGAAAAAATAGCAATATTGTGATTCCATTATCGTGTGGTGCTTAAAAATCACATTTCAAATCATAGAATCTGTGTGAATTGTTTCAGAGTGAGAAAAATGTCGTTTGCGGAATTGGTTTTTCGATTTATTTCAACTCTCGCTGTGGCTAAACAAATCTGAGACAAATTCCGATACTCTTTTGAGTCGGTAAGAACATCATACTAAAAAATGATTAAATTCGACGGGGGTGAGATACATGGGCTATTAATTTGACGCGGAATACCCCATGTACACTGTGACACTGGTTTCACCCACGCAACTTAATGTTGACAAAATTCCAGACACCTTCTGAAACCGACCCCCCACCACTCCGTAATTACGTGCTTATCGATAGGAAGTGTTGGCCAAATCGGATTTCCAGCGCAAGAGAAAGTCTAAGGGTCGATATCTTCTTTCGTCCGCCATGCACACGTGACGATAATATTTTCGTGCAATCACAGTACAGCGTTGAACCTACGCGTATTTTAGCATCGTCTCTGATTTTTCGGTTCATTTTCATTTCGAATAGACAATTTCTTCGTACAATAAAAAACAAAAAAAAAAAAATAAAATAAAAATCACTCTAGCACCGCCGACCTAAATGTGTGCATAGAGATAAGCATTAGCGCAATTGTGCAAGCGGCGAATCGACGACATTCCAGCGGCCGTAATCATCACCGATAAGCGACGGAATGATACGGCAGATATAAAAAAAAAAAAAAAAAAAATGAGTGAAAAAAATGTGGGGAGTAAAATTCCGCTATCTCTGTATTATAACGAGCGCTAGGGTATAACGTTCCTCGGCTACGCTTACAGCAGCGGCGTCAACGACGATTCCAGGGACGCTGGGATGGCGGCGCGTGGCCGGCCGACCGGAGGCCCCCGGGAGGTCCCCAAAAAATCTTCTCCTCTGCATTCAAGATGCCACGATTCTGAGGTAGGTATACAGGATCGTTGACCCACTTCTGGCCTACTCACGTGTACTCCGACTCTTTCGAATCGCCTTACAAGCTCGTACCTACACACATAGGTATGCATACGCCGTCGTACAGCCCTTTTCCCCAACTCCCGCAGTCGCGAGAAACGGTCCCGATGTTCTCGCAGGTTGGGCGGCAGCCCTTCGAACAAGACCGTGATAAATAAATATCCCCCCCCCCCCCTCCTCGCTGCATGGGTCACGCACCTTTATTCCGGGAGTATTTTTTGTTTTTCTTCCCCAAGAGGTTCCGGGGGTATTCAACGATCAAGCACGTTACGACTGCCCTAAAATCGAATGAAACCCCGCAAGGGACGTCGTTCGCGTTATAAATTGCGGGGGAACGAGCTTATAGTTGGCCTTTTCCTCGCTTGGTTTTGTGAACCATGAAAAACGAGGAAAGTGTATATAAAGCCTTTCTGACGGTTAACGGATTCAACATTTCGATTCTTACTCATGCCATGGAGAAAATTTGCAAGTAAATGTTTTGCCTATCCTCGCTTATTTTCTCACTTTTCTCGATGTTTTATAGGATACCTTAATTCGTGGATGAATATTTATTTATAAACAGACTCGTGTGGCTGGCAACTTTTCAAAATAATCAACTCGGAATTTCTTTGCCGTGGAACGGTGGAGTTAAAAGCGAAGTAACTCCCAACGGCCAAAAAAAGACAGGCTTGATGCAATTAGACTTAGAAAGTTAATTAATGATCAACACACTGTAGAAATTTTTCGTGTAGATTTCGTGTAGTTTCAAGTCCATACGGACTCGTACAAATTTCACTTGAACTTGTGCAAATTGTACTCAAGCTGACAAAAATTTATACTAATTTCACTCTGAATAACAGAATTTGCGCGAACTTTGTACGGTTTGGTAGAAACTTTGCACAGATGCTTATTGACTCAAATTGAATACAGCAAATCGCCGGTTTTACACCAAAATGTGTAAAATTTTCCGCCAAATTTTCGACAGTGTACAGTAGTAGAGTAATTAAGGAAATGTACTGTATCCTCTACTTACTTCCGTCGAAAGTTACTTCAAGCTTTTGGCTCTGCTTATAATTAGTCGAAGTCGATCTCGATTCAACCGTCAAAATTCAATGGAAAATGCCACATGAGCCCTCGCTCAATTCTTTTGCTAACAAACCGAAATTGACGTAACTTACCATGAGTAAGTTGAGGGTTCTGCGAACAGAAGTAGAAGTTCTCGAAGTTCGATTTTTGAATAACTTACGCGCGGTATCGTAATCACCCGAAACTGCTGAAATAAAATGTACCAAAACAGAGGGTGCTGAAGATAGCAGTTCAGTCATATCTACTTCACGAACAGCGGATCGTTTGTCGCGTGGGATTGCGTGATTCTTTTTTTCTTCATCCTTTTATCATTTTCCCTTTTCACTTGTACATCAATCAGATGTCCCCTCGTCGCATGCAACTGCACTTACGTCGCGACGCATCGCCATTCTTCATACGGTACATATAAATACTAAACGCAGTCGCACAACTCAATATTTAACAGAAAAAAGAACGGTACTCGGTTCTTACGTTCGGCACGCTCTATTCTCTTGCTACTCTTACTCGCGGTAAGACAGTAGTAGGAATTTTTTTTAACTTTGTCGAGGACACCCACATGGAAGGATCACCATGCCGATCCATACATTTCTCCGTTGCATATCTTCCCGATCGTAAGCCACCCGGAATGCCATGTTCGGATGGTATTAGTAGCCAAGCAAGTATATCTATGAGGGTTGGGTGAATCTAACTCAAAAAGTATATGGTATGCTTACGTAGGTACATATATTATAGGCTCGAGTATACGACCTCGACTCCTAATCAAGTCACGCGGGGCGCTTGCAAGCGAAACGCACGAGATTCCAGACTCTAAACGCTCCAATCACCGTGTGCATCATAAATACTCGGTTCTCCCAGCACTTATACCAAGAACCCCCAACGTGAAAAACTGCAGCCTCTGATTACAGTCGATCTTTTTCGGATATGCTCGCTGTAATTTTGTGAAAGTAACATCGGTGACTACTTTTACTCATATTCCGACATAGCGTGGTACGTACTACCTAAATGTATGGCCACCTAAGACACGAACCAAGTGTTAGTCAATTGAAACCCGGGAATAAGAAACGCGGGAGCTCACTTGACGACAAACACACTTCGCGTAAGATAAATCTAGGCCAATACAACCCATCAAAGTGGAGTCAACGAACCAGTGGGAATTTAAATGGCGTCTTCCATGCATCTCTTGCAAACATCGAATGCAAGTTCACGAATTAAATTAGCAAGTTTTGCGTAAATAAACATTTCTTCAGACACTATTTTAACGAATCGCGCTTACGTCGTTTGCATAACCACTTCTGCACGGTTTGGACGATGTATAAATGGAAATCGTTGTCTGAGAATCCTACTTTGAAAGTTTCCCGTTAAAAGATACGTGAGAGAATTGAGTCATTCATATATAACCTAGTTTAGGTTGAAGTTTGGTGACATATTTCCCATAATAGATTGACAGTTCGTTTCAACGAACCACAAATGACACACGCTTCCCAATCTTTCAATTAAGCCACAACTATATTTATTGCTTCTTTTCATCTACGTTGCACTATAATAATTAACGGCTGTGCTCCGAATCCGCTAATGTCAACGCGTCTCGACGAAGTTAACAGAACACGAACGCTGTTGTCGAAAAGAAAAAGCGTCGGGTGTAGTCACGAATGTTGCTTCTATCAATTTAGGTCATTTTTCCGTGCAAGCAAGTATCTGAGCTCGAAGAATTCAAAGTCTAATTGAATAATTAGGTGTGAAGACCTTCGACTCGCTTATTAGGCAACTGACCAGAGCCTTTGATGAAAAAGTATTACAATCATTCCCGCGTACGTATCAACAGTTTCGACAAGCACCACTTGCGACTTGTTAACCGAGGCGACTCGATAAAAGTTCGACAGTGAACGGCTGAAAATCTAGGACGCAATTTGATTCCGCGTCTAAATTTAACGTATACCGCATCTTATGTTATAATCTAGAGATTTTACACAGTTTATGCAAATATTCGCAATCACTTTAATCATGGTTAAATAATCTTCGTTATGTTTGGTTATTCATCATCTCATCTGATGCGAATGTATCAAGCGAGTATTTTCACTCCTCTGCTTTATCGTCTTTCAAACTTACTGCCAAACGGTCATGACACCGAAGCCTAGCATGCAATGATCTTAAATTGAACAACGTTTCGCATTTCGCGCTGGATTATAAAAGGTAATTCGCCATATCCTGCCAAGGGAAATAATCGCTACTCGAGGAGCAAATTAAAACACTCGTGTGGGTAGCAAGAAATTGGTTCTCCGCCACAACCTTAAAACTTTATGAACTATACGGGGCTAGATTAACAGGATGAAATTTTATGAATTTTTACGATTTTATTTGGCCCTTGTATTTTAAAAAAAAATTTCTGCTGCTTCCATCGATTTTTCTTCGCCTTTCCAAAGTTATCAATGTAACGTAAATGAACTTACAGACTCGTCCGATTTCACGAGACACTTGATCTGGGTTTCTTTTTAGATAAGAAAAGTTCCGACATGGTACGATATGTGACACATGTATCTATTGATTTGAAAAAAGAAAATGTATTCTTATTTATACATTTTTTTACACCTCTCGCTGGCGGGTTTTATTATCAGTGCCAGTAACACAGACACCATCGGTATTTCATGCACGTGCGAGGACACATTTAAACGTAATCTTCATATTCACCTATACATGTAACAAAAAAAATAGTTGTATTCGTTTGGCGTGGGTATCTTATCTAGCTGCAGCGAGACGACGCGTAGGTATAACTTTATATAAGGGAGACTAGTGAGAAAGTTCTATACAATGCCCCAATGTGTATCAAAACCATTTTTAACAATTCCTATGATAACGAAGATTCACGGCTGGGCCGTTCTTTTTGTCTCCAGAGAAATGTTAATACATCTTGGAACATAACGAAAACTGTGTGGCTTGTAGCTTCTGATCGGTTTAACTGTGATTTCAGTAGGCGACAGGTAGGAGCCTGGATAATGCATATTTCCTGCACAGGTTCAAATATTTTTCTTGAATTGAATTTAAATTGCAGCGGCCATTCAAGTTTATGGACCGAATAATCAAGGCAGCAATCTAAATATATTTTCAGAACAAATATTTTGAAAATGTATTGTTCGTACTAGTGAAAATAATAAGTCTTGATTTATTGGCGAGGGTGAATAAAGGTGAACAAGGTTATTCGTTCGACCGACCAATTTTGATCGTGATTTGCACCCGGTTCACCTATGTTGCCCATTCAGGAAGGCTCGTGAGTTTAATTAACTCTTTAATTCAAGCTGGGACGCTCAGCGTCCTACCTTTTTTTACAGCTTTTTATTTATTAAACTACTTTTTGGGTAACAACTGCCGAATTTTTTGGTTCCACTCGGTCCCACAAATATTTCTGAATCTAAGAAAATACAAAATTTATTCATTTATTGCAATAATAGCACAAAAAGTCGTACTTTGTCACGAAAAAAAGCATTTTCTGCAAATCTACCATACAAATTCGCGTGCCAATTTTTGCACAACCTTAATAGACACCAAAAAGTTTGGCAAAGTTTTTGAAAATTTTTCTTTTCGTTGTTTTTGTCTATCCGCCATTTTGAATTTTCTTATTTCGAATTAAGATTCGTAATAAGTGACCCCAAAAACCATGCAACATAAAGTTAGATCAGAACCAAATAACTTTTTGTATTAACGTTCACCATATTGAATCCGCCATTTTCAATTTTCGAATGTCGAATTCAGATTCGTAATCAACGACCCCAAAAGCCCATGGATGCAAGATTTCAAGTGAATCGCATATCAGAAAAAATATATGCATCAAAGGGTTAATTTCAGTCAGTATTCACCCCGGAACGACATCTCAAACAGAGCTGAACAATGCAGACATACACTTTTAAAAACAGTTTTATCAGCTTAAAACCCGCTGTACAACTCATTCTGCTTACGATACAGAATTAAAGGTTACAGATCTCTGACTTCTTATGGATTTTCTACGACGTAAGAACGTAGCTAATGCCCAACGTGTCTCATTGTCAGTTCTTCTCTTTTCTGTTCTGGCTTTCTCCAGCATTACGAAGAAGAAAGGAAGTCAAAACCATTGCTAATCCTTGATTGAAAACATCGTCCGTAATCCACCGGAGCCAAATTGTATTTTATTCCACAGATGAATATAGTGATGAGTTTACAAAATGATGGCCATTGAGCTACATTTAATTAGAAAATGTCTTTTCAACAAAGTCTTACTCCTTGAACTGCGGTACGTATGATGTATTTACAGTGTTGATATTAATCGTTTGGGATTATCTCTGGCACGGATGCATCGCAGGATATCTGGAAGCGCGTTCACCCTCTCTTTTCTTTCCACGTTAATTCATTTTATCGTTTGTCTCCCGCGGGAGCATTACTAAACTAGTTAGTATAATTAGTGACGGATTAACACGTCAGTACCACTTCATCAATCACGAGATATAAGGCGGTCGATCTGGCTAAATACCGATCAGAAGAACGACTTTGCTTCCTTTTCTTCTAATCGATCAACGGATAGAAAGTGTCGCTTACTTGAAAGCACACGTGTCACATTGGGCTGATGAGAAAATTTTCCCATTGGCACGACTGCCCCTGATGAATAATATCGATTCTATCCGCAGCGTACCAAGACAAGAATTCCTGAGAAATTGGAATAATCTCGATATGCATCGCATCTAATGACCCATAATCTCATACGATTTTACTGCTTCACATAATTAGATCCCAAAAATTTTCATAATTCAGAACGCCTGGAATTTTATTTAAGGTATTCCAATTTTTCACCTTGAAGTTACGAGACTGCTGGCTTGATTCTACAAAACTGAAACAGTAAAAGTAATGGGACGAGAAAGAGTTGGACGAATGGACGTACGTAGCCGACGAGGAAAGGTGGAGGGAGCTGGTACACTCGAGGGACTGGAGAGGCTATATATAGATACACCCTTCTCAGACACTGTGACTTAAGGAAAGGAAACCGAAGAACTAGATCAAAACAGTCTCCGGACTCTGGATGCTTTCTACATCGACCGTCAGATGTAGGCAGCCGCGTTAAATCGATGAATCCCAAATGCTGTTGAGTTTAATGCATCAATAAACTCAATGTTTAAGAAACCAACCATCTTAAACGGTCCTGAACAACAGAAAAAAATGGAGTCACTGGGAAGTCCAAAATCCAAAGCCTTCTTATCATCTTGGCAGGCACGGAAAAGTTTGCGACAAATCAAATAGACACTTACACTGTGAGAAAAACTCGGTGTGAACTCTTACAGACGATAATTCGATATCTTAAAACTAACACTACTTGATACTGATCTATAAACAGTATCTGACGTTGAATTTCCGAATTGACCACAAAATTGGCCTATAATTGTGTAATATTAATCAATTTTCAAACCATCATTTTTTTACAATATAGAGAGTAAGGCGTCGGGCACAACCGCGGGTTTATCCATGCCCCTTGAACTTGAAAACTTGAGACCAATAGAACTAACGAGCAATCGTTTATTTTTGCCTGGACTCGCGACTTGATTGTACATTCATTTCGGTACTTGTACAATTTATTGTGAATAAAACTTTTCTGCTGATAGTTCAGCTTGCACTTGTAATTGATACATGAAAAAAATTTGTCTATTCTTCAAGAATAACCTATTTTTTTTTCATTGCAATAATTATATTATTAAATATAAATTTTTAATTAAGTACGCAAGGCATGCACACTGCGTACTGCCCAACCGGCTAGTCACTGGTAAAGTTATGCAGAACATGTATTATCCAGACTGTAGGTAAGAATCTCGAAACCCTGTATACAGAATTATAAACGAACAAAAGCTTAGTTTACCTTGCTGCGATATCAGGTTTCCCGTGTGTAGCATTACATGAAATACACAACCTGAGATGCTAATGTGTGCGTAATCCATTATATCATGAGTGTAAAACGTAAAAGAAGGTCCACCTTAAAGGTACATTTCCATCGTACAATATTTCAAGAACTTGTCTCCAGAGTCATATCAAGAACCGTAGACCTTACGAGTATACACTACGTCGGATGGGTTTTGGTTTCGAAAGGTTGACCTTATTCTTAAAGCGAGATAAGCGGCACGTTGCGCAAATAATATCCCTGAAGAAGCGTATCGTGGAAGTCCAGAGAAAACTATGATCAGCAAAGGTTTCTCCAGGGCGGGAGTTTGTACTCCTTACCGCAAACCTAAGAGCCCGGAAACTTCGGTAGGTATATATTCGAATGAGGATAAATGGTAACATGGACTCATATTCTGCAAAGCCAAATCCTTGAAAGTCAGTCTAGGAAATTGGGAAATAATGATTTTTCCCTGATGTTCAGTTACGTTAACGTTACTGACTTCAGCCTCGTGCATTTGAGCACCCCTGCATTGGACTCTCGTAATCCGTCATCTCGAGCGTCCATGGATCCATGGGTCGGATACCCATCTACCTATCTACCTATACGTAAATGCAGCTGTCTGGGTTTGGTCACTCCGTGGTTCGTATCTTTATCCGTTACCACACGACGTGCGACGCGACGGCTTTGTAAGCTGCAGTCCTCGAATCCGTACCTACGTACAGCACTGCGTAGGTTAGTGTTTCCACGTGGATACGGGTAACAGTAGGTATATACCCACGTTCGCATTTCGAGAGTTGGAATCGAGCGCCGAGGACGGAGACGTGCCGTTCGAAGCTGTGGGTGGTAGGTGCGTGGGGGAGAAGGGGCAGACTTCCGGTCGCTGAGGAAGTTCGTATTCGGGAACCGCTGCGGCATCGTGGCGGGCGAGCGCGCGATACCGACGCTATCGCGGCGTCGGTGACCAAGGACATAACGGCTTTACGACCACGCCACCTATCTCTCTGAGAGAGAGAGAATGAAACCCTCAGTGTCGTAATAATTACTTTCACGATTCTTACAAACCCTCATATTATTTAATAGCCTTGACTTCCGCAAGAGATCCTGTTAATCAGATCAGATCAGATGTACTCACGTACCGGCATGAAAAATTGGGCGACGAAGACTCGGGCTAGGTCCACTAGCTGTGCAGTAGGAACGGAATTTCGTCAAGTTGTGAGGTTGAAATCGAACAGCACCCTCCACTACGATCAACGAACTGTCAATTAAGCATTACAAATGGCTCGTCGTTCTAATAATCAACTCAAAAGAGCCCGAAGTGAGCGAGTGAACTTTCATAGTCCCCGCGAGTACCTAAGAGAACCAAATGGCGTGAAACATGGTGAATATAGACCTTCGAAATTCATCCCCAGCGACTCGCCAGATGGGATTTTGCCCTCATCGTTGACGTCCGAAACGGTGAGCGCATAATCAGCAGAGATTGAAGAGTATCAAGGTAGACAGCTGAGGGTGAGATGACAGAAATCGTTTTCCGTAGCTTTGGCATCAATACAGGGCTTTTCTGCTTCTGATACTCACTTGGGATAAAATCTACCGGACGTGAGACCTTCCGACACCAGCAAGGATCGAAATGCGAGGTTCACGTAACCGGTCACAGCAACGGTAAAAAATCAGGCGAATCTTATGTGAAAGAGTGTTTTTAAATTGATATTTACGTGCCAATGAATTTGTAGAGAGACAATAATGCAAATGTGTTTGTAGTGAATACGTACCAATGCGAGAGGGGTAGATTGGGTACGGATAAGTCAGCTTATTAAAATAGCTGAGGAAAGTGTCTATGAAGGGGTTTTAGCCAGCAGTACGTATTGTAGGTATGTACATACACCAAAGCTGTGCTCCGATACACACCCTTGATACATTAAAAGGCACGTGCCCCTGTCATAACACGGCATGGATTGTTTTCTGCGACCCTTTAAGTGCCATACCAACTGCGCGGCAACGCAGGCGTCACGATGGTGGGCATCCATCGTAGCTGCATGCCCGTACACGGGCCTGAAACGCACAGTGCCACGCACGCACGCACGCATGTCACCTTACGGAAGCAGGGGAGCACAGAGGCATGTCCTGGCTATAAACATTTGCCCTATAACCGCGACCTCGGGCAAACGCTCATCAACCAGCTCTGTAATTCTCCCCTCAAACTTGAAGATCCCGCGTCAAGTGGATCTTTGAACCACTGCTCCTGTAAATCAAAATTGTTTGTGGTCGATTAAGGCGATGGTATACTTCCAATTGACCGATTAAACCCTCCGTACACAGTTTTCGAATTACTCATCAACGGAAGGGTTGAATCAACTTTCCTTCTTACACCAGATCGTCATATACATGCTACTTCCAGCAAAAATATAGTACCTCACATTAGCACATCAAACAATCGTAAAAATTTATAAACTAAGTGCGATCCGCATTGAAAAGGCAACTTGACGCCAGGTAAGCGTGACTGTATACATAGCGTGCACTCGAATATCGTGTTCTTCATGACACAAGTTTACATTTTACGTGCATCTGATTACAAGACATTTTTTAGCCTCGCGCCGTATGTCCACAAATTAGGTGGAAAGCACAACCTACGTGTAAAATTTTCCAAAGCGCATATGATTCGTGTCTATCTACTTATTCGCTTTTCCCTTAAATCGACATCTGACTATGAACATTTTCTCGAGACATGAGGAGCTAATATGCAGTTGTTACTGGAGTGACTTCAAGAGATTTTCTGTTTGCTTCCAACAAGTTTTCACATTGCAGCTCGTTCTGCCCCCCTAAAGAAACCACTTCGGGCGGTTACCTTTATTGGGTATATTTTTTTCTGTCTGCGCGCCGCAGCCTCAAGAGCGTGAAAAAGGGGTGTGCCTGCCGCGTCTCATCGTTCAAGCCTCGCGTCTTGCCTCTTGCGGCCCACGACCCTCATCTCGCTCCGGCGCACCCCGACACTTTGCTCTGCTTCCTTTCCCTGCGTGTCTCAGCCGCCTCCAGGAGTTATTAATAGGACCCGACAAGATATTTCTGGGACTCTCGCTACGAGGGCCATTTTCAATGTGGTGGCAGGAAATTATACTTGTTTCTTTTAATTTTATTAATTTATTTTTCATCCCTCATTCCGTTCCATCACTCTAGGCGCTTACTTACTTTCCGCAGGAAAGAACAATTAATGCAAGAATGGTTACCCCTTCTTCCAAGCGATTTTTATACATTGTACTATCCCGATACTCGTGTCAGTCGCGTCACTTGTCATTAACAAGCTGAATGACTTCACCGCTGATTTTGTATGGCCGAGCCATAATTAGCGTTTCCTCGTGGCGATTCGTCCAAAGTTTAATGACGCTACACACATATTTAATAAAACCACGATATTACGCAAGCTTGTCGGTAAAGCGAATTTGACTAGTTTTTTTCACAAATTCTCAATTCATTGGTAATCGAGAATCCATCACCGGAAGTGATAAGGATGACAACCAGATAATTTCATTTTCTGCTCAAAATCAGTTTCCAGTGAACAAAGATACCATACACAGGCATTTATTACGTGTATGGATGGAGGTGCATGTGTACTCATCCCTCTCCAGACGATATTACACTCTCAAAAATAAATATATTTTATGTATTAAGCTGTCTGAAAATATCACCCTCACCCTACTCCTCTTTATTTGGCAATTCAATGCCGACCGCAGCTGATCGTGAGTAAGATTAATGGCGCTTGATACAACCGTGATCAGAATCGTGAACACCGATACTACTTGCACTTGCGTGTTCTCTTCGCAAACGAGCGAGCGAGTTTCTAACAGTCCGACGAATTCTGTGCGGTTGGTTGTCAGGCAAGTAGATAGGTAGGTGATAATATTGATAACCAGCTTACCGAATCACTGTTCTTTCTTCGTCCATCGAGTGACATTCTGTTACACCCGAACTACCAATCACCAAATAAACCTTCGTCTGATCTGATGTTGTTCTCTGTTATTTTGATTCATTTGACATTAATCCACAACCTTGGGTCGATGGACAGGTATACGTATGTCTATAAGTAGCCGTATCAAATCGGCTGACCCTGATTTTGAAACTTTTTCAATTTTCATTGTTGGGAATCTGTGCCAGCCTTGGAATATTTCATACTTTTTTGCAAACGCCTATTTGAAACTCGTTATTTCGTACATTCGATGATACGTCTAATCCGTACAAAAGTACGGCATTAGGAGAAGTAGTATTAGTAAAAACTCCGCCACCCTATAAGTGGGAGGTGGCCGATTATTTGGAAAATCTTGACTTTGTGAAACAAAAAAAAAGAAATACAAATTTATAATGATTTAGAGTGCTGAAAACCTTGAGGGCCATAAACATTGCTACTTTGGGCAAAAAAGAATTACTCACAGCAAATATTTCTGAAATTAGGGAAGGTATTTTGCAATTTACATTGCGAATACTGGTCGGCTCATTGTTAGCATACTTATAGCTTACGGGGCTGCGACATCGAATGTCATTGACAGGTTGTTACGTGTATCCTCGTGTTTATCAAAGATACTGTACCGTCATTTAACAGGAAAAGTATAAATATCGATGGATCATGTAGCCGACCTGCAAGGTGCGCGCAATGCCTATAGATATACATGCTATGAATTCTATGTGCAGCAACGCCTTGCCTCATAACGGAGTAACCGAGCTGTACATGATTCAAAGTGACAGTGATTTTCCGATATCAAAAGTTATGGCACAGTACCAGTTCGGTATGAAACGTCATAGTATAAGTATACTCACGTGAATACCGCCTTACTCCTCCGAAAGTACACTTTTCTAGGAGCACTCTCCAGTGAAGAGCCAAAGACTGTACGCGAGATGCAGAGTAAAACCGATGCGGCTCGTTGATAATAGTGGAGAAAAATAAATGTGGAAATAAAGAACAACAACAACAAGAAATTGTCACCAGCACACACTTTCCAGTACTCTGACGAAGGTACCGCGATTCAATACTCGATGGTAAGAGTCAAGTGCGGAGCACGAAGTTGGGCCCCGGGCCGCCATGCACTGAACGTGAACTCGCCTTCGACGTCGAATCTTCGCGCATGCTTTCATCGAGCGCATGGTCGCCACTGTTACAGGAAACCTCTGACGCCCCGCCATCGTCGAGGGAACAGACGGCCTCCGATACCGACAAGCGTGTCAGGAAGAACCATACCGGCTGTAGAGATCATCGTGTCCTCTTACCAACCACTAGCAGGCCCCTTATGCTGCTTATCGTCGTGAAGTAAGGTACCGAGTAACGGTCGCGTTGACATGTCATACTTGTCAGGTGACTAGCAACATTTACGTGGCTTGCTTAATTCTACGTTTTGTCTTGAAATACTTATGCAATGTTAGATACTTGTACTTGTCACACAGTGACTGGGTTGGCTTATGCAGGGAGATACGAGTGTTTACTTTCGCACAATTCATTTAAACTATAAGAGCTGAACGTCGGCTTATTGTTAGTTACTCATTGTATTTAAAAAATTATCCATCGCAATACTGTCACAACTTTACACAGCTACTTCAACCGGATACTTGATACTTCATATTTATTTATTATCGTTTTTCTTTTCTTAGTATCATCTCATGTCTTTGGTTTCGATTTCAAGACATGGTATAGTTTATTCGCTTTCCACATCTTTCGTAGTGAATGCAGAAGGATTTGTTACCTGAGAGATAAACTTCAAAGCCAACGGGAATTGCCACGTGATTTATAACACTGTCTCTCCACTACTCGCAGAGATTCAAGACATCTTTTATATTTTTTCCTTTTTTGAGCTATCTTTCCACTTTATGGAGGTTTCTTCGGGTTGTTCTTTCGGCACGACAAAACCCATCAGAGCCGCCGAGTAATTGCCAATTCCAGGATCATCAAATACAACCTCATCGTCAACGATCCATCGACTGTACTGAACGATCGAGAACGTTTCAAAATTCAGAGTCTCTGCGATATCTTGGTCCACCTTGGATGTGAATATCCCAAAAATAATAGGTGATTTCAAGGATCTGCCAACGGAAATTGTAGCCTGCATCAGCGCCGCTACAACTCCCTTTCGTTCAAAAGATGGATGAATAGACAAAATATAGATCATTAAGTACTCCTCGATGTTCAGTGTCTTGTAAATCTCGACTTGCTTTACCAAGGTGTTCTTCAAATGCATAATCTTTGGGAGCACCTCACCTTTTAGAACCTGATGAAAACGTACATAACACAGTAATTTTGAGTAGAGAACATTCGGCATCAAATTTTAATGACACCAACCCACGAATCTACATACTTGGATTCGATTATAGATCTCCGCCTTCTCACTCAAAGCGTTTATTCTCATGACCGCAACTCCGACTAGTCGACCAGTGCGTACGCTTAAAGCGCATATGCTTAAAGTATCTTTCATCCAAGTACGCGCCATTTCCAGAAACCTCGTGACAGAGCTGACCTCCTTGTTAAATTCGCATGACGCACACATTGGCTCCTCTTTGATGTAATGATGCTGTGAGTATGAATCATTGAACAGTCTTATTATGCCCGTATCGATATCTGGACAATGCGTATGAAAGAGTTCCATAAAATAACGATTTCGCTATTCCAAAGCTGCCACCAATCACCTCGAGGTCAAGTAATGTCAGCTGCTACGATATCAGAACCACAAACTTTTATCAGATTGATGGCTTCTTCGTAACGCGTATCTTTCAAACTCTGAATCTCAAAGTCTGGCGTCATATCCCAGATTAGTGGCGCAAACATCCTGGCTCGAGCCAACATCATAGCTTCGTTTTGCGAGGGTTCGTTATCGTCCATCTTGATAGATCGAATTTACTCAGATTTAGCTAGCATGCCCCTTACCGTTTGTTAAAATTACTAATAATTTTGTACGAAATTGAGTTGTTAAGTTTGGGATCGATTATTTTTGAAGCAGACTTTCATGACATTTACGCGGGACAAAACTGAAGTAGTCTTCAGGCAATCCAATACATCGAAATGAATAAGCTTCGAACAACAAGTGACGGTATGTACGTATAACAAACAATTGGCAGAAGCACGAAGACTTTTCGACTATGCAAAGGGGAATAACCTAACTGAAAATCATTTGAACGTTCCAAATATGCAAGCAAATGACAAAACAACTAAATATAACCCTACCGCGGAATTGTTCCAATGCTCTTCAGATTATCTCGTCGATATGGAACGGAAGGAATCTTCTGTCAGCTCCCATCAGGCGAAAAATATCAGTGCTGCAATCATCTGGGGGCGAATGAGTATCGGTGTTAGATGTGTGGATCTGAAGAAGAACAGGTTCGACGAGGCGCTTGGGCTTATAAAAGTATTGTCCAGGCCATGGACTTCAATATCAGAGGACATTGGTTCACATACCAAATAAATATTTTTCCTAATATTCTTCCAGAAACAGTTCTTCCTCTTAGAGCCAATGTGTAAAGCGACCATACTAAGCAGAGATACTACGTCCGTACGGACCTATCTTAACCTAATTGCTGTGTGGATGAAAGAGATGCGATGCATATGTGCAATACACGAAGGTAGTGGAAAGCTGGTTGGAATCGCATCAACGGGAAAGCTGATCATTCAATGGACGCAAGTCGAATCTCAGTGAGACTTTGAGAGTACATAATAATTTTGGAACCTTTTGGAAATGTATGTAAATATAGATGTCTCAAGAGTCCTTCTTGAAAGGACCTGCTCGATAATTGCCACTCGTCTAGGTTTCAAACATAACCAACTTCGTAAAAACGTTATCAGCATGGTACTCAGAGTAATCCATGCGAAGTGGATCTCAGCGGCGGCGTGACCCAGCGATTCTTAGTGCGCGTTCCGAAATTAACCTGCAGCGCTCCCTAAGGAATAAGCAGAGCTACTCACGAACTCGGCAGCGCAAAAGAGATAAAAGTTTGTTGACAGCACTGAGAGCTAATATCAGAACGCACCCTCAATAAGCGAGGGAGATAAGTTTGACTGTAACTTGTCAACCGGTCGATTCTAGGGAATTTGTTCTTGTCAGCGAAAGTTTGCTTCAGACAGCGAGCACTGATGTCAGACAATCAAAATTGAACAACTTGAATCGCGCACGCTACGAGCTGATCTTTTCGTGAAGAACTTTCGGTACATACATGTAAATATAATTAACAACATTGTTGACGCAAGTTTCTGTGCACCTCTGTGATTACTTGTATTATTTAGTAAATTTTTACCCTACAATTCATCTTTCGAAGGACGAGCATCGTTTGGCTCAACATAAGATAGTCCTTGCAGGGGCAAAGTTGCCCAGAACTGCATTCTGTCTATTAGAAGATTGTAGGCCATATACAAATCTTGGGATCCTCCAATATGCAGATACTCAAGATTATGTGTCCGTACTGGCAGCCACTTAACGGGAACGGTTGGTGTTACTTCAGGTGTTGGATTTCTGCAAGTATTAAAAAACAGGTTATCTGATCAATTGGATTTAACTGATTATAATACTTGTCCACTATATGCTCACCCGAACTTGGCGAAATTAGCCCACAGCGTAGTCATGATATCGACGATCTTAAAGCTTTCTTCGCTCAAAGGAACATCTTTGAAAAGCTGCTCACCGACGGGGAACAAGTACTGGAGTTCGTCAGCGTGACTAACACCATAGTCATGATCAGGATCCCCGAATATACTACTAAATGACACGTCGCCTTGATAAGCGAAATAGTAGTAGAAAACTGGCGAAGCCATAGTGTCAAGGTAATCTCTCACTGCATTATCCGCAGCTACGTTGAACCACGCGTCCGAATACAGCTGCGTCAAAGTTTCGCAATAGCAAAGGTACAATCTAAGACACCAGCCTTAATAGCATGTATCGGTCCTACCTTTACCGACCGACCAAACTCACCCTTTTTCTTTATATATGAAATCAATAAACAAACGGAAAGGGTTCGAATTTCGGGATATAAGTAACTTTCCTAAATTTCGCTATAAAAGAGCAATGCACCGTCGAAATTTAAACCTTTTCCGTTTGTTTGTTTATTTAACATACGAAGAAAAAAGGGAGTTTGCTCGATCAGCAATGGTAGAACTGCTACATGCTCTTTACAAAAACATTAATTTCTTTGTTTAATTCAGTATACTTACATCTATTACGTTGTACCTGGTCGAGTTGTCAATTGGCAGATCACCGAGATAAAAGTCTCTTATTCTCTTTGCAACTTCCGAGTGATGCTCTTTTGGGCAATGATGCTGGTACATCAGTGTTATCGGGGCCCATTTTTCAAAATCTTCATCGAGCAACTTCGCCTGCTCCCCATCGTTTATTCCGTAGATTTCTTCATAAATATATTCAAACTTATGTTTTGTTCGTTAACGTATTGCATTAGCAACAATCAAAATGGTGTACTCACCGGGTACTTTGAGAGATCCTTCGTGGGACGTAATGCCAGTCATCCAAGGAACGTCAACTTGGTGGCCAAATTTCAAAGCTGTTGCTGGATCTTCAATCAAAAATGCTCCGGGATGAAGAGGTTCGACGACTGGACGAAACGGGATCATCGGACAGTATCCGAATTCCTGATGACATAGTGCAACGAAAAACCTGTTACGAATATCATTGTACCAGCCATGTAGCATAACTTATGTGGATAGATCGCGCGGCGAGAAATCGATATTTACTCTCATTTCTACAGTCACGAGTATTGAAAATTATTTCTCAACGTTGGCACGGTGTTACGAATAGAAAATAAAATGAATGCATTTTGTAAAGATTTTCCGTACTGTATTAGCTCAGCATCATTTACGACGAAGTAGAAAAAAAGCTTACGCAACATGTATCCATTTCAGATTAATTCACAATATACAGCAATTACCTGCATACCTTGATCACTTTCGAATTACTCAGTGGGTCTGACACGAAGTATTCTAATATGTAGAATCGGTGAAGAAACGCACATGCGTTTTTCCCACTACAGACGACTTGCGTTCCAGCATTCATTGCTCTCCTGCTATACTTAATCCGATTGGACCTTTCATCGATTGATGAGGCAAGAAAAAATGTATGCTTTTTACGCAGTGCGACTTGTGACTTACGTCGTTAGCAAAGGATTATATCGATCCGCAAAGAGATTAATGACATATTTGCTTTATTTGCTATCCGCTCCAGAGTTTAACCACAGCTACCATAATCTGGGACATTCTGCTTCGCTTCGCCTATCTGGATTCAAAAAGTCGAATAAAACTGCGGAATGCTTGCTTATTCTTCGTGCCTACTCTATAGTCCCTAGGTATTGTTTTCTAAATAATTTGTGATTTGTGTTGCCAGTGTAATTATCGTACCTTTCAAATTCTTGTTTTTATACCGTTCAGCCACCACTTAAAAGAATGCTTTAGTTAGTATTCACCAAGAGGGTAAAATTTTACTTTTTTTCGTCATTATCACAGCCTACGCAACACTGAAGCGAAAACGATGCAGTCAGCCCAATTCTACATACAATTCTGAAAAGACGTATGCAAAAACCTTTTTGTTATATGCAAGAATAAAGCCAGGAAATCTTACACAATCAGTGATAATTAAATTACAGGAATACATTGGCCGTCGTTTAACGGCAAAAAAAAAGTCTTCGGACATTCATGTTCAGCATTGCATGTAAAATTACGCTTACTGCGGCGGCATTTTCACATCACCGCTGCTTAGGCTTTAATGATAGTCGAGAAGAATAATATTTTACTCAGACGGTAAAGAGTGACTATAGCATCCTATTAGCTCTTCCAGTGCTTACCTGAAAATCGCGATCCGTAGCTGTGATATCGACAGCATCTTTTGTACGCAGACATTCGATAAGTTGGGCGGTATCATCCTGGGTGCAGTCCACTAGCTGCCCGAGGCGCCGCGTCTGCCTAATGGCGAGCCCTGGCCTTGTCAATACCCATGGACAAATGGCTGTACCGCTCTCAGAGATACCGCGATGAAACAAACCTGATTTGAATACCTTGCCTTTATATCGTACCTCCAAATTGTAACAATCAATTATCGAGATCTTATGAGGCTCAAACATAGAGTTCTACGCCAGCATGGCGTATACATTCATAGCCTTCATACCGATGTATACGAATCTCTTATTAACAAGTGTTTGCGAAATCAGATGGTGAGAAAATACCAAAAAAAGATTAATGCAGAATATTATATCTTTACCAGATCTTAAAGAAATTGAATTGCTTATTGCAGTGTACGATTAGGTCTTGAATGAGATGTGAAAGTACGTAGATCTAATTGACGCTGTGAATATAACATTTTATTACATTATTGAGGGGAATCTACCGTCAAGTAGAACGACTATTTCCTAAGCCTGATTATATTTAATATAATTATACGACAGTGTTATATGCAATTACAGTCAGGCATGCTTGACATCTGAAATATGTGTGTTCATACTCACAATCAGACAAGCGGTGTATCGTTGCCTATTTTATAGCCTATCTTTATCCCCTTCTAGAATATACGCACTACACAATTACGACCAGGTCGTTAAATCACGCGCAAATAAATATCTAGTGTGATTATTAATTTGATCTAATGGAAGGTGAAATTTACAGAAATGAATATCGCTGGGCTAGATTTTCAATTATTCATTTCGTGTGACAAGTGTAAGCCTACAAAAGTCGCGGCATGCCCGAAATCCGGTGAAGCTCAGCAAGCCTACAAAGTGAACCGACGAGTAGTTTCTGCTTTTCGATTACTTGGAATTGGTTTGGATGGAATTGAAAAGTTTTGCCGACATCTATTTACAGAAACTATATGACGCAATTCTTAGAAACATCAACCTGGCGGCAAAAGCTATATACGCATTTTTAATGAAAATTGCTTTCAAAGCATTGCAACTTGGCGATTTAAAAAAAAAGAGGATTTTTCAATTTCTAATTGCATATGAATCTAGTTGGCGAAATCATGTACGTGACCGAGCCATGCGGCGGCTACATCGCTTTGTTTAAATAACAATAACTGCATTGTTTATGTATATTTTTCGATAAATAAAAATCTGTAACATGTCAAGACTATGCATACTAATTGTGTACTAACGCTCGACCTTATCATTCCAACACCCGAGTTAAAAACGAAAAATTGAAAATCGACCTGTTTCTGGGACGCCAAGGGTATGTAAGCGACCTTATAAGCGATTCAACGACCTGATCGTAATAAATATGTACGGGCCGACTAGCTTTTTCTGACATTAGCGTCAATCGCATCGCCCAGTTATGTACTTCACTTATCATCTTCATTTTCTAATAGAAGTATATGGATATGCAAGTGAATGCCGAGAAATGAAGGTAGGCGCAGGAGGGAATGGAAATATGTATATGCATATGCAATATTCAAAAAAGCTGCGCTGAGTGTTCGTTAGTCATGAGGATTATCTCTTCGACAGAAATTCGATAGGATTTAAAAAATATTTCACCTCTGTCAGGCTCTAACCAAGTTAAATGATCCGAAACAGGGATCCCTCACTTTGCATCCACAGGATACAACATACCTTTGGAGAGAGGGCTCATCATATGGAAATTTACGCTAGCACCGCCAGCGCTTTCACCAAAAATGGTCACCCTGTTAGTATCACCACCGAAGGCAGCGATATTTTCTTGAATCCATCGCAGTGCTTGGTTCTGATCTTTCAGTCCGTTATTGCCAGGGGACGCCATGTCTTCCGTGCTCAAGAACCCTAATGGGCCGAGTCTGCAAGAAAAAAAAAATGATCAAATCACTATAATATAGGCATTTTAGTTTTTTGCAACTCATAGCATTGACAGAGAATTCATTGAGTAATCTGTACGTCAGCGAGTAATTTTGTAGATGTAACGATTTAATAGGTACTCATCCGTTGTCGATCCTTGAAACATTTTTCTGCTTAGTCACGTATAATAAGCATCACGCTAGCATACAATGTCAAGTTTTCGAAGACAACGATAGAGAGGAATAATTGAGATTCTTTCAAATGGAGATTGAATTTAAAATTAGAAATTACGATTCGGAATCAAGGCTCACCTGAAGTTCATGGTGACGAGAATGACATCATGATCAAGGAGAAACTTGGCGTTGTAAAACTCGGAGTGACCAGCTCCCGCGATCCAGCCGCCCCCGTGGAACCACACAAGAACCGGCAGAGCTGGATGCGGATTATCGAGGTTACCCGGACCAGAAATTGGTAACTTCGGAGTATAGACATTCAAATATAGGCAGTCCTCGTTCCCGACAATCTCTTCCTGATGAATATAGATGTTTCGCTGTACACAGATTTCCGCATCTTCTTTGGCTGACCGAACACCGTCCCAACCGACTGTTGACCTTGGAGCCTACCAACATTAATTAGATCTATCCAAATTATGGACTTGCAAGGTTATATCCTTAAGAGTGTAAATTATTCAATACTTTCAAACCAGTACTGAAAATCAATAACGTACACATCAAATAAATTAAATGCAAATCACTCATTCGCATCAAAATTTCTTAAGCCGAAGTTCATTGTTGACAGCTGCCCTTGACGATACGCGGTATACATTTTTTCAACGCGAAGTAGACCTTTTGGTTTTAGTTACACTACTTTTTCTGTTTTTATAGATGGAGCTAATATTTAAGAGCTTCGGAGCCTCTTCGAATCTTTAGCTCAACGGCGTAGTAACGGTAAATTACTGAGAACTTTCACCACCGTCATTCTATCACATGCTAATGATGATCCGTAGGTATTTTTATCCTAGTATAGAACACTAGAGTCAAATTACTGCTTAGAATTTTCAAGTAGAAGCGTCGATCTGTAATTTAGAATTGTGTTCGGAGCATTCGAGGAAAGTTGAAATAAAAAAATCTCATATGACAATAATGATGTCCCGTTTATGTCCTGGACTTCATAATTTTATCTCATAGGACAATAAATTTGCAAATATTTTAGACTCTTTATTGTTCCATTGTCTTGTCAGTAGGTTTAGGCAATGATAATAGGCGATTCGGGGGGTTGAAGTGCGTTTTTATAAATGCGTCTCTTGATTTTGTGGAATTCGTAAAAGATTCAGACACACAAATCGCGGAACCGAGAGTATTATTCACCAGTTATCATACGGATAGTATATTTCAACGTAAACGTGTCATGTTCCTCGTATTAGCATACTAGTTCTCTCGAGGTATCTTAATAATCGCACGTGGAAATTATAGTATATTTACGTATACCGCGTGCAGAACTTTGAATCGCGTGCCTAACTTATACAGCCAGAGCCTGATGAAAAAGTGCTTAGAATCACAGTCAGGGAAATTTTGGCAACTTTACGAACTTGGTGCCAGCGAGATTTTTTAATAATTTACTTATTCCGAAGTAATCCGCACATCACGCGTAGAGTCTGAAACTCAGAAGATGCGGTCAACCCGTTATAGGTAGAGCTTGATTAATAATCGCTAAAACTAAATATTTACATAACCGGTTTTGTGCCACACTTGAGATTGAAATGAACGAGAAAAAAATTATATCTTCGCAGTAATACCTTACATCATTCCTGAGAACTTGCAGCGAGGTAACGCACGGCAATTTACAATTTTCAACACCGTTCTCACATTTCCTATTCGCTAAGTAATAATCGGTATAACCTACTTTAAACTGTGAACAGATTTCATTCACTTCATTAACGTGGAAGAATTCAACTAAAGAGTTCTAAATTATATGGTTGACGAACACTTTTAACCTACGTATGCGGTAGGAATATATAATGAAATTCTGATATACCTGAAATCTAAGTTCTCCGATTGGGGGAAGAGCGTAAGGGATTCCCTTGAATCCAACGTATTCTCGCCCCTTTCTCGTTTTCATCAAAACACCCACGAGTGTGCCGTTTTTTATTTTCACTGACGGGTCGACGTTATTCACAGAGTTTCCTTGTACTGCGATGACGAAACAACAGATTACACCAAACGTTGCAAATGCACCTCTCATTTTGATTACAAATCTTCTATTGATTCTTCGTTTCCCTTGACCACCACCCACGCTCAGAGGTAAAATACGCTGTTATGAACCACAAATCGGCAATTTAACGAAAATTAAACCCACGTGAACCAATTCAATTCTAATACCAGCATCGAGAATTTTGTCAGTACGTATTTTCACCGACCAACTGATCGTGAGCTGCCCGTTTCAGTGAATGAATGCAAACAACTTGCTTATACAATATGCTACGCATGATAAGATAAATACAAGACTATGTCTTTCCACCTCTCGAACGGTGAAGTAAGGAGTGGTGGAACACCAGACCACGAGAAAAGAGAGAGGGAACCTACTAACGGAATTTATTAAATAAACTTGTATGAAGGACAGGCCGTTACAGTCATAGAGAACTTCCCAATAAAGTTCCCAACTTTATGATACAGATAATGTGAGCAGCGGTGAATCAAAAATTATACGAGAAGCCAAATTGACTGCTTATTTTTGGTATTTAGTCTTGAGCCGGCAAGGGGATATGCCGTACAAGTACGAAGGCTTAGCCACTCTTCTGTGAAATCGTATATAGAGTGAGCAGAAACTAATAGTTTCAGAATCTTTTCATTTCACATGCTGTTTAATCTGGGATTACAGATTTTTCAGATATTACCTAACGTATCAAGATCGTTGAAATTAGAACGGTTGCCTTGCCTTCAACCGTACGTAATTCTGTGGCCGGTAACGCTAATCAACGGCTTCTCTTTCACTTTAGGTAAATGGTAAATATCTCAGATTTGTACACAATCCTCTGTGGGCTACTCACATAGAAAATCTAAACCATATTCGAGAATAAATACAATTCCACATCTACATTCTTCATGGTCCAGTTTGCCTGCGGGCAATAGGTTACTATACCCACACCAGTAAATGGTTTTCAATTACAGCATTTCCTTAAAACAAAACTTTGAGATATTTTATGTTGAAAATTTTGATCGCATTGATTCCTTTGACACTGCCGACGATTCAACTACGAGTGTTCAATGAAAAAATAAGCCACCTCAAAATTAGGCATCTCGCGTCCATTGACGACCGCTATTTTGTATATTGAACCCCTATTGACTGCTGCACACAGCTATTTTCGAAGGGTAAAATGTGGTACACGTGACAGATTTTTAAAAATCCCTCGAGAATTTCCTGCGCCATGCATGGTTCAGCGCTTTTCGGATACTGCAAGAAAACGTGGAAAATCGATTCCGCCGGTCAAACAGAGATCTAGTGGTGCAGCGGTCGAGTCGCGGAACAATTAGAGAAGTAGCTTCGGAAAAAAAAATCGGCCTCGACTCTACCAACTTAGGGTAATATATGATTCACAATGTGACTCGATTTCTATCCGGCGGTTCGTTTGAATTCTCATTTTGCGTTTCTGACCAATCTTTCTCACGATGCATCTGCATCCAACCATCGCGACGGCTGAGGGGTTCCCCGGTGATCAATCCCCTCATTGCGTCAGGGGGATGCAGCTCTGGGCACTAGGGGAGACGCGCTGTATTTCCGGGGTTGGATCAGGGCGAATCAACCCTCGGCGAATCATCTCAGAGAACCGATGCCAGAAGCCTAAACATCAATGTTCTACCGCCATTTTGCAAGCACGAGACTCTTTCCACTACAAGAATGTATAACCCTTGGCAATCACTTAATTTT
The DNA here is from genome assembly GCF_021901495.1 of Neodiprion virginianus. Lineage (NCBI taxonomy): Eukaryota > Metazoa > Arthropoda > Insecta > Hymenoptera > Diprionidae > Neodiprion > Neodiprion virginianus. Next base: position 41,260,324 of record NC_060880.1, read on the forward strand.
ATCACTCAATAAATTCGATATCATATTAATTAGCGTGATTGGAAATCTTTGCCATTTAAACAATTCGTAGAATAGAGAAGATCAAGTTGAAACCCAAAGTAAAACTGTACCTATACTTCCTTATGCAATTGGTCGCAATTTCTGGGGTACTTAGGGACAATTGCATTCGGATATTTACATTTTTATCTCGTGAATTTTGTGCTCGACTACTTATTTCATTAAACTGTTTGCAATACCAGCGTTTCTATGTATTTCGAAAAAGATCAATTCGCCAGCTGCGACACGTAACGACAATACAACGAAGGGAGTTCAGAACGCTAAAGACTGTCAGAAAATTCATTTCGGGCCTGACAAGACTACCAGTAAAAACTCAATTTCAAATGAGACACGACGTTCTGTAGAAAATAATTTTGAACAAGTTGAGGATAATAATAAGATTAATCAGCACGTAAGTATCCTTTCCATTGTGATAATACCTACAATTGATAGCAACATAATCTCAGCTAGCATGAACGAAAGAAATTGCGTCAGCATATATTTCATTTCCGATGAATACGTCGGTATCTACTTTGTATCGAAATGATTTAAATTAAGGACAGTGAAGGAGGCTGTATACTAATCTGGCAGTGAATTTCGGCTGCTTCCACACTCCGCCATTATACTTTTATACGCAGTACACGTCCATACCCATACATGAATACTCGTGTTAGAACGGATGAAACATCGTAGAATTATATAATAAATAGCTTATCGCATTACACTCGAGGTATGCTTCGGTTCGTTATTCGAATATTTCGTCTCGTTATTTCTGCTTCTCAAAATTGTCTAGCGTTTATTACTTGAATTACTAGAATTACGAGTAAATATTTGGTGTCTAAGTTGGAATCATTATTGTTGTTGTTGTTGTTGTTGTTGTTGTTGTTATTATATTCTTATTAGATACGAATAGATTGTTAAATGAAAACAATATTCGTGTCTAATTACACTAGCAGCTGCGTACGTCTTCCTTGAAACTAAATCATATCCGAAGTCAATTATGAATGTTACGGAAGTACGCGATTAGAAATAAATTGACTCATTGGAATTAGAAGAAAATCTGTAAGATATCCGTTCTTTCTAGAAATAGACCTAAACTATTGTAGTCAAGGTTTCCAATCGGTGGCGCCGTCTGTGGTAAGAACAGGGACCTAATACGTAACTCGTGATAATCCCGTATCTTGCCGCCATTTTCATTTCGGAGCATGACTAGTATTTTTTTCTTCTTCTAAGACACAACGAGCATACCGCTGATACGAAAGTATGAAACGTTTTCTTCGATAATAAAAAATATCTTTTATCCATGGTATAGTATACTTGCCGTAGCACGACAATTACGTAACGATGATATTTCCCCGTTTTCTTGTTTTCAGAGTTTACGTAACAATTATTTCACTTTTGGTTGCAATACATCATCCCTACGAAGAAGCATGTATTCAAAGTTCACGCTTTCATCTTTCCATTACATAAGACTAGACTTGCGAGAGGTCCGGCGGATCATACCTCCGAATGTCACGAGAAAAACGAAATTTCCCGCTCCGATTAGGCAATGCCTCGGTTCTCCCGTGAGCATGTGCAATTGCGTTATATTTGGATAGATCCGCTGAGAATTATATTAAACTAAGCCTCTCCCTGAACCTTGGCAGGGGCGGCCCAAGATGAGGGGGGTGATTTTTTCGTTCACCCAAGCAGTACAACGCCCTGCAGTAGGTACCTACAATGAAGCGCATATCTAGAAACTATGCACGCATTCACTGCGTTGTTTCTTGAATGTATTTGTAGACTATGCCTTCTCCTCTTCCTCCTCCGCTTCCCGCTTTGTTACCAATGAAATAGCCGAACAGAAGTAAAAGTACTAATGACCGGTCTTATCGACAATACTAGGTATACGCATGGACGTACATGTATTACGAGCGTGGACTACCAGATTTTCGATCACGACGCAAAATATGCTAGGTCGAATTTTAATTGCTTCCTGTTTTCCTTGACCTTCGCGGTTCTTGCAATCACTCAGTTTACATTCCTCTCGTCGCAAGCAATTGTTCAATCGATTCAATGCCACTGCCTTCTTTGCAGTTTCACAACGTGTGTTGCTTTGTTTAAAAATCTAGCCAGCCGATATTTTAGTCTTGTTTTCTTCAAGATTCGGATTTTTACGCAACTGCCTCTAGTAGCGCGCACTATTTTCTTCAACATCGAGATTTTCCCTGAATGTTTGTATCACCGGACCTCCAAATTCGGAAACCACAATCATGCAGCCGAAAACAACGTCAGTCAATATTTTTACTAACAACCAAGTTCTGTCGAAATCACACCAAATTCTGGAAACGATAGTAGTTCTTAGTACCATTTTAGCAATTACACTAATATGTGACCGCTTCGAGTTGAAGTCAAATTTTACAAAGCTGCAGACACTCCCGGCCCCAAATAAGTTAGCTCATTAAGTATTAATTACAGATTAAAAGTAAAATTCTTTCCAATGCGTTGCATTCAACGCCCACTTTCGTGATTGGGGAAAGATTACTTTCTGTATTAAGCAAAATGAAATTTTGCCTTTCCTTATTTCCTGTTTCTAAACAATTTGTAACGTTTGTTTTCATTGAAATAGTTACCGGTATTGCTAACAGACATGGTTAGAAGTCGGTTTTTAACAGATGCGTAATAGATTGACAAATAAACAGGACACAATTAAAAATTAATGAGTGGGTGATTACACTGGGTATTGAATTACATTCGAGGGTATATCATGTACGGGAGGGTTTTTCTTAACTGAATATGAACATCTAATTATTTATTGCCCTGCTGCGTCTATAAAATGTGCATCATACTTTAGATACAGTCATCCATCACGGCTGATATAATGTGATGTCCATCTGCACGAAGAAAAAAATCATCGGACTTCGAAAATGCCTACACAAATAAAGCAGTTGAACAGAGTCTAATTTTCACGCGTACACATTAGGTCTTGATAGCTCGAAAAAATTCACGGCTCACCGCAACACCAGCATCGTTCTTTTGAATCTGTAGACTTGGTTTCCCCAAGCAACTATATTATCTTATCTGAAAAAAGCTTATGATATCTCTAAGAACAATTTTAACTTGAACTTCACCTCTTCGCCTTCGCCTTCGCCTCAGCCTTCGCCTTAGCTAATTTCAGAGCGTTATAAAGTGCCTAAATATCAACATAGAAGTATACCTGAGACAGGTATTTTAGGAATCAAGGGTTTCAGGGATATCCGAAGGAAAGCGAAATGTAGGCCCTTAGCAAATAGTCAACAATGCACAGCGGGCCTGGGTGCAGGAAATTCAAAAACTCTGTAAGAATCTTCGCAGAGTGCTATACATTGTCATTTATTCGGGTTGATTTCCGCGAGAGTGTATCAAAACGAAAATTCGCTTGTAATTTTTGATAATACTGCGTTAAAAAACGGATATATAAACCCACGTATTGTATTACAAATGAATATTGCGTGATAATAATTTTGCGAACAGTCACGGCAAAACATTTCGTTCATACGCTGCATTATCGAATGACGACCGAGTTTTCGTTCAGGGTCGCTCAGGGTCGGTGGAGGGTCGCATTTTCCTGAGGTCGTTGACCACCTCATGAGAAAATGCAGCCTGATCGATATCGCCCCAACGACGGAACCCCAAAACGGGGTCGCTTGGTAAAGAGAAGTTCGAAAGAGTGAGCGAGGGTGGGGCTGGAATTAGGGTTGGGGTCGGGGAATGGGAATGAGATTCGGTTGAACGCATGACACCCCTCTCTCCCCCCTACCTCCCACCCCTCCTTCCTCCCTTCCTACTGCCCTTCCTTCGCCCCACTCTTCGCTCACCTTCCCTTGTCAATCCTGACGAGCTGCAGATCTTCCAGCCTGCATGTAGATCCACATTTCAAGCAGATCTAAAATCCATGGGCTGCAGTTAATACCGAGGAATCCAGTTGTGCGAAAATCACGGGATCTGTAGATAATTTCCGTTGACGTCACTATAAATAGTATAAATGTTTGACGCGGTACTGTCAAACTTGATTGACAAGCAGCTACGAAGGTCCTGAACTAATAAATCCGCGTCATAGTTCTCGTTCCCTGAATACCTAGAACTGATAAATTTGAATAACGTCGAGAAAGGGTTCGAGATGCAGCTGCAAGCCTGGTATACCACTTCGGTATACCTGGGGAAAAAATGTCAAATTTGTTGTATGTTCTTTCGGTAAAGCACCACAGAACCAGCAGCATTCTTACGACGAGTTCTATACGGTTGCTAAAAACTTTTCACGTCCAAGAGGTGGATAGAAATGGAGAAGTGTAGAAACGTTGAAAACCGAATACTAAAGAGAAAAGTAGTGTCGACTAATTGCCGCTGGATTTTTCGCATTTTTTTTTTTTTTGTTTTGTTCGTGAACCCTCCCGTCGCTAAGAATTGGTATGCAACGCACCTATACACAGGTTTATCGAATCATAAGGGGGTAACGACCCCGTGGATACTGTGATGTGAGAAGGGAGAAATTTCGGGGACCAGGGGCAGAAAGGGAGGATTCTAAAAGGGGAACATCGCGGACGAAAGAGAGTAAGAGTGTAAGGGGGTATGAGGGGGGGACCATCCTCGTTTCTTCGTTGAACGTTTTTTATTTTAATTGGCAAATGGCGGTAGTCCTTGAGCAATATGGCTTCGAAACTAGGCCAGCATCGGTATGCGAGCTTACCTGCAATGCATTTAACGTCCACGTGCGGGTAATAGGCCGATGAAGAGGAATGCGCGCAGAGACTCAACTTATTGTTAGGTAGAAGTGGAAAGGTACCAGCCGCGTTGCACGGACTTTGATGGGTCACCGATAGATTTCCGTCTTTGCTTCTTTGCTCTGACGGTAGAGCATCTTCGCAGTACGTTTCCAATACCAATACCGGTTGTCATTAGTAACGCGATACCACGCACACTGACGAAGAATTTTCGATGTCGGACACAAGCACCTACATTCTTACATTGATTGTAACGTTTGTCAGATGAAAACAGCCGTTTGTCGAATCGACGATAACAGCGCGGCTAATGTACCAAGTATATACATATCAGTTAGATCCGAGCCAATATTCGTCAAGTAAAATTCTCAGAAGGACACGATATCATTTCTCTATTATTCATCGAACTCCTGAATCGACTGCCGTCGTTAATTAACCACCAGGCTGGAAATAGCCAGCTGTACACAAGCCGCACGGAACAGAGTACATTGGTTGTGAGTACAGACTCTGTAATTCCGTCTGCCGGTAGAGGTGCGTCCCGTCAATTATACAGTTATTTGCGGAAACGATTCGACAAGTTACAATTGCGTGCATACGCGGATTACTATATCGCGAAATCGAATCGAACCACGAATGTATGGAGGGTAATAAAGGGCTTGCCCCGACACACTCATACAGGTAGACAGGTAACGCCATCGTTTACGAAACTGAGCACGATTTCGAGATGCTCGAACCACTGTACTTCACTGCGGGAATTTCCGGCCGTGTAAGAGTGTAGGTAAGTATGTGTCTACGCAACGGAGAATAAGATAGAAGCGAGGGGAGAGAGATAGGGAAAGCTGGAAAGAGCAGAGCGATAATTTTTGTGGTGTTTGCCAGGGAGGCCAAGGATATCCGGCCAGCCCTCGCCTCGGTATCGCCAGTGTCAGGGACTCTCAGGGTGCACCGTGCGGTCGGGGTGCCCCGGGACGGACGGCCTACGACCAACTACCGACAACCGCGTAAATCCCATCACCCTCTGACGTAGGTACTGCGACCGACCAGCCGCCTCGATTCTGGGAATCCATGGGCGTAGAACCGGGCCTACGGACTGCCCGGAATTTCAACCTTGCGCTAACCGAATATCATTATACCTAAATCGAAGACGCCACCACGCCTGACCCGCTCTGCCGTGCCGCGGAGCGGAGACGAATTAAATCGATGCCATCTTTTGACTGCGCCGGTTAATTACGTCAAATCGATCGCACTTTAAGCAAAGGTAGGAAGTATACGTGCACCCACGGCCTGCGCACATACGTATGTGGATTTGAAAACGTGGTAGACGTCAACCACTTCCAATCGCACACTGTACGCATCTGCAATTGGGTGATTCATTTTTTATTTTTTGTTTATTTTTTTTTTCGCGGTGCCAATCGAAAAATTTGTGGTAAGTGTAGAAAAAAAAACTATTGTAAGACCTGGAGGGGGTAGGAAAATATTCAAAGGTCGCTACAAATTATTCTAATATTTTTTATTAATTTTTATGTTCACACCTTACGAACATATATACATGATACATATTAGTTTATTTTTTTCGTATGGTGATCCAATTAATCCTCCGGCAAACAATACCATACCGCGCCTAACAATTCCGCAGTTGGCTATTCTCGTCTTTCATCCGAAACATTAATCGGTTCGGAGAAATTTGGATAACAGTTTTTGTTACCGAAATAGGAGTATCGCATCACTTTAATGCCCTTATTGCGCTTCAATACTTATTGTTATGAGCAATGATTAATTGGACCACGACACGGAAAAAATAAACCAATATATACATACATATGTGTGTGTATATATATATATATATATATATATATGTATACAAGTCCGTAAGGTGTACACATAAAAATAAATAAAAAACATCACAACAATCGGTAGAGACCTCTAAATATTTTTCTACTTCCTCGAGGCGTGACGATAATTTTTTTCAGTATTTTGTGCAAATTTTTCTTGTGGCGCCTTAAAAAAAAAAGTTTAAAAATGGACTACCCTAACGTACGATTCTCTTTTCATCAGCTAGGCGCACAAACGTTGACCTACGGCCGATTAACCAGCATGATGTAATTGCCTCGTCTGAGGATGTGCATTGCTAGAAAACGGCAGGTTGGTCAAGGGCACTGAGAGCGAAGACCGGCCTCCTTATCCGTGGATCGATAGGAGCCTGCTGTTCCGCTATATAGTTTTGTATCTTGGCCGGGTTGACGCGCGGGGGTTGAAGTGAAAGTATTCCACCAATAGCTCGATGTTTATTTTTCGGGAAAACGACTGGTCGGAGACGATGCAGTTCATCTACGTAATCGAATAATTTAATACATTTGGAACAACAATTTCATCTCACAACTTACCAACTCCAATCACCTACAATACAATCTTGGTAATATCCTATACTACAGTTGCTTTCGGTGAGACGTATGAGGTGCCCGCGTTACCCGGTTGCTAAGACCCCAACTGCGTGAAATCTCAAGTAACCATATACTCATTGTCAGTGCACAAGGCACCAAGGGATGTCTTGTAGGAATCCTTGTAAGTTTGGTGAATTATTACAGACCAGTACGAATCATAGGAGCTAATAAGCAGGTCTACCTACCCATATTTCACATAGATCTACGGAAAATATGGCCAACTTGTCATACTTTTCTCATACCTGTTCCGGTATGATGAGTTACAGATATTTGGAGGGACCTCGCGTGTAAAGAACTAAATAGATCCACTTAATTCGTCGCCTTGAAATATGACTATTCAAGAGCCAAGGGCTGATGCGGACCTTGGCTGAGGGACCGGGGTTGGGAATTCGTCCCTTTAGAAATTTTCACTCGAAACGACGAAGGGAGTGCAGGGCCATCGCCCCGTGTTTTCCCGCGCGCCCTTCGTCGGCGTCTCCAATTGGCCGTCAGTCTGGCAGCCATATTTGTTAGAGGCGTGTTCCGGTTGATGCAAGGGGTGACTCACCCCTGCCAAAACGAACCCTGTACACCAGAAACTCGCTCGCGTAGCCGTTGTGTGCGTACCGATACGCGTACGCACGTAACAACGTCCTACGCACACAGCATACAGATGATCCCTGTGCCGGGTATATATATCTGATACTTGTAGGTATATAGGCACCGCCCTCCCCTCAGACCGCAAGCTCTGCGATCCCTAATCCCATAGCTCCCCTTGTACCCGGCAGCGGTGGGTAGGAACGGCAGGCATGGAAGCACGCCATTCGGAAAATGGTTTTTCAAATTTTTTCACAATACGCTCGTCCAAAAGCTCATAATTACACATTATAGGTACTCAGCAAATTTGACAATAACGTATCCCTAATAAAACATCCGGTATACGACGATATGAATTGGCCCCCTTTGCAAATACTTTCGAAAATATGTGGATCCCTGAAAGAATGAAAGAAAATTTTTATTTCTAAGGTTCACCCTACAAACCGTCAACTCTCATCGCAGCCAACTAAATTCGAGTAGTTTCTATGAGTGTTGTGAAAAGACTTGGGCCAAAATTTTTAAGCGGACATTGCTAATCATCCATTGACTCGAAAATCTTCACTGCGACAGTAACACAAGTCTCATGAGCTAGTATTTCAGCAGCGACTCCTCGCACTTTAGCAATACATTTCCTCTCTCTCATCACACAATTGCGCAATTTCCTCTGCTATTTTATGCTTTTAAATACCCACGTACCTGGATCAACAACGGACGCAGACCCTTGATGAGAGTTCACGCGCTCCCGCGGGACAACATTCAGGGTGCGTTCCGTGAATAATGGCTGCAAGTTTCCGCAGGCTTTGGATTCAAACCGTGAAGATCTTCGAAGATCGGGATTCGAAAGGAAACTTAGTAAAAGTTCCGTTGCATCTGGATAAAAATCCAAGCAACGGAATAGTTGGTAAGCAAAATGCGAAATATGTAAGGCTCGCAAGTGCAACATCAGCCGAAATGGTTATTTCGTGGCAAGTGCTCGTGAAAAATGGATTGTTTGCGGAGTGCGAAATTCACACGAGTCAAAAAGTCTCTATATGTGACAAATTCTATTTTCTGGGCTACCTCCTGTCGAAAACTACAAATTAAAGTAGTCGATTTGTTGACGGAAGTAGCGCGAAAAAATTCTTCCGCACTCACGTACCACACCGAAGCTCAATACCGGTGGATATTGTAGCAGCAAAGTATCTGTCTGTACTAACAAAATCGAATCATTTACTCCTAAAGCTACTACTCTGAAACTACTTGAGAACTAATGGTCACCATTTGATGCATTTTTCATCCAGAAAAAAATATTTATTCTCTGCAACTAAATCTGTGTTATCACGAATAAATTTCAAGGATTAATATACAACCTATACTATAGGTGTTACGACAGAGCAAGCAAAAAAAAAATCACCTAATACCTATAATCTATGGACGTTGGTGTGCATTTGCATCCATTTAAACCAAACCAAATCGATTTCGAGCCTCGTAAGCTATGTTCACGTAAAAATAACCTTCGACAACAGTGCTATCTATAAATAAAACTAATTCAGCCACCTACGGTTTGGCGGTCTATGCTGACCTTACGATCGGTTACGCAACCGGAGTCGTTCACTTACGCCACTCTTACGAAATAGTGCTAATTGTATTAGCTGTATGTAATAAACTGGACTCGTTGTTAAAATTCTATCAATTTCCATACACATATTATCACGTCACCGTATCTTTACCGAATTACTTTTGATTCTGTTCATGAGAGAAAATTCGTACAATTTTCCATTAAATATTTAAATGATCGGAAATACGTAGCGTGCGTTGAAACACTGTTCGTTATATTTAATTAACAAATAAATTATAGGTATCACGTTTAGTTTTATGTTTCTCTTGCTGGTAAAAAAATTTTTTTCCAGAGATCAAGAGTATTACGGTGTCGTAATTCTTCAGTTTCGTTGAAGGTTTCGCATTATCCAGTATCTTGAAACATCCAGCTTTTCATAGGGCGATAAGCAGTGCTACACTGTGAACATTTCCCGCATTAGGTCTTCGTCGTTGCTTTATGAGTTCCAACTTCTCCCATTAATGCTTCTGTTCTGTACCAATTTCGTAAAGTCACACCTATTATGGATATGGAACACCTTTTTGGATATTTGATCAATTGTTCTTATTCACATTACTTGTGAAGACGCAAGAATTTGTGCATATTTTCTTTACCTATCGGTTATCATGACCTGCCTCATAAGTCTTTCAAACAATTAAATTCCATAGCAATTACTTTTCTTCTCGAAAAGATTGTTTCCAAAATTAAGTTATGATTCGGGAGAGAATGAGTTGAACATTGATTCGGGCTTATATTCGTGATGGATATTTTGCGTCATTGAGAACATCCCGAGAAAAGTTACATAAAACCGTGGAATATTACTTCAATATCATAATGTACATTCTCAGTAACGATGGTCAGTAGGAGTCTCATATACCTAGACTTATTGTTAGAAACAGTACGTAAGCAGCGACTGATTTCTTACGCAGGAACTCTTGATTCACTTTGTACCGAGTATTACAGGCAAAGGCCCCAGAATTGATCAGTTTGGTAGAACCGTATAATAAAAGATAGAACCTGTAACGAATATCTACAAGGGCTTACAATATCAGGGTTTTTCGATGCACCTTACGTATTTTTACTCTCTATTACAGAAATGAACGTAATGACGACATTGTACCGTACCTACAATAACATGATGACTAATTTTGCCGTGAAGATAAAATTTTGTTTCTTTGACAAAGTCGGATATGTAAATGAAAATATTGACACCCGCCTAAAAATATTTAACTTTCTGTTAATGGAAGTGCTGCGGGAACTTGACCCGCGCAATCTACGTAAATATGTCGTGGAAATTTTCGTGACTTTCCACATAAGTCACCGAAGCGATTCCTCTCTCTCTCTCTCTCTCTCTCTCTCTCTTATTCTCCGCTTCCATTCCCTCCCTTGTCCTCGCCGGCGTCGAGGTTCCTTGATGAATTTCTGGCGTGCATAGCGTGGCGCGTAGACCGATGGGCCCCACACAACGACGAAGCTAGGAAGAGGCTGCACCACCACGTGGCGTACAAATGTCGGACGCACGCACGGTACATCCACGTACGCGAGATACAGTCCTGGCTGGGAGTTGCCGGTGTACACAGGCATACGCGATGCCGTCCTAAAGTGCAGCGCCGCTGCACCGCGTTGCCTCCCCCCTTCCGCCGTTCGTTGTTCCATTGATGCGAGCTTTCCTCCCCACCTTCCCCTCTATGTCGCTCCGGGCTGCACGACGCCCTCCCCCCTCGCCCTCCCCCCCACCGCAGAGATCACGGCGTCGCGATGCAATTCGCGCGGCGTTGCACCGGGGCCGAAGGTGTGCATTCGCGAGGCCGGCGGGGAAATTGCAGCGACCGGTGGTTATCCCCTCCTGCAGCGATTCATTCGATGAATCAACCAATAGGAGATCAGCAACGGGGGTAAGATGCAACGAAGTCACACGTACGACGCCGCTGGATGTGCGCGTGTGTGTGGCGGTGCAGAATGCGTACAGGCGGAGGGTCGGGACGCAAGGGCGAAGAAGGAAGAGGGTGCATGCGGCACTGGGAAATATGCGGGTCCGCAAACCTTCTCCAAAAATAGGATAGAACCTAGGGGTTGCTGCTCGCCCTTTGTGTACAGTCGGCGTAGAAAAGAAAATTCAAAGAGGACCCTGCCTCTAGCCTCGTGTATAATGGGTACATATATATACCTATATATATTTAGGTATAGACATAAATGCGCTTTCACGGAACTCCCCAATGCCGCCGCCGTACCGGGCTGGATATTCGATTGCGTGTAACGCGCGGCGCAAAGATCACTGCGATGCACTCGTATAAGCGCGAAGGGATAACGATTACGTTCAATGTCGGACTGCTCGTATTCACTGTCGCTGTTAAAAATTGCTATAAGTATAGAACTTCCTACACGGTATTGGAAGTTTTATTCGGATACGGATCGGTGGATTCGTCATACAGTTACTGTTTATTCGATTTACAAATGCAATAAATTTACTACACAATTTAGTGAATTCAAATCACTGTTTTCTATTTTTCATATAAACTTTAGTGAAACCGAAAATTTTTATTGTAAAAAGACAAATACGTAATAATTTACTTCGCTGCACCGAGTTTTTAAATTTCCAACATAATTCCGTAAATTGATATCTATTTTGTACAGAAAACGTGTAGTAAATTCACAATCATTTTAACCGTACATTCTGTATTGTACTTTCACTGTAGAGCTCATGGTTGTATGAGAGTTATTTGTGTGAGAACTGATAATCTCGAACGTGTAAAAATGAGTTTAAACTCCGAATGTGCAGGAATACAAAATGCAATTTCCGTGTCAATAGTCATGCAAGAACATAATTTATCCGGCCATACCAGATGTACCTACCTATATGCTAGCGTTAAATATTTAGTAAAAATTGAAACCTATCAATTGAGCTTACACTCGCGCCAAACTAGAGTTCCGCTGAACGATCCATTTTTTGGTGAATAAACGATAATTCACTTTCTTTTGCTGTATATCCACGGAGAAGAGGGAGAGCAGATTTTACTCAAAACTGCAGGAAAAGACGGACATGTCAAGATTTTTATTGAAAAATACCCGTGTCAACTACAATTTTTACCACACGTGCGGTAGATTTTATTGCAGTGCGCACAGTGGTTCGCACTGTTTGTGGAGTAAATTTTACACTTTACTAAGTATATTATACCCAAAAAAACCTAATATGTTCCTTCGTTCCTGCAGTTTATGGTCAAATCTGCTCTTTAATTACGACCCGTAAGATTTTTGCATCTGCACTTTTAAACGTTGAAACGTTGTTTTCGAAACGTACCATTTACCAAATTAAGGACGGATTTCAGGGTATTTTTAATCGAAAAATTTACCGATTCATATAAATCACACACGGGTCATTCAGGTATTATAGTTAATGCTAAAACAGGGGTAGGCCCTTCAGAGAAACGTTATCAAATGTTACCTTATAGTATTAGGCATTCCAGGCAAGCGTTAGTTAAGAAAGGAAATTCGAAGTGCGTACCGAAAACCAACACGCCGCCTGCTTGAGAATAATAACAAAAATTTTCCAAGAGGAGGTGATGATAATGCATGAATTGCTCAATAGTAATATCTTAGTAAATATAATGTTTATTAGATGCATTTAAGAAGTCGGACAATATAATGTATAATTTAATACTCACGTTCAACTCAACATTTTAATTTGTATTAATAATTAATAATAATCAATATTCAATAAAGTAGGAATAAACTGATCGGGATGTGACAATAAATGGCATTTCTGCCATTCTGAGGTAATGAGTCGATTTGTCGATCAGCTTTTTCAAAAAGCGTTAGCCAACGGTGAAAAACAGTACTTGGTGGGCAAAACGAGCAAGCGTTACCGATCATTATCGCTAGGGGGTGGGATGAAAAAATTTGCAAACATGCGTTAGCTAATACTCGAATGGCGCCATTAATCACATAGAAATATTATACGCTACATATGTCGCACGGCCTGCGTGCGCCCCGTTTGAGCGTTCATCGCGTAGCTCGTATAACGAAAGAGAAATTTGAAAAGACGAAGGAAAGCCTCTCAGCGGAAAAATTTTGAACAGCCAGGTATTCGAAGCGACTCGTAGGAAAGCCGACATCGTGCAGCTCGGGCTGCTCGGAGCGGGGCGCTGCGGCGCCCTCCTGTTCAAAGTTTGCTGCGCCGCCATTTGTACGCTGTGCTTTTGCCGGCAGCAGGCCTCGAACCTGCTCGTGATCACGGTGTAAGCCGTGTACCAATCCAATGCAGGCATACGTACACGATGCATACGCGCACGTATGAGGCCGCATCTATGGCCGCTTGCTGTAAAAATTTTGAATTTTATTCTATTCGCAACATGACGCGGGATTTTTTTTCTCTCGGTATCTGTAAGAGGGCGATTGTCATCGATCGGGAGATATTTTTTTTCGCTATATTCGAGGAATGACGAAAATAAATTATGCTGTTTACGGTACAGGTACGAGCGCCTGATTCGATGATCAAACCTGCACCGCTGACAATATTCAACGATTATAATACGCAGTATAAAAACTTCAAAATCGGGAAAGAGCATTGAAATTTTTCACAGGTGCTTACATTTACTCGAATATCTTATTAATCCCTCACGGGATCGATTCTTGTAACAATATTTCCGAAGCTCATATTAGGTAGGTATATGTACCTATATCGTTGAGATCGAGTGATATTTTCCATGTTCTCCAATCGAAGAACAGTACAATTGTTTCACTTTATCCTTATCTCTGACAATATGGTAATTTTCTCCTTTTGTTCCGGTATCAGAAAGTTGAAAAAAAAAAGGTTGGCTGTCCGGGCCGCGAGTGTCAGTCATGTCGCCGTGAAAGTACTGCAGGTAGACGCGGGATCACAGCAGGAGAAAAGAAAATAAACCGAAGTCAGGAGGCTGTTTCCCCGTGGCGTGCAGGGTCTCTAGCTATCTCTTATTCCTGTCAAAAATCCTTGACAATGAGTGCGCCCTACGAATTTTGTCACCCTCAAATTTTCCGTGACATCTGTTCTTTCGGCTGACCGTACAGCCACGCAAAAACGACTATTTTTTTCCACTTCTTTCATCGTAGTTTCTTTTTTCGTTTCAATATTTCATTTAATCTTTTTTTTTTCGCCCATCTTTTCTTCCATTGAAAAAAACTCCCCCATACCCCCTTTTTCATTTCACAGCAGCATAATGGCCACGTGATCCTTTCGATGCGCTCGTTATCCCTTATTTGAAACGACTACAGCTGCTTCGTGTTATTCATGCATATAATGTCTGTATCTGAAGAAAAAAAATTTTTTCAAAAGAAAAAGAAAAATGTTCCCGAAGCTTCGAGTCATGCAAATTATTAGCCCACCTATAACGTAAAAATTCCTTTAAATGCGACTGACGTAATGTTGTGATGCTCGGAATCACGGCGCATATCTGCAATTGCAATTGAGGTGAACGTATTATATCAGGATATGCATATAACGCATACGGTGTGTGCGTGGCGGGACGGTGCATATCAAGAGCCAAATACGTTAAGTAAAATAATTAAAAGACGACGAGCATATATTTAATAACAATTTTACAGGCACAGCTATGGATTGCTCGTGGCTTACGCATGGCCAAATGTACGATACACATTTTTTGCAACATGTTCGTTATCGTATACGTATAAATACGACGCGAGTGAGCGGTGCTTATTTTTTGAGTTTGTTTGCTTGTACCTGAAATTCCGCTGAATTGCTCAGCACTTCCAATTATTTGGCGATTAATCAATTGGCTTCAGTTAACACAACCGATTCAAAAGCTTGAGCCGAGCAATTTTAGCCAGACAATATAGGGAAGAAAGGGACCCGAGGAGGGTGAAAAAGCATAAAGTTATTTGTGATCGAAATGAGAGCCTCGAGATTCGCGTCACCGGCTACGTGAGAAAAGAAAAAAGAAAAGACGTATTGCATGTGGGAAGAAAGTATATATGGTGGATTCGAAGAGTCTGATAGGTACAATATGGGATACATGGGATGTACGACGCCATTGCCAATTCACGATCAATTATACAACGACCGGATTCACCTTGACGCTGTACGCCTACGATATAGATATATACATGCTCTCTATCCAGGAGCTTGGGCAATATGAGAGGGGTATATCGTTCGTATGTACATTATACATAGGTGTATGAGTAGTCACGAATATCCCGTTTCAACTCTTGCTCGTAACTAGTCAAACTGAGAGCGTCGTTCGTCGTTATCTAACGGAGGCAGGTAATTGATCATGACCGTGAAAGAAAACAGCTAATAATACGTTGGAAATTTTCCGTATAACTTTTATGCCGGGGTTACGTATAACACTCGTGCGATTGATGTTACATCATAAAGAAAACTTCTCCGTTTACGTACAGCGACATTTTTTCTCGTTTTCTTTTAAAATGGACAAAACGTTGGAAAAACATGAACATAGAAGAACCGGTTCGTATGGACAGTAAAATTTGCAAATGGAGATGTGTTATATACATCGTTACCACAGCAGACTTTGTTTGGCGTTTGAAACTTTGCTGAGAAAAATATAGATCAGCACGACTGGTAAGAAATTAAATAATGCATATTATACACGTCTGGAAGCTGCTTCGCGTTATTTTTCGAGGAACTTGGCGAGTTGTGCCACCTCCTAGTGGGAATCTAGTCGAACAGCAATTGTTTCTACTTATCGAAACTTTGCACGTAATTGAAATAGGTATCACTCGCATAGAAACGCATGAGTCTTATAGGCCACATTATAGATATACGCCATTCACGCCACCGGTCTGAAAAACCAAATTGGCGACATACGGTGAGGGTCTCCTCCGTATTCCGTTCCGCCCAAAAAATCGTTTCTTTGAAAAATTGTGCGGAAGCGGAGACAAAACGACTGTGAATTATTTAGAAATCAAAAAGGCAAAGGGATGTTCACTTTTTTTTATCATAGCTAGGCTGAGACATGAAAATATGGTCAGAAACGACGAAATTGAATAACCGATTAATTAAGAGCCAAAGGTCGTATGTGCTGGTAGATGCGACCTTCTGTTACTGATTCAACTATAAAAATTCTTGTCGATTAATTCCATAAGGTTGCATTTGCCAAAAAATATTTTTCTCACTTTTTCGGGTTCGAGTATAAATTTATCAACTAAATCCAAAAGGTCGTATGTGCTGGTAGATACGACTTGTCGTGCTGATGAAATCATCATCTACTACGTTAATTGCATAAGAGCGTAACCGAGGAAAATTATTATTTTTATTCCAATCACTCCGATAATTATAATTGACGACTTGGATAATCGATGTTCAGAGGTGCGACATCCTCACAGTATAACGTTGTTAGATTGAATTGTTTATGCGTTTCACCAGTCTGTAGAGCGTTTCCAAGAAGCAAAAAAAAAGCGGCTACGCCCACAAGAGGAAATCCAAGTTTTGTCACGTTTTTATCACTTTTTCCTTCAAATCGAGACCATTTTTGTAAAAATTAATATTTCTACATAATCCCACGTATTTCACTAGATTTTGACATCTTGTTTTAAAATCTTTTTCATTTTTTGTTCTAGATGAAAAATTGCGACCCGCAGCTGGTCACCCGTAGAGAAAAAGTTTCCCTTCATCAGCCTCTCCACGGCCATTTCGTTTTGAAACGATTAAAAAAAATGTCTTCCTGTACTTCAAGACTTATATTAACATGTATGAAAAACAGAATTAAAAAATATTCATTCGTTTTTCTTAGATAAATTGGAGAAAATGACTCTTGATTTCGCGTATAGAAGATGTTATTTTACCCCTTAATCGAGAGGAGTCAAGAGTGCAACTTACTTTTGCAAGTGACTATACGCGCCTCAGGATATTTTTCCAAGCTGAAGGATCTGGAGGCCGTTCGACTAGATCCTGCCAGAGACTGGAAACAGCGGGGAAAGCATCATGGCACAACCGGTGACAGGGATCAATTGAGGGGGAGGTCTGTAGATGCCAGCTGCGCTATAGCATCGCCTATACCGCTTACGGTTCTTTCAAGTTTTCTTTCCAGCGAAAAAGTCGGCGGCTAGATCTACGCAGAATACGTCCATCTATTATTACACACAAGCGGATACATGGAACTTGACGTCGATATCCTTGACCTTGTGATTCGGTACTCGTTGACTTTAATGCCGTCACTACAGCCGGTCGAGATGAAGAAATTATAACCAAAAAAAGTACGTGCGATACATGGTGTGATTGTAGTTTCCGCAACATTAAAATTCGTACGCGTACACTTCATCCATCACTGTTCGTCACACGACTGAATAAAGAAAACTACCAATTCACTCGTGTCAAGAACAGTCAAACTTCTCGTCTTCCAGAAGTATTTAGTGTTTTCAAAATATTAGATAAATATTTACGACCGATTACCTTAGAACGCCGAGTTCGATAGATGAAGCTTGATAGGGTGGGTAGTAAGTTAACGATTACTAGGACCGATTCGATTGAATCATATGTTAGTTCGTTCATCCAACGACTCTAACTGGCGACAAACTATAAGTATAATATTTAGATGTAGAATGATAATTCAGAAAGATATTATCTGATATACCTAATAGTTGCTTCGGACTATGTGAGTTTTAATATCGGCTGCGGTATCATAGGTTTGGAAATATTTTGGATAAGGGTGGGGGTACAGCTTGGAAGGTTCAAAATAATACCCATTTTTGGATTTCTTTTTTTTTTAAGAACACGAAAACATTTAGAGAAATTTGATTTGATTGAGGGCTTTGTTATTGATAGTTTAAAGACTGTTTGAAAGCGATTGCGTTGAATTTGATAAGAATATCGCGGCATGGCGCGTACAAGTAGCGAACGACCCCGCTTTCAATCCGTTGGCACAGAATACTCGGTCAATTTTTATCCTATCGACTTGACATTTTGACACAATCCTTAGAACTTGTTTATTGATTCAACCTCGCGGCTACATTTTTTAATTTCGATTCCAACATTTTGTATTACATTTTTTTTTTAGCAATTTTATGGTTGAAACTGAAATTTTTTGTTCGTAATCCTACGTATTTAAAAGAAAAAATTTCCCGATATTTGGGCTCCGAACTCCAACACGGAAATGCATCTTCAACTCAAAAAAATTTTCTATACGTTACGAGTTGGACAGTAATAAAAAGTCATGTCAGGAGATGGGCTACCGCAAAAGCCCTCGAGTTCGAAGTCGTTCGCTACTTACACGCGCCATGCCGTCATTTTGTTATTAATTCCATTGAAAAAATTCTCAAATGTTCATGAAACTATAAATAATATAGCCCTTAAACTCAAATTGTTCCAAGTATTTTCATTTTCTTTAAAAAAATCCTAAAAATGGGTATGATTTTAGACCGTTTAAGCTGTACCCCCCCTCCCCTCTTAAGGTAAATTGTACCACAGGAAATAATGGCGATCTACGTCTTCTACCTATGTAACAAGAGTGCACGTAGGTACATGATACTGTCGGTATGCGTACCTAAACCTACCGACTATTACAGGTAACATTTTACCATTTCTACATGTATACAAAGCCATGTGGCAGATGTTACGAGCGAGAATTCGCATAGCGAAACTTTGGCGTAGCCTCAGCTGCTTCGTTGACGTAAGTAAGGGAGCCTAAGAATCTACGTGCCAATATAAGGGATTACGTTACCGATGCCCGATAGTCGATGCGTAGAATGGAATGATGGCAAAAATTTATGATCTCACAATTAGAAATACGCAAAAATGTGTGAAAATCTTGATTAGACACCTTATTTGAATTGCAAGCATGGCTGAACTTTGACGTCTAGAGTTGTTGGTCTACTGACAGTGTAGAGTAGAAGTTAGGCGAGGTCATACGCTACGATATCTCGTGAATCCAGTGTTTATCTTGTTTTACATACCTAAATGTTCTCAACTTCTATCAGTTATCGCATTAGCATAACAGCTGATATTATTACTTTCCCAAGTTTGAAACGATTTCATTTCCATAAAGTGGACATTGCGATTGACTCACTTCGTCAATACTCTGACATATCCTTAAAGAATGATATATATATGTTTTTCACGACGCAGAATTCCGTAATTTGAACAAGGAGGAGAGATGCGGGTGTTTGGTGGTATTTTTTATTTTTTTTTATTTTTTTTTCTCAAGATTTTTAGACGCACAATACATAATTATTGGGTGTATCTAACAATAAAGTGTATGATTTACAGCTATTGATCACTGAGGCAAGTTGAAAATCGTATACGTGTAAGAGAGAGTGTGTTGAAAATGAAGAGCGCTGCACTTCCACGTATGCGTTAGCAGCTGTGGATCCTAATTCTTTCAACCCTCGAATGATTTTCATTTTCCCTAACGCGTAGGGCTAAGCCCCATACGGTTTTCCTCGCATTTCGCCTGGCGTCCCTGCACATATATTATAGTTACCGTGTGTGCGTGCGTGCCCCAGTGAGGCAAGGAAGACCGCCAGTCACCACCCTCGACACAATACGTTCAGATGTAGAAAATCGATCCGATTTGCAATGGGATCATCATCTGTTCAACAGTCCTAAACATGACCGTGTATCGAATATTGGACAGATAAGAGCTACATCTATACCTATACGGTATAAGTTTTGGGCTAGTTTACACTTGAAAAAGAAACGACTGAATGTTTCAAAACTCATGACTAAGAATCGGAAGTGTCGTCGATTCGTAATGTAAAGTGCCCGACGTCTAAGACAGCGCTGCTCACAATCAGTGGTAGGTATCGATTGCGTTCAAATCGCTGCCGAACTGGAAAAAAAAGCTTTTCTCGAACTGACTGTATAAATCCAATTTGATAATAGCTATCAATAATTTTATATATCATCAATGTTTCCGGAAAACAAGCCGTTATGTTGATTCCAAGATCCCGTGTCCAGATTTTTCGATATATTGTACAGTCCAGCCGTGACTTGTTTTACCAATCTCATCTTTCTATTTCTATTTTTTCCAACACTTTGGTGTAGCGAATGGTGACGATACCGATATAGGTAGAAACTCTTTGTAACGAGAATTCCATACTAACTGATAATTTCTGGACACTGCGTATATTTTGACGATGTTTGTTAACAAGAATAGGAAAAGCTAATATTTTCGCATAGTGAGTAATATTGTTTTCAAAATGTACGCAGTGTCCACAAATTACCAGTTAGTATGACAAGAATTCTTATCGAAAAATTTCTCCGTGCAAAGTTTAATATTCGGTTATCTGAAAAATTTGTTTGCTAGTAAGTCAGTTAAATTTTGCAATTTTCATAAATAACTCGTACAACACCGAGTAGAATATCAATTTATTTTAGGTGCCATTCAAATCAAAGTCCCCTCAAAACTATCAGTGCATGTGAACAGCCCGCTTCACAAAATTTTTGCAGTAAACCGTTTAAAAGTTCGCAAAGACCTACCCAACTATCCAATAATTTTGCTCTACCCTACTTTCGCGGTCCTCACTGCAGCTTCAATGTCGTGGTGATTAAATCCACCAGAAGTGAAAGTTCGATATCTCGCCACCCGCGGGGCCGTAAGAGCGAAAGCTTATCTCGAGAAATGGTAATGTGGTAGGTGAATGCTTCTCTCAGGCAGATTCGCTCGAAAGAAATTCGCCAAGGGCGGTGAATCCTTAGATTTACTCTGCACTTCAAAGGCAATCCCCGCCTGTCTTATGTGGGCGTGAATGATTTACGTATTGACGTGACAGTTCCCTGCTGCCAAAGTACCGCCGTGGTCTGTGCTATACGATGTTTCTTAAGGTTGATATACGCGTGACGGGAAAGCTGCCTGGACGACACGATGGACAGCAATAAAATATCAAGCTCCCCTTGCACCGTGAAAACCGTTCTTTCAAAGACTCAGTTGCTCCATATTTTTGAATTGATATTATTGTCCTTTTAAAGGTCTGAAATTATTTTATTGCGGTCCGTTAATATTCATCCAAACTCCTATTCAGGGCCACTCCAGGGTGTGTATAAGCATTTGCTGGGGCTCACGCTCAATCGTCGAAATGAAAAAATTTTTCCATCGTTTACCAACGAAGCTTTGTTAAAATTCCCGACTCGACGGTTACGAATATGTCTTGCCACAACAATATAGCTTGTCAGTTTCTTCATTCCTCGTTGTTGCAATATACTTGCTTTGCTGTGGTGTAACAACCTTCTTCCCGCCCTTCCTCCACTTTCAATTCTGAAGAGTTTATATAGTTAGCGGGTAGGATAGTATAGTAGCCGATGCATTTATCGATTTTAAGATTATTATATTATTAACTTAAGTTAGGCTGAATTGCGTAACGCATAAGTCGTGGTATAATTGCAGAGTCTTTCTGGAAGATTAATTTTTTTTTTTTTTTTTTGATTTCCATATCATGATCATCTATAGGATATAAAAGAGCTCCGTGTAAACAATTGTTGGAATTGCATTATCCCATACACGACTTGTATACCTATAATTCAAGCGTCTCCCACCTTCCCCCCATCCGTTTGTAAAATCCGTTTGTGTTCGAGCTTTAAATACTCCCTTCGACAGTAACTGTTCAATACCTTATCAACTCACCGCACTATTGACGCAGCAGAGTTTTTAATTATAGACGATTTTAACTCACCCTACTATCACTCATACATTAATAATGGGTATGTATGCGCTAAGGCTGAGTTTATACACTCTTTCTCGTCTTTTCTTAACGTAACACAATACAATAACATTTTGAATTCATTAAACAGATTGCTTGATTTAATCTTCGGGTTGTTGGAATGTGCAGTTGAGAATGTAAATGAACCTCTGCTCAGACTAGATCCTTATCACCCGGCTATCACTGTCAATAATGATAACATAGATCTTTTTGGTTTTAATCAGCCCCTCACGGCCAACTCTATTGCGTCAACTCTCATTTCACTACGCGAAAACAGTTAAATAAATAAATAACTTAATACACTAATAAACGCAAATTAAGCTGTTTGAACCAATATCCAAATCTAATGTGATCGATATGTTATATCAAATATTTAAATTAGAAATTTTAGTTTATATAGAATCCACATACAACAACAATACATGTTAACTCTGTCTCTGTCGATAACTATGTAAATTGAGTAACCCTCTTATTGGCCCTTTGGGCTGTTGGGTTTTAATAAAGAAAATGAAAATAAAAATAAATAAAATACGGACTTTTCTCTACCACCCTCTCGTTAGGCTAGTCTTATCGTTAGTTTTATGATTTCGTCTTGCTTTATATTATTTTTAGTTATTGCTTTCTTTTCTCTTGACGACGACGTAATGCATATAAACTTATATGTAATATAGTGATATTGTCCGATATTGTTATGGGCACCAATAAAATATCCATCACTCTCTCTCTCTCTCTCGCGGTGTCTCCCGTCTCGCTCGTTCTCCCTGTATTTGAGGAATTTCCCCATTTCTGTCACTCATTTCTAGTCGCCGCGATATTGCAGAATTGTATTTATCGATTGATGAGTCTCACTATGTACCTTTTTTTTACTTTTCCATTATTCATATCTTGTACATGAATACTCTTGTATTATAATCATGCGCATTTTTTTTTTTCTATAATACTTTGCGGCTCTGATGTAGCAGGAATTCTAGCGTCGAATGAATCGATATTTATGTATCTATCAATCCATCCATCTGTATTTACTTCCATCTAAACTTCTTTTCTTCAACCGCTTCTGCGAGTAACCGTCGTGCAGCGGCGACAAAAACTCAACCTGATAAACGGTTCTGAGATCATTTCGTTGCAATCACGATTTCGCACTTCTCATTTATCCATCCTGTTTGATTGAAACAATAGTTAGCGAATTTGCGTGGTGACGCGATGACGTTACAGTATGGCAGGCCACCTCGGGCTGTTAGTCGAAATGACTCGGCAACTCGTGTAAACCGTTGGTTGACAAATGGCCCCTATCACGAGTGTGAGCTCGTTTCATCGAATCCGTGAAGTACTTGTACCTGTAACAGTAAACATAATTATAGCAATAGCAGTGGAAATAACAATAACAATCCCGTATGAGTTGAAATATCGAAGGGAAGAAAGTGCCTTACAGTCCGCGAAAGAAGTTCCCTTTTACCCAATTAAATATTTTACCAATAAATTGTTCTACAACCGACCCGGATGTTACCGAAAAGATCTTAGCGCACGATACCTGAGAATACTCAAGCAATCTGAATACTTACAGTATGCAATGATTGTTAGCACACGTACAGCAGTACTGTAAGAAGATTTCTGATCGAGTGAGGCCGCCACGCGCACCCCGCAAACAAAACCTATGTAGGTACACAAGAGGCACCAATGAATAATGAGGAGTTCACCTCAGGGGTTATACTTGGTCAGAATTTGTCAAAAATCGATTCTTTTTTATTTCGTTTTCGTAATTTACACATATTTAAGCATATGTACAGAAAATTTCATGTCGATTCGACAAGTATTCTCGAAGTTACGCGTAAATTTGTACAGACGCCCAGGAGCGTTTGACAATGCTTTTAAAACTTTGCACGCGTTTTTCTCAAAACTATGTTTTTAAAGTCGGTGAGCAAGATGTTACTCCGAAACGGCTGAATCGATCAGTCTCAAATTTTTTACACAAGCCTTATGAATATATCTTTCAGCCCTGGATCGAAGGTTTTTTCTCGCCGATAAATATTTTCCGTTTTATAAACAAACTAAGGCGAACATTGTTTATGGAAAAACGAAAGTTTTTGTTTTTGAGAAGCGAACGTTTTGTTGAGAATTAATGTTTTGCTCGCTTCTTCGATTAAAGACCAAATAATACCTTATATTAACAAAATCTTTTTTTTTCAACGCGGATGATCGAGTTTAAAGACATCTTGCTCACCGCAAGACGCTGTTTTTTAGAGGTGCTCCCGGAGATCGGCTACAGCAGCTTTAAAAATCATCGTTTCTACAAATAAAAAGTATTAGAATGAAGTTCAAAGTTACCCCAATATGTATATAAATTTTTATATTAATGAATTGAAGAGTTTCGTCATGAAAATTCTTGGCAAAATCGCCTCTTTCCGCCTCCTGCCTAGGTATAACCCCTTAAGCTTTACCCCGTGCACCTGATAGCCGAACCAAAGAGCTTAGCACTCACAGAAATGATGATAATAAATTCTTGTTAAACACCACACACAGGTTATAGTATAAGTTGTCGGGACCTAGGTACTTGTAGTTACACGGATGCCGTAAGGTCCAAATCCATAGCGAATAGATGTGTGAAGGAAAACTTTACTGCGAGCCAAAACCGTATGAAAAAAAAGTTTAACGGTGATTAGTGAACCGGAAGTGGCGATGGCAGCATTGAAATACCGAAGATATATGTGCTATACCTACTCACATCCCTCCGAGCGGGATTCCATGTAGAGCCCTGTGAAAAATTTGTGGTACGCAGCTCACAAGTGGCATGAATTCTACGAATTTGCTATTGCGATTTCGTAGAATTCGTGCCGTTTCTTTATTTCGGCGTCAAATGAAAATAGAGTGGTGTGTTTTGGTTCAAAATTGTGTATAGAATGGGGCTGTTAAGTTTTTTTTCGCATTTGAGATTCGCGGACCTTGATATTTGGAGAAGTACACGACAACGTCGAAATCGATTAAGGCACCCCCATAAGTCTGTTTCATCACTTCTACATACTATACATACACATTTATTGATATTGCTGTATCATTCATATCACAAGTGCATGATTCATACATTTCTCCTTTGGATGGTCACATGGAAAATAATTTCATCCGGCGAAGAGCGTAGCAGGAAACACGGAACCCAGTTCCAACGTACATGTACGGGTATATAATATATAATATATAGGTTTGAGACAACGTAGGTTGCCTCGAGCAGTGTTATGCTTATAGCTGCTCGTGCCAAAATCACAAGGGGAATTTGCGGGATGTTTTCGGGGATGAAAGTCTCAAGGGAAATGGTCTGCATTTCTCCTCATTCCTAGGTATGCGTTTATCAGGTTCTGTCGACGTAGCTGTACATATATGCACATTAAAATACGCCCGTAAGAACTCAGAGGCTCTGTTATAGCAGGTACATGCATGCATACGTTCGTTTATGGCATACAGGATACACTTATGTATGCACACTCGCTTACATACACACGGGTCAGCGCATGCGAAAGCGCGCGCATCACCGGGGCATAGGCGTCACATCTCAAAATCGTAGGCCGCGACATAACTGGAGCATTAAGACATGTATCGCACTCGTGTCCATGAATGGTGTTCCAGCGTAACCGACGCTGGTAAAATATGTTCTTTCGATCAATTTCGCGCATGATGGATCGCATAAGCTTATATACGAACAGAAATCTGCACTATTGTACAGTTAATGATGACGGATTTGTATACAGATGATACAGAAATACGTTACGATTCGATAGACCTTAATAAAGACGGAATAGCTAGTTGGGCAATGAATGGATGGTCACTGCACGGCTTCACATGCAGTATGACGGGACATTGAAAAGTTCCAGAGAGTATGGAGGAGCAAAAAAAATATTATTTCACGTCCTGGAAGCCGCGTGAATATCACACGTGTATTTGTAGTTCGCCGCGTACGACTTATCGGTAGAAAACAAGACCCTGCTACAGGATTACATTGAGCAGTATCCAAACCCTAAGGGAAAATGAGTGAATCAAGCTCCGGAAACCTAATTATTATGCCTAATAGCAATTATAGGCTGCGATTACTCCCGCGGAACAGGAACAGAAATTTGAACAAAAAAAAAAAAAAAAGTTTCAACCAGGTCTGTGATGGCATTGGACGAAACAGATTATACCTATAGACTTACATGCGGTACCGGAACAAGGCGCAGGTTTCAAGAGGGGGAAGGGGGTTATAGGGCAATGTTGAATACGCGGGAATATTATTCGCGTGTAAACACCCGTTAGATTTGGCAAACAGGAGGCCCGAGCACGAGCGTTGATACACGAGCGAATATCGGAGGTATGCAGCGCCAATCGCGCGCAGAGGCGGGAGTCAGCGGAGTCACGTGACGAGGCCTTGTCCAGTAAGGTTCGCGCGCCGGCTCGATTTAACCGTACCCGGCGTGTCGGCCGTCGGCGAAAGAGGAGGAAAGAAAAAGATGAAGAGAATAAAAAATATAAAAAGAAAGAAAAGAAAAAGAAAAATAAAAGAAACCAAAACGAAGAAAACAAGTTCGCATCGCGCGTCGCAAGCGGGCGAGGAGTAGAGGCCCGTGGCATCGAGTGCGCCGAGTCCGCGAGCTAGAAGGAGTCAGGCCGTGAACCACCACCGCGTCGAAACGCTGTTCCGCAGTGCCACATATTTAATTTTCCATACGTAAGGAATCGGTGAAACGCGACGTAGCGAGGAATATCAGCCAAGGGCGAGAAGAGAGGTGACATAAAAGAGCACGAAATCGCAAGAATAAACGGTGTCGGCAAGCGAGAGAGAGAGAGAGAGAGAGAGAGAGAGAGAGAGAGAGAGAGAGAGAGAGAGAGAGAGAGAGAGAGAGTGAGAGAGAGAGAGAGCTTGAGGGTGTGCGGCGGGGGGGGGAGAGTGAGGGAAAGAGAGTAAGAGAGAGCGAAAAAGAGAGCGAGAGAGAAAAAGTGAGAGAGAGTGAGAGAGAGAGAGAGAGAAAGAGAGAGAAAGAGAGAGAAAGACAGATCGAGCGAGAAAGAGCGAGAAGAGTGAGGGGGTGAAAAAGAGCGGTGAAGTGGTGAGCGAGAGCGGTCGAGGAAGAACGATAAAACACAGGAGCGTGGAAAATTAGAAAAAAAGAGAGGAACAAAAAATAATAGTACAGATATAAATAAATATTATTTGTAAACAGTGAAACGCGTACATGAACGATAACGACACGTCGTTCACCCGTGATACGTGAAATAAGTTAAACCTTTAGCGATCACCGATAATCATCGGATCGTATTCAATTCCGACAGTTGTGCGTGTGAATATATTATCGGCGTCCAGACGAATACCCGCACCAGCACACGACGTCCTGGCGAGACGAGACTGTCGGATTCGGCTGCTTGGCTTGGCGGGGGCGACACACGTGACTATTTGGTAAATCGTAGTATCGCGCAGCAGCACCGCGTCACCCGCGTTGCCGCGCCGCCTAACCGAGACGTGTGTGTAAGAAATCGCGAGAAGGGAGAATCGAGAAAATCATCTCTCTTGCGTTGGCAAATTTTGATTTTTTCACTCCATTTTCTCACTTCCGGAACAAGCGTATACGTGACGGTGTGTTTGTCGTTTGTGCGCGCGCGCGCCCTTCCTTGCGTGCCTAGTGTCTACGCGAATGTGTGCGCGTGTGCGTGCGTATGCGTGTACAATTAGTTCTCGGCTCACCCCTCCCGCCCACTCATCCATTTCACGCCTCCCTGTCGGCCGCAGCGTCGCATCGAAGGCAACGCGGCTGATCGTACCCGGAGTTTCTAATATTATTGTTGCCATTACATATTTTTATATATATATATATATACATATAAAAGAAGTATGTGCATATATACATATATATACATATATACACATGTGCGTGTATAAACGTTTCTTTTTTCCTATTCCCCCTTTGCCCCCGCACTCTAGTTATATCGCGAGCGACTCGTCGTTGAAACATTTTGCCATCGCGAAAGTTGAATTACCAAGCCATCACCATTACTTCCAAAGGAGAACAAAGCACGATGTCGAAGCTCTACGTCGGCAATTTACCGTCGGATTGCAACGAGAACGCGCTACGCCAGCTATTTCAGGACCACAATCTGTCCTGCACCACGATCCTCGTAAAGCGCGGAGGCTACGCGTTCGTCGACTGCACCGACCAGTCCACCGCCGATAGAGCGATCGACAAATTGAACGGTGAGTACCTCTAACCAATCGTTCTGATTTGAAACTCTGGATAACAACACCGCCTCACTCGTCAATTCGTGCCCGTCCGTTCATTGACGACGACGCAGCTGCGACGGCTCCCTTCTCTCCGCATACCCATTCACCTCGCTTGTTTTCTCCTGCTGCGCTGCTTGACACAGACCGTACTTACCTACTAGTAAAACCCCTAGTCTTTAAACATCGTCAACGTTATACTGACTACCTCGCTTGTTGGACCTCAACGTACCTCTTAGGCTGCTCGTTTCACACGCTCCAATTGCAACTTTGGCATTACGTTGTATCATTTCGTAACCTAGGTATGTGATGTGTGCCAATATGAAAACATTGGTTCGATGTCAATGACAAATGTGCATTAATTGTCCGCAAAGTCTGTATTAATTTCCGAAGTGTAAGAGAAGCAGCATATTCAGGTACTCCGAATTGTAAATGCCCAACCGCCGTTCGACAATTTTGCGTCGTTCGCGATACTTATTACTTGAACAATACAAGCACGTCTTCGTGCCAAGCATGCCTTCAGCATTTAGGTTCCGTCCACACTGGCAACCGACTTCATCCGCGTCCGCTCGTAACTCTGCCTTGGTGCGGATGAAGTTTTACTCGCCACTCACAATTGGCGAGGTTATGTTCGAGCCTATCTCTCGCATGAAAAAGTCGGTCTCGCACGCTGCCAGGAGCCGGCCGGCCGGCTAAGCAGCCGCGGTTGATTGCCCAAGATGGCGACTCGTTTGTCTACGGAAGCAAGGTCAGTCGCGTACGCTCTCCTTCTCTGTCTCTCTCTCTCTCTCTTGCTCGTCGCCTATGATGCACGCCCGGTTGTATTTTGCTGCTCCATTATTTCCAAATTCATCGTACCGAAAATCAGTTTCAATTTTATACGCAATTGCCGAATTGGGTGGAAAGTTCGTGCCGAAATCATCCGTGGTTAATGTAACACCAAAAACCTGTAGCAGTTGGTCTGCACGGGCTCAGAGTTTAATCGCAGCGGTGCTACCAACTTGATCGACGAAATTTTCTGTACCGCCAGACCAATATTTTCTGGTAAATTATACTTGAACATTTGATAATTTATAAATTTGTGCATGATATGCATAATCAAAACGATCTGAATACTGCTTAAATCCTAGACAGACAGGTTGGGGTAATATTTACCTGGGTGGTCTATGTCCCATTCTATTTTCACTGAAAAAACAATATTTTGGAATTCCCTAACGATTGCATAGCCAATGAGAATAATCAACACCTTATCTTTGCGGACAATTCGTTTACAATGAACTCAATTTGTGTGGTTCGTACACCTACGGAGGTGGATTCTGTCCGATTCAAGGCCACCCGTGCCATCTGCATCATCTGCTACGCAGTTTAAGGAGATGGTAGCAGGCGATACGGCAAGTACTATACATGAGAATTCTACCAGAATCCCCAATGAATTGACATAGAAGTAAACCGTTGTGAAAATTATTCCAGCTCATCTTTTGTCTGATACAACTCGAAGAATATGACCATTTTTAAATATAATAAGCCATACCTTTATCTGTTAAATCTGTATATGTATGTGTGTTCAGGATCTTAACGATAATACGTAACTTTCGCTAATTAAAACCGGAAAGCCCGTCTTGTGAAGAATCGTTACTTGAAACCACACTACCTTACCTTATTGTCACACACTGATTGGTCCTTGCTTATTTAAACTGATTGAATAATAAAAACAAATACAGTTAAGAACACAAAAAAAGGTTTTTTAATCTAACACATTGCTTACTGCTTCAATCTTCAATCATCCATATCATCTTTTCCCATGTTTCCCATCCACAAGATCAACATCTTAAATTAGTGATCATGAAACTGCACGATGCCAACTCTTGTATACAATGGACTTTCACGTAAGGGCTAAGCAGCAACGGCTGCTTCGGCCTGGCCACACTTGTACTTCAATATGCTGTTTTACTGTGAGATCGAGAATTATGCAAACGCACAAGTGACTATCGTTTCGAAAGCTATTACTGATCCGGCTTTTCCTCATGTACGTACATTGCTTCGCTTTGCTCAATATACTTTGCTTGCAGCCAGCTTATATTGACTGGAAAAAGGAGCTTGATGTAAGTATTCTCCATTTTGACTAGAAACTATCTGTAACCCTATAATATGCGCCATACATGCCTTTTGAATAATTTGTTCATATTACACCCCATTCGCTTGGGTGAACTTCTACGCCAGCAATGTGCATATTATATATATATATATATAATAGTAAAACATTGCAGGCAGTATAGGGCTCGTATTCAGTTTGAATAGGATTGAAACACCAAGTTGTCGGTTCATACTTGAAATGAAAACTTCCCTGCAACAATACAGAAACCCCTCGTTGATGATTCGTTGTACCTACGTTACCCTTGGTATTTTCTGACTGAACTCGTGTATATTGCATTTGAATCAACTGCTCGATGCGTTCGGTCTCTCCCTTCACTTTCGAG
The DNA here is from genome assembly GCF_021901495.1 of Neodiprion virginianus. Taxonomy (NCBI): domain Eukaryota; kingdom Metazoa; phylum Arthropoda; class Insecta; order Hymenoptera; family Diprionidae; genus Neodiprion; species Neodiprion virginianus. The sequence continues at coordinate 41,291,040 of NC_060880.1, forward strand.
CTCATATTATGTGCATATAAGTGTGTCCCGCAAAATCACGAAATGTTTTCACCTGCATTTGAAAATTTTTAGTAGTCTACATGTAGCGTGGACATACCCTCAAACAAATTATATGACGCAACACGTAGTTCAAAAAGATTTGCGATTGATATTTTCACCGTGAATTCGAAAGTCGCGACATGAAAATACATGTATAATATGAAACTATAACGTGAGTAGGTCAAAGGTCGCAGAATATCGTGTAGTTAAGCAACAAGGAAAAAACCGGAATCCTGCACTAAAGGGGTGAAATAGAATTCTGGTAGGGAGAGGCTAGGTGGTCGGTTAATAAAGGGCGAGTGGGGCTTACCCTTACCTTTTCCACCATTCGAAGATAACGCAGTGGTGTAACTGTGGAAAAATTCGTACGATAATAGGAAAAACCCATAGCGAATATCCTGACAGTCGTACACAGATAACACATGGATATATGTACATTCTTCGCAAAAAATGTAGGGTTTGTAAACATGAGCGATATAACATGTATGTACCAGGCGGGTAGAGTCTTGGATTGAGTCTCGTTCTTCAGTAGCTTGTACAGCTCTTATACCTAGCTTGACATAGGAGCATTATTCTATTAGCGTGCATATCTGTACACGCAGGCGCACGCAACTCACACACTCATACACGCATATCATCGTACTAGCATATGCGTACGTGTGCGTGTATGCATATACACATATATATATATACGTACATATCTACATATATATATATAAAAGTAACGTACACCCATACACACGCACACACACACATATATATACTCGGCCGGTGTTAACGATACGCAAATGCTAGCCGTCCGTTTTCCGAAGTGGATGGAACTAGTTTGGTAGGTTAGGTCTTAGAACTAAGTTCGATGAGCGGCGCAACTGCATTGGCGAGGGGAGACGAAGGCGAGGCTATGCAGGAAACAAGCAGGCAGGCAGGCAAGTTGTGGCTCGCGATTCGGTTAGGCCGGGTACGATACGGCAGGACACCGAATTACTGACTCACGTCTCCGTCTCTGACTAGAAGGCTTGGGAAGGTTCGAAGACTGAGGCAGGCAGGCAGGCAGGCAGACAGCAATGCGTCCGACCGTTGGCCGCATATTCTAAACTCTAGAGCCGCCCGTCCTGCGCAGCCGCGGCAACGTGAGTCGACAACAGGAAACTGTTACATTCTTTCATTATATACGTTTCTTCTATATAGACTCCGGTGTCGTGCTCGTCTTTTCCTCCGTCTTATTCCTACATAGCTTACAGCTTAGCTCCGTCTCCTCCGCTACCGCCCGTTGAGCAAAACTTGCCCGATGCCTAGAGCCCCGCGCCGCGGATTAACAGCCGAGTACGACGAGAAGAATGACGTACGATGTCAAAGACAACAACAACAACAACTTTAACCATAACAACAATGTAGTTGTACCGTGCGATACATAACAGGCGCAAACCAAGAACGTGATGCGGTTATCTGTATCATTCGTGTGTGCAAGATACACCTTACCACCGCGTATAAACATCCAAAGACACAGAGTTAAGCTACCGACTGATTTTGCTTAGGCTGTCGCAATCTTGCCGACTACGAAGCCTACGCGTCTGCGTTATTTTACACCTCACCTGTACAGATCGTTGTATGTTAATTATCTGCTGCATCATACTTTGTCAGTATTTTCATTTTCCAATGTGTATCCCTGCACTCGGTATTAAATCGTTATAATAATCGAGTAATCGAGTAACGTTTCATCGTCATTATACATTCTCAGACAATTCGCCTGACCTAATAAATGTTATTTACTTTCCGATAAGGCGCCACCAGGGTACGGAGAGGCGCCGTCAACTGCTGCACAGGTGTCTACGTCTGACACTTCGATATCGGAAGAGCAATTGCTCGCGTCATTAACTCAGAAAGATGTACGTTTCGTGAGAATGATTGAACCTTGCCAAATCTTCTCTCCTCTCGTATAGATATAATAGCGTAACTGTACGGAAGTTGACCCATGGCACGGAAATGAATGGCATTCCATTGCTGCGAGAACATGTTGATGTCTTACATACCTGGCAACTTATATACTGTATTCACGTACGTGAGGAAACAGTTGACCCGCTGTAAGATGACGTTGAGCATGGCCGTACGACCGTCACAATAATTAGCATACTAGTTTCGTCTTACGTGGGTTCTTGTAATTTTTCGGGCCAATAATTTTTCAAAAATATACATATTTCTGCGAAACACGTTATAGTTGCATACGTACGTACATATGATAAATTTTTTTCACTTTCTCGTACAAGCTTGTCTATGCTGCACCTGTCCACGGAGGAGTAATAATTGGCTGTCTCGGTCCCATCTTATTTCGTTTCGTTGGTTTTTAGTTACGTCTCCTATCTTTTTCTTTTTATCTCTCGTAACAGAATTTCCCGTAACAAATTTCAAAAACATAATTAATGTGTCTCCTTTTCAATTTGTGTCGCATTATTTGATCTTGCGAAGTTTAACGAAACATGAATTCACTGTACTTAACGTCAGTGCATCTATATGATAAATATATAGCTTTGCAATATGCACTTATTATACACTACAAACCCATTAAAAGAGAAAGTGAACCATTTCCATCCAAAAGGTATCGATAAAAGGGATTATATGCCTGTTTTAGTTTCCAAAAATCACATTGCGAATCAATTTCACAATGAAATAATTAAAAAGCTGACATCACTTTCATTGAATTTCCAATCAAACGAAAACTTATTTTCTGAGCTAACACTACAGGTCCAAGTACAGAAGTTCACTCTTGTCTTATCGTTAGAGCTGAAAAGCCAGCGCTAGCGTTTCCCAATGCCCAGTTCGTCGTCGTCGTGAGAGAATATTTTCATGGAGAAGTCTGTAAAATTGCCAAGTAAAATGAAATTAAACACGTATATCGCTACCGTCAAGTGTCGCATCCCTCGTACTACAATATTTTCCCCCTTGGATATAAACTCTCTACTACCTAAATTATCGTTTGCGAGGTGAGAGAGCGGCTAGAGGATGGCAAAACATCTATCGTTCGACGACCTCTCGAATAAACCGCATACCTTTACGTATACATCCCGATATTTATGTATAACTGTATACGCAAACATGTGTTTAGGAATTGTAAGTGCGTATACATACACCTTATCCACGTACGTATACGGGTTGCAGAGAAGTAGCCGCGTCAGTGTGGCTAACTCTCCGAGATGCTCAAATAACTCCAGACACGTAGTAGGTACACTTTGTTGTTAGGAGCTTAGTTTTGCTTGTCAAAGATATCCAGACGCAGTCTTCGTAGAGAATGATCCAAGTCAGATCTGCATTTCGTATTTTCTTACGATGTTGCATTCATTACGTCTTTATTCATTACCGCGACAATGAAAAACGGCGTAGCCGAATAGGGAGTATTCTACAGGTGGATATTTCTTCGGGTTCTAGCTGATCTTCTTTCTATTCGTTAAGAGTGTAATATTTTTCAGCGCGACAATTGGTTACATCTGCGTACAAAGGCTCCTGAAACGGCAGCAGCTCTAACCGTAAGCTCATCATTTCGAGACCAGAAACTCGCAGGAAAACAAAAAATGTCGTGATATCTTTGCGGGCAGCTCAATTCCAGAATCAAAAACACCATGCAGCATACTTTTCGACTACACGCGGCCTGTTCTACAGGCATTCGCGTGGTTCAATGTCGTATACAGCTGGTTATGAATTCGAGATCTTTATTTTCTTTCCGCTCGATCGTTCGACTAGACTAGCAGATGCGCAGTTCAGATGTGTGCGTTAGTGTAGTAGGCCTCAGAGGTTACAACTAGGTAGCACACAGGTGCAGAAATACACCTCACTGGATCCGCAGGCATAAAGCTGGAGGTAAAACAATAGAGCAATTTTTTCATCAAGACGTACTAGGTCCGTTGCAGGTGAATAGAGAAGAAGAGGAACAGTACAATGTAAAAATTGTTTAACAATTATACATATGTATAATCTGCTGACAAGATGTGGGAACATTCGGACGTGTAAGAAAATTGTTTATAACTGTTGTCAGTGATCGTATAAAATTATTCACGGATCACCTCATATGCACAGGTGGAAAAATTTGTTAGGTACACAAAGTGACGTGCATTAAAGACTGTAGGGTACTTAAATATCGCTACCTGTAAAATAGGTACGTAGAGAATGTAGTTGGTTACAGGATACGGATTTTCAACATTTCGATGCGTTGCTCGTAATCGCCTCTGAGGTGTCAATGTACCTGCGTATGCCGAATCGTGCACGCCTGCATGGCCAAATTAATTTTCTTGGGTAGTTTGGTCATCTTGTCGCGTGCTCGACTCCCTTCGTTGAATTGCCGAACACCTGCCCTTAAAAAGAACGGCGCAATCCGCGCCATCTACGTATGACTTACACATAATGCGTATCCATAGATTAGACGCATTATATACACAGTGATTATCATTAAAAGTCGACGAATGATGAATGAGAAATTTTTCACTTCAATATCGGGATTTATTTTACCCACCTAAGAACGCCCAGCCTACGTTTTAATATGCACTCTGCAGTGGCGAGCTATTTTCCTGTGAACCTGAGGTTTCACTATTTGTACAATTACGTGGTCGAGAAAAATTTCAAATTTTAGTCAACTCGAATTTTTTATCTTTTAAAGCTAACCGAAGATTCGTGGATCACCCCATATAACATATATATATATATATATATACACACGATAGAACGATATTACGTATATTATATAAATATATACACGAGTCTATTCGCCTATGTTGGGATGTGTTTTGGTGTGTTCAGGCTCGTGTGTGTGCGTGGTGTGCATTCGGGTGCGTTCGTGTGTCTTCGCGTGTGTTCGAGTGTATTCGTGCGAGTTCGGGTGTGATCGGGTGTCCTTGGGTATCTTTGAATGTGTTCAGGTGTGTTCGTGTGTGTTCGAAGGTTTCGGGTGCCTTTGGATGTGTTTGTGTGTGTGCGTGCATGCGTGAGCGTACGTGGATATGTGTGTGTGTGTGTGTGTGTGGGAGGGGTGAATCAGATATAAGGGTATAGGGGTTGTATGGGTGTAAGGGTATATATAGGGTCTAGGGTTAAATCCTGAATTTCTGAGACGGCGGCGGCGGTGAGATATCTTTATATTATATATATATACATGTATGTATTTATATGTATATATTTGTATGTATAAGTGTTGTTTTCATTTTACTGCTTATCCTAGCGATACCCAGAGATCGTAACGTTATCTTAAGTTAACTGTTTCTTATCTTTCCGTAGCATTCGTTTACCCGTCGAGTTGTGTTTGTTCAAAACACCCGAATAATGTGAAGTAGTCATTCATAGACACCAAAAATTTAAACTTCCGTGCAACTGTCTCTTTGAGATAAATTTAGGTACAGTACCTGCCAGTTCAATCTGCTGTATTCCACGGCGAGTCGGTATTGATCATGTTTACATTTTTAAAAAGGCCTTGTATAAAAAGAAAAAACTTGCGTGAGATACGATAAAAGAATTGTCACCAAGGAATCAAAGATCAAAATATCTCAAAATGAACTCTTCTATGACCTGACTCGTTGAGGCACAGCCAAATTTTCACCGTGCGATTTCATCATTCATCAACCAGGAAAGGCAGAAGCGAATTTTTACATCTTTACACAAATTTCAAAATACGAGCCGACTACTGTAATAAAAATATATTATCAAAGACTTTTTTCATCGTATAGTTATCCACAACTAGCCGTTCCCTCTACAAATAATTGGCTATTATTTACAGTGAGTACATTGGCTACTATCTTGTTTTGAGTCGTTTGACAGAATTTTTCGAATGTTGTAGGCTTTGAAATTTCACCCAAAGCTCAAAATTTATTACCTTCTATATATTTGTCTTTCCAGTCATCGTTTCACTTTCAGAGGCAAGTTGTCCTATCTACAAAAATATACAGCTCTTGAAATTACAATAATCTTACAATTAGGTCTACACGCCAGGTAACGATCATCAAATATCAATGTAATATCGGTTTCACCCCAAAATAGATAATTAGAATTAATAAAATATAACTTCCGAGATTCCTTAGTCATTAAGCATAAGACAGATTATGCAGTTGTCATAACTAGGGAACGTTGACTTTACCAGAGAATTGGTCAGTGACGTCGTCGAGCAGGTATCGCTGTAGTAATCGGAGGCATCGCTACCCGCGCCGTTAATTTGATAACAGAATGCTCTGTGTACGTAACACGGACTCCTCGTACGTCATCGATTGCAAGTCATAACTTATGAAACGAACTGCATTCTTTGAAACGTGCTGAATGTTACGGACACGTTTCTCGAGTTTAATACGGATCAGCAGTATCTTAAAAGTATCGATGTCAAGGGAGCATTAATATTGGTATGTGCCCATTCAATGATACTACATTTTTTACTGCCTTTATGAATTCGTCGTTCCTCACCTTTTCAATTTCGTACACCCTTTTTATACCAAACAATGCGTTCTAACTTTGTATCGTAGGCAGATAGTCATCGATTGCGGGAAAACAGGAAATAAAAATCAAAAAATCGTAACCATATCGATAACGATGGTTGGTCAAGATGGTTCAATCGTTATGAATTGATTTGGCGCGCGATTCTTTAATGCATCTTAACGAGTCACCCTAATACGTGCAGAGTGCGATGTTTTATTGCTGGCCAGTCTGTGCCTATCTATAGCCCTGCGTTGAACACTAGAGAAGCAAACGAGGTTCCGGCAGAGATCTTTGAATCCATCGTGTGACCGTCATGCGTCAAGTCTAGATGACATCAATTGCAGGCAAACGCCCGCATCGGGTCGTCTCCAATTATTCATGGTGTATGTACAGACTAGATCGGAGGGGAATTGGAGTCGATGTGTGGCGTGGGTGCAAATCTAGCCAAACTAATACATATGCATAAGCGTTCCCTGATTCCCATGCAGGGTGATCCAGATACGTATGCTCGGGTTGTAATTAGAACTCAATTAAAGGATAAAATACACGAGGCGCTGCCGCACAGCTGATCTGAACTCAAGCACAGAACTGAAAAATTTGTAAACAAATTTTGCGTTACTGATTTTAACGATGTTCAATGTTAAGCACGATTTTACATACTTCAGGTACAAGATACACGCTCTAGCAGAATTTGAATATTCTACGATCTCATCGTCAGCGTAACACAAGAAAATTCAGAAAACTTACCACACTGCTCCTCGTTACCTACCCAAACCAATATACAGTTGACCCGAGAAGAGAGGACAAATACTGGATAATTTGCGCAGGCTTACCTGAATTCAAATGAGACATGGTGTAGGCTGTAGAGATATGTTGCGATGAAAATTACATTGTTTTTGTATTATAGTTGACTGTTCGAAATTAAAGATGTTAAAAACTTATCTGCATACACAAGCATATAAGACCGTAACTTCACGTCCATATCTAAATTGGATGAAGCGTGGGTAAGAGAAACTTTACAGACTACTGCGTCACGCGGTCACCTTTAGAAACGTTGAAAACCTCTGAAAACGCCTGAAACTCTGTGGTTATCTCGGCGTTTTATCCTAACTGCCGTATCACGAAGCTATACGTAAAGTCCGTCGTTGTCAATTGATCTTCGAATGGTGGATATGAAAGTTTCGTTGCAGGTATAACTAATGTGCAAAAAGTGGTTGAAAACTGACACGAAATGTAATAGTCAAGGAGATGGGCAGGCAGCAGCGCACACCTGCACCTACCTTATCACTGTGGACGGTTTCCCCACCAATGACAGCATAGACCGTAGCTAATTCACTTGGGAACCATCCATCGAGGTCGTCCGATGACCCCCGGGCGGTAATGATATTGCGATTACGGTATATGTTCCATCGACATTCGTTACAGCATACACATCGATTCGTATACGGTTCAGAATTTCTTCCGCGTGGTAGGTATAGTGGATATCGGCGCGTGGTGACTTGGCAATCAGAGTTTTTCGTTTGGCTAGAAGTTTTCAAGTGTTTCATCGCATCGACGGGCTTGCTTGCTACGGCTTACATGGCGATGGTCTGATGTGTGTCTCCAGTGCTGGCACCGACATCTGTTTGTTTTAGATACGGGGCCATTGACTTCCTCTTTCGTCCAAACAACTCGAGCTAACCTAGAGCTCTGTCGTTGTAATTAGGCGATACTGAGGAGTGTTCGATTCGGATACGAGGGAAAGGAGAGCCTCGCAGCTGCTTTTAAAGTGATCAAACTGTACCCGATGCCCCGCATTCCGTCCAAAGAACTTTATAGGTTCAGCGTTTATCGGTTCTGGGTGCACGGAAAGCTCTCGTTGTGATAATTCCTACCGTGTCAGGAATATAAAGATTGATTCATATATTGTAATAGATGCTGACTCATCCCGAATACATCGCCTTACAATATCGCGCGGTACGAACATACGCGATTCATACGAATACCTACTGATACTGATAAAACAATACGGGTGAAGAGATTGTTCTCCATACAGGCTGAGGTTCAATTGCTTGGTAGGCCTGGAATCATTCACATTGCTGTCTCATATTCACGATGTATAAAATCGGAACGATAGCAGATTCGGCGTTACAGGAATTTCATTTGTTTCACAGTTTTGCTGATGATCAATCACATCTAAATTTCGAACTCCAAGACGTACTTTTTTAGTTGTAGGCATTTTTCACAATTGATTTGGAGAATTCCATTAATCAAAATAATGTTCATATATCTATGCGAAAACTTTGACAGAAAACTTGATGGAAAAAATAACGTGAAGAAAAAACAAAAACATAAATCGTTATTGAAAACTTTGGTTACACCTCACTTGATGTCTCGAATGAATAGAGTGCCGATCGAGGTGCTGATCCTCTTCCATTCAACAACTCTCGTAGTAGATTTGACGCGTGATATGTATGCGAATATTCGCTTATTTTCTGATACCCATTCGATGTATCGTATATTCCACAGTCCCATCGTTTCAACAGTCAAATCAGTCGCCATTTCCGGAAAGCGTAAAGCAAATTCTGTTAGACAAAAGCAGACTTAAGGACCAGATCACTGTTTTCGCGAACCCCTCCCACAGCACGCGCTCACGCACGCACGCACACGCAAATGTACTTCCTTTCCTAACCGTCCGGACAAAGGATCACCTTCCAAGAATCGACCGTCGAGACTTGCGAATTAAAATAATATCGGCTTATTTGAAAATTAATGGCGCCCGCTCCCGTCAGTTCTATCTACAATATACACGTAGATATGAAAGGATGAAACCTATTACGCCTGTTACAATAATTTTACGATTTCGAGAAGTTATAAGGACATGTCGGGATCTTCGTGTAACGATCGCGCGCATCGACAAGAAGACAAATTTTTGGTTTTAGGCATAAATATAAATCGTTGAACATGATCAGCTTCACTTTGAAGAATGTCGCGAATTTTCGCCATCCCAATTAATAACATTTTTTTCCTTCGTCTTTTTCTGAATATCCCTTCTTCTTATAGCTTATCCTTTCTTTCAGGATGTAATCCGCGATGTAATCAATGACATTTGTGAAATTGAACAGAGAAATGCACTCGCAAATCGTTAAGGTAGTCCATCGCTAGATAGTTGCCGATGAATCCCGTTACACGGTGCGCGCGCAGAAACACGCAATGTGATACGTCTGTGTGTGTGTAATATGGATCTATGCCTCTGGGCAAAGTGAAGGCCGGCATTGAATGGTAGAAATTTTTTAGCAGTCTTTCTTTGGTGGCTTATTGGAAACAAAAGTTCCCCAAGCGTGTCACCGCATTTGCACTGAATATCGACTGTTAAGCATGTCGTGTGGCAAGTATTTGTTAACGCATATGTACACCTGAAATGTTGGATTTTATCTGTATAAAAGAGTCCTAATGTCCCTTCACAATAACGAAACAATTTACGGTCGATTCCAAATTCTGTTCTCCCACTCCGACCACCAGTTCGATTAATTCATGGAATTAACGAGATTAGCTTTGTCATGAAGGGAAAATGATGTGAATCGATCACTCTTTGTAATGTCTCATGTGATTATGGGAAACTTTATAGGATACACCTACCTCAATTATTGAAAAAAGATTTTTCTTCAACAAAAAATTAGTTAAACGGTTTTTGAAACTGTACAAATTTAAAATTACAAGAATATATTGTTACAAATTGCAGAGTAAAAAGGGTACGTCACATGTATCAGTTTATGCCGTTTAATGGAGCCGGCCAAGTTACAAAGGTACGCTATTTAAATTCATCACGTTTTGACGGAAATAATTTTTATATCCAAGTAGTAACGTTCGTTATCTGGAGTATACATCCTGGGCATACTCAGCTTCACTCTACACTGTATATACCTACCAGCATACCGAGATCCGAGCCAGGACCTATCTTAACGCACTCGTCGGGCAATCGGACGGCTCAACGCCGCTAAACTAACCTACCCGTCTAAGTAATCCATTGTGCGGTTAGTTCTCTTTCTTTTCAGCTCTGCGGGTCTCTCAATCCCTCCTTACCTACGCCTGCCAGCCAAGCACTGGGACTGAGAGGTGGTAGACCCAAATATGCCACAAGGCCAACGCCAATCCAGACCGCCAAACAATTTTTACTTTTTGCCGTAGTTCTATACGAAAATGTTTGAACCGATCGCGAACGTGAATTAGGGTGTACCATTTACTTTTCCTGCATCTCAATAATTACAAAACGCGTGGGCTGCCTTATACCTATAAAATACACCCTCAGCTCACAGATAGAAACGATTTGGAACAATATTGCGGATAGTTGCACCAAAAACTGCATGTCGAAACCATATGTATCGGATGAATATGCAGAACCGTGCAATGGTCTTTCACATGTTTCAGCTATGCGGACAATGAGTTATAATATTCAACTTTGGTACTTTCTATCTGACAAGCGATTTTTTTATGGCCGGTGGTTCTTGCAGGAGTTTCGACAAGATTCCCGTTCACGAATCACCACGTGTCTCGATTATTCAAAAAAGCTTCCGGCCCCGCAAAGACCTACTTGACAAAGCAAATATTGTAGGAAGGAATTTGAACCAAGAGGCAGGAAGACTGCAATACCGGGCCGAAAAATCCAGCGTAGGAACAATATACCTATTCCTACCTACCTACCTACCTACCTACCTACCTACCTACCTACCTACCTACCCACCCCGCTACCTACCTGAGAGATTTTGCTTATATTAGGGGAGCGAGCACGGAAGACCTTGAACGGCAGAAAACCGAACCTACCCGCTCGGTTGAGTTATAGCTAGTGGTGACCCACTACTGCAGAGTATAGACTTATAGAGGCATTCTCGACCCTCATCTCTCTCTCTCTCTCTCCTTCTCTTACCTTCCGTCTCTTCCTCTCTTCCCGTTCTCTGTTTCTCTCTCTCTCTCTCTCTCTCTCTCTCTCTCTTTTTTTTTCTTTCTCTTTTTCCGTCATAATATCGCGGCAACCTAGACCTGCTACCGTGCCCCGTCTTTGTGGCGCTCTTGAACCCGTTAAGCTACTTTCCCTATACACCATTCAGTCGAGTTGCGTTACAGACTTATGGATGGAGTGCAAAGTGGGTTTTTTAACGAGGGGTATGAATCCTGGGGGGGAGTACGTGAGGTGGAAAGTCGGCCATGTTGAGGAGTAATGTTTGCGCGCCACGTCCAAACCAGTGTCACCGAACAATCATATTTTCATCGATGCGCCGCGATTGGCTGAAAGATTTTTATATCATGTTTCCTTGAAACATACACGTGGTTTTAATCGAGAATAGTCACATATTTTGATATTCATCGTAATAAGATGTTCATAATTGCTTCAGAGTTATATCTATGTATTATTCCAGTTTTATAATTTTACATAACAATTGCAACTACGGTCAAACTGCCGTTTTTCCCCGTAGCCGGCACTAATAAAGAGTTAGGTACGCGTAGCGAATCTAGGAATATGCGAGCATAGATCATATATCAGTATTGCTCCGCAAGATGGCTGGGAATCCGTTTCTCCTTCCGTCTTTTGGCTTCACACACGCGGGGTAAGGCTACGTCCGTAAGTCCATGAAAAGCTTTAATTTACAATACCCAAGGACTCCCGAGGACGAGTCCGGCAAATGCCTCCGTGATGAGGCAGTGTCATCACGCACAATGTGTGCTTTTTGAAAATAAAAAGCCGTACATGGACGCCTGGACCGCAGATGGATATCTAGTCAACGAATACCATATATTTACACAGTCGCGAAGACGTATTACATGATCTTTGGCAGAGTCTAACGACGACGGAGCCGAAGCCGACTCGATGTCCTCCGAGATATCCCGAAGGCAAGTTTGGATCATCCTAACGGCACCGATCAAAACTCTTATGCGTGACATCTGTACTCAAAAAAAAAAAAAAAAACAAAGAATACATAATTCCTACACATACCTATATCGATATATATTGTGTAGGTATACATTTATGCTCGTTTACTTAGGCACAAGATCACCCATAAAATAATGGACGCCACTCCGAGGCAATTCTACACTTCGTTGGTTTTGAACAACATATTGTTTATTGTAATTGATTGCTCGTATAACAAATTGACCCGGTGAAAGTAATCGTGAATCACCGCTCCGATGGGTATGTGTGTATTTGCTGGTGGAAAAAGAAATAAATATATTCAGGTTCTGAATCACATGAGCGGTACTTTGCACTGTGAATGGAAAATGGATAAATACGTAAACAACGTAGAAGTACCTCGTTTCGGGCGATTTTTCGAACTTGATATAAAAAAAATATTTTCCTCATTCATTTTTTTAGTTTTTTATTGATGTTTCAGGCACGTGAAATAAAATTTTGATGTAAAAAAATTTTAAATTGAAAAATTTATGGGTCCCTCAATAAGGCAGCGGAAAAGAAACAGGTTGAGAAACAATGAAAATGATAGTTTGTTCTGTGAGACCATTTGAGAAAATGATAAAAAATTTAACAACTTCGAAGACTCAAAACTGTATAAATGCGCTGAAAAAGTTACTGTTGATGGTCATAATCGGCTTCGTTGACCTCAAAAATACTTGACACATGTCTTCAATAATAAATAATCACCTGAGACACCCAAAAACATTGAATCACTTTATGACGCCATTTCGCGACTTTTGGCAGTTACGGCGCGCTTGAAGCCGCTACGATGTGTTAGCAGTTAAGTGGTTAATACTTTTTCAACTTGGCTACCAAGTCCTGTCAGTTTCAGATTTTTCATTTGGCCGTTTTCGTGATCATTGCGAAAATTAGTCGGAAAGACCGACGGACCTTTTTCATGGTGATGAAAAGTATCGGGAAAAGACTGTTTTCCTGGCTTGTTTTTCAAGTTTTTGATTCTTTTAAAAATATTAATAATATTACTTTCGCAATACCCGAGGTTTGGGCTATAGAGGAATATACCGGGGGTCTCTGGTGAAAGCGCCCACAGCAAGCCGCGCGCGTGCCGCCAGCGCCAATACATGCGCAAGTTTTCATTTCGAGCATTTGTTCGTTAACTCGACTCACGTGAAAGTTGTGCGTGTATTGGCACTGAGGGTTTGCACGTGGCGCGGAGTCGGCACTTTCACCAGAGACTCCCGATATACTGAAGATCCATACCAAATTTGACGTCAATCGATTGAATTGAACTCAAGGTTTTGTGTCAACTTGATTGAAAAACGTAGTTTCGAGATAAATGCGTTTAAAGTTTTGACGTTGATTTCCGTACCGGATGAAAGATGATATTTTTCTTACCCTTAATCGGCGATTTCTGGGGGAAGTTCATTTTCGTGCTCTGGCTCGACAATCAATACGTACAGAGGAATAAAAGGCTAATAAGAAGAAAGAATTGATCAAAAAAATTCGTCTTTGGAGATTCGTTCACGAATTTGCCCTCGATTACGCTTTCAGCTTAAACCTTACTTCCAAAATCTCAAAAATGGTACAATTTGAAAGTCAACTCGAGTCAGCATCAACTTTTCCCATTGAAACTCTCCAAGTTTTGTTTAAAATTTAATCTTGTAACGCTTTTCGTCTCTGAGATATTGGCCTGCAGTGATTAAAACCGACCACCCTGTATAAATAATCACGCTCGAATTTCTCAAACGAAACCTGTTGCCTGTTTCAAAATGCAACGCATCTCCAGACACTTAATAATGTGCCTCCTATCAGGATTCTTGCCGTTTACAGATAGGAGAAATGCACCAATTCAATTAAACAAAACATTTGTCTCAGTCGTAACGGGTTACTCACTCTCAATCAAATCCAAGCATCACGTAGTTATTTTGCGTCTACTCATAGTTTTCTGTACGCTTTGGATTTGCACAAACTTGTGCTTCGTATTGATATATCGTACATATTCCTATCATATATACTTCGCATCGCCCCGCGTAGGGTGCAGCTCCGGTCTTCTTGAAGGTGGGGGGGTTATTACTTGGCCGGTCTAAAATCAAACCTATTTTTACGAGCTTTTTTTTCAAGATAATGAAAGTATTTCAATTTGAGTTTTTATTATTTATAGTTTCAAGAATATTTTTAAATTTTTTGATTGAAATTAATAACAAAATGGCCCCATGGAGCATGTAAGTAACGAACGCCTCCCAACTCGAGGGCTTTTGCGGTGGCGCATCTCCTGATATTATCACTGTCTAGCTTGTAACAAGCAGAAATAAGTTTTTGAGACAAAAACAGCTTTTCGGGGTCGAGCTCGAATTCGGGTTAGCCCAACTGTAAAGAAATTTTTTTTTTCCAAGTACATACGACTATGAACAAAAATTCATTTTTCGACCAAGAAATTGTTGATAAAATTTTTATAAAAAGATTTCGGGATTGAAATTTCAAAACCTAGTCACGAGCTCGAGTCCATAAACAAGTTTTAAGATTTTGTCAAAATTTTAAGTTGATCGGATAAAAATTGACCTAAGAATCTGCGCCGTCGGATTGAAAACGTGGTCGTCGGCTACTTATATGCGTTATACCCCGATTTCGTTATTAATTTCAATGAAAAAATTCTGAAATGTTCTTCAAATTATAAATAATAAAGCACTCAAACTAAAATTGCTCATTTTTTTTTTCTTTTGAAATCCTTAAAATAGGGATCATTTTAGACCGGCCACGCTGTACCCCCCTCCGCCCCTTAATGGACTCCACGGAGACAATTACACTACTCGCCAGATACTATTGTACAAAACTTGCCGTGTTTTGCATTTTAATTATACAGAGATACAGCAGAAATGAAGGTATTACAGGAACTTGGCGATCGAATCGAGTTGTCTAAAATTCTCAGAACCAAGGTAATGAATTGCTGTCACTTCGGCACCTCCCTCTCCTTGTTGTTTTAGGTTGGCCTGGGTCAGGTTCGGCCGGGCTCGGTTTCATTCGATTCTCCTCGACCATCCCGACGCTTAACAAACAGCCGTTTGAAGGGAAACGGCGCTGCGAGGTCAGGCGAGGATAGGAGAGTTGTAAAGAGAAAGGGCGGAATATTTCAGATTCCTCGACGCCAGGTAAGCACTTGGCAGTCGAAGAGAGAAAATAAGAATGAGACAGAGATGCGCTCATACGCTGACCTGCGAAAGCATATCTAGCGGTCTGCCTACCTGCTCTCCACCTGCGCGTGAGGATTCATCGTGAAATTATATGCCAAAAGTAATCTCTATATTTTGGTAAATAACCTGGCGAAGAGAAAGAAAAAGTCGAAAAGTAAGAGGCGAACTAGAAGTCGACCGAGGGGGCGATGGACGCAGAGAGCGATGCGGAATTCGGGTAAAACTGCGGACGGCAAAAATGAGATGGAAAACTGGTTGTCTTATTGTTAGAAACGGATAATGCGATGCATCTAACAATAAGGGACAAAGAGCCGGAGGAGAAGGGTAGTTGTGGCGATAGTACCCAGTAGCAGCAGCAGAAGTGGATATAGTACCCGGCGCAGGCACTCTGTTCCTCTCGGGGCGAGACACCTGGCGCTAGGAAAGGAAACCCCAAAATGGAGGGTGAAGTCCGACAGCGTGGTGCGTTCACACAACCTCTTGATCCTGATTAGAATATTACCAAGTAGAGATCTCTCGCGTGAGCGCGATTCATGTGAAATAAATCCAGTATATCCTTTACGGTACAAACCAAGTGCTACTGGGCCAGATACAGGCCGGCACACATACCCTGTGACAAAGGGTCGTCGTGGCGTACGTGCATGCGGTCGCTACACCTAGCGAGGGTTAGTTATTCCATCACTGGCGTCTAGTTTTCCTGCGGGGTTAGATTGGGAAACGCAGCGTCAAGGGACGTAATCAACCTGGGTAGAGACGAGGCATAAGCGCGGCGTAAACGCGTACCTATCTGAGAAACGACAGTACTTGTCCGTTCACCTCTCCCGATGAAAAAAAATTTACTTTGTCGATTGTCAAGTTGATTTCTAGTATACCGTTTCTCATCCCCGACTGCTTATACGCATCTATCTGTGTGTGGGTTTTTCGTACGCGGATAATGTATGCACGTTTTGAACGCTCTGCCACCGCGCCGTAAGCTAGCTCTTCGCTTTTCCGTGTGCACATGTACCTACGACAGAATATGGACGTATCCTGAAAAAATTCCAAGCAGATCATAAAAACCTGTCGGACTAGTCTTCGGAAATGGAATGCTTTCCTTTTCGTTCGACGCATTAACCAATACATGCCGTTAACGGTCCCCGTATTCAGGGTGAATAAATCTTATCATTGAAGAAAGTACGCGTGAAGGTATTCTTGAAATTTACGTATTTCTTTGCGTTCGTTACATTTGATCGCACGGCTTTTGTCACTGGAGTGTACTGGGTAACTGCAACGTCTCTGTGCATGTACACGCATGTAAGAAGTGGCATCAGTTTACTTCCGAAACATTTCACAGGCGGCCCAAGTGCTATTCTAAATATTTTGCTTCACCTGTTGCAGGATACACGTATCTCGGATCGTCGCTGGTCGTCGAGCCGTCCGTAGCCAGCGGTGCCAAGAAACGGTAAGGAAAAAAAAGTAACCGTCAAAAGATGTTTCTGGTGGATTACCTTCTCTTTGAGAACTGTCCATTATGATTATGCCTCTTTTCCTTTTTTGTTTTTTTGCGGTACTAGAATTTACTTGTTTCGTTTTTCAGTATCCGTGCATGTCTCGCCTTAGCTATAACGTATGTCAGAGTTTATATACGAAGGTATATCATGTTTCTTGCAAATTGCACAAGGATTTACACTGGCGGAAGATTAGGTAGAGGTTTCTAAAAATATTCACTCACAAAATGTTATGTACGGAAGAAAAAGAAACGAACGAAGTTATAAGTACGTAGTGAGAAAAAAAGTTGTTAAGCCAACCGAATCCATTTAGTTGGTTGAAAAGTTGTCGATTCAATCATTATGTTGTGAAAATTAATATACTGTAGTCAAAGTAATAAGTTTTGTCAATTCAGATCAACCAAACGAGTTATTTAAATTATACGGTTGATTTTATTGAAAATTTGACAGTTCCGAACAATATCTGGTTGTGCTAACTGAAACGACCCGGTTAAAGAAAGATGTACCCGTGGTTGAATGCATGCCATCGCTTCCACCAAATATTTCGATGTCATTGAAGAATATGTTATAGTAATTGGCGGAATCAAATTTGATCTTCTTGAATCAACCCTGAATTGCAATTACACACATTGGTGAATGCGTATTGTTGAATGAACTAAACGTGCCTTTTGTCAGAAAGTTTTAATGATTGGGGGAATTAAATTAGGTTTCTTACCATAAAGAGATCTACATCTTGTAGGTGCCACTTGTTTCGTTGATCAAACTCAGTAAATAAAATTCGACCAACTGCGAATACTTTGGTTGATAACAACGAAATTGTTTTCATTTCAAAGTTTCAATGAATTTAGCCAACATCACGAATAAGCTAATAAGTTCAGCTACATTCGAATATTTTTTTGGTCGAGGAAAGAAACCATAAAGGTCCAATGCATGAAGCAGCTAGAAAAACATAAAATTAATGAGGTCCAAATTTTCCGTGTTTTGACCCAACAACATGAAAGAAATATTTATGTCGAATGAACATTTTCTCGATTGGACGTATTTTATTCGCTAACTGAAATATTTCATGGGCTAATTTAATACTTCTGGATTGTTGGAATACTGATCGAATCCCAGCGTTTTTTCACAAAATCTCTTAATGCCACCTCGCAATCGCTTCGTATCATTGAGATGAGCAGGTATAGCTTGCAACCTATGTGAGAAAAAGTTGTTCGAAAATCTGTGCGACACTTTGGCGTATTGTTTACAGATGTGAGACTATAATAGTGTAGGAAACGGCAAACGATGTCCGGTTTGAAGCTAGAACACATGGGTGCACCGTTTTATCAGAAATTAAACATGTGTTTTCTTCGACTTGCGATCAATCATAAGTACTTGGTGCCTGCGAAATATATAGAAATTTCCTTAATTAAGCTGGAAATGTCCATCTTATTTTTTATCAGAACCACTCCAAATGATTGTCGAGGTTTTCTCCAACTATGCATTTGTTCCATCAACCAAGATCGAGCAATTTTAACAAAACATTTAGTCCCGTCAACCGAAATTTATAGTCATACTAACAAAACATTATTCGCTTGACTTTTGTTTGTCTCAACCGTAATAAACTCGTATGCAATTGCACTTATATGTAAAATAATCTTGTCACTTTAGCATCGTACAGACAAATGAGATATTTGCAATTTCGCACATGTACGAGAAATAAAACAATATGATCTAAGCTGACCAAAAACAGCATAAAAAAAATTTCAAATGTACCGGCTCGTCTCTTTAGAACAGTCAAACGAAAAACAAAAACCCTTTAATCCTACTCATCTGTGACCCAAATAACAAAATTTTTGAATTATTACATCCAACCATAGAAATTTACCATACAAAATGTAAACTAGCCTACCATTTCCCATCAGAAAGATACAAAGGCAAATGTGTGATATCATTTTAAAGTTTGAATTTTAGGCTTCAAAACCATACAAGACGATTCCAGTAAAATTAACGATATAAAGATTCATGAACGTTTGCAAAATCACAGAAATAAAATCGGATTAAACAAATTCTCACATTTCTCGGTTTCAGCACGCCTACGGAACGTATGTAACTGTTGTTGGCATGTTCGCTTTTTCCCCTTTAGTACATTAATATTGAACTGCACGTAGTGCTATTCACCGACGCTTATTTGAAACAATTACCGGTCCATCGATAAAAATATTCTAGAATAGAGATTTCTTACAGGTAGCTGTACGCTAGCTTGATTATGACCTGCGTAGTTTGATGTTGAACATTTTTAAATCCAAGCAAATAATCATTCGCTCGTGTAAGAATAATTACTTGCAGTACTCCTGTTTCTACAGCTTTGCATTGGTTGTACTTCACGACTGTTAGCTTTGCATTGGTTGTACTTCACGACTGTTAGCTTTGTATTGGCCCAGTTTTCCTTTAAAGTGACAGTTGTTTGTTGTAATGGATCTGCATTTATTTAAAATTCGTTTGATGTTTGCCGAATTATTAAAAAAATTTGCCTTCTTTCGAGGTGCTTTCGTTAATCCCCAGACATTCGAAGGAAAATTTTATTTGAGAAAATGTAAATTTGAACAACTGGTGAATTTGAAAAATTAACGACGGAGCCAGGAATCGAACCTGGAATCTAGCGATGCTTTACCGGAGACTTACTCCACTAGACCACCTAGCCGCCTTTTATTTTTGTAAATTTTATTTATTGAAAGGAAAGTTTCGAAGTTAAATGAATTGTGTTACGGTTTAGCCAGGGACTCAAGTTGAAACCAAGATCTTGTGGTTATTCAAATTCGTTCACTGCAAACTGCATCCATACTCCCTCGGTGAGTGAGTATTTGGATTACGGGGAAAAAAATTGTATTCTTAGCGAGAGCGAAGATGGTGGTGGAATGTTTATCGGCCGATAACCGTCCCCCGTATAGCAAACATCGCCTCATTCCCATCACCGGCCGCCGCGTTACCATTTAGTGCATCAGTAGCTTCGTCGATGGTTGAATTGGCGAATTGCAAGGGACCCATTGCCGGGTGGTGACACGAGTTATTCGATGATCATTCTCGGGGCGTGTGCGCTGCTGAACGAGTGGTCACCTCGGCTCAAAGAAACAGGCTCATTTATCCGCAACTCGTATAAGGTACAGTTGAAATATAAGGAGCGGTTATTATGATTTCTGTCGTGACTGCACAATAAAGCCCGAAGTGTAGATGTCTCATTTGAATGACAACGAGGCTGCACCGGATTGCATCGCGGTGCACCAGGGTGCAACCCTAAGCAGCGGCGCATGAGTTGGCTCAAAGATGCAGGTTGATACACAATGACCGGCACAGGTAGAACCTTGCCTTACCTTGGCGAGCCATACATGCGGAAGACGACGCGCGCACATCCCTCGTACTAGTTCGACCTCCTGCATCGCCCGTTCCATGTCCTGCGCGCACGCATGCATACGTAGGTACGCAGGTACGTACCTGTAGGTGTGGCTACGGTGCACGTGGGTAAATACGGCCGTGGCCAGAGCGCAGCATCTGGTACCTGATGCATGCAGTCCGCGTCGCGGCAGAGCGCATGCCGTGCAACTGCACCGCATTCACGTGTGTGGTGACCTTTCGTCTCTCGCGCACTCGGCGAAGCCTCGGATCTCTCTCCGGTAACCGGGCGTATGAATTGCCTACCGTTGCATTTGGCGCGTGCCAGCCGCGTGCGCCCCACCCCCTGACTCCCCCATCCCTCCCTATGCTTTATCCTTTATCCTCCCCACCCGTTATACCCCCCTTTCTTTCGCCGCTGGCCCTGTCCTACTTGTTCAGTGCGAAAGTACGACGGTGAGGTGCATCGGCCACACTTGTTGCGTCTCTTCCGCATCGACTTCGCCATTTCTTAATACCGGTCAGCTTTGCCAGAGATTATTGCTTGAGTCTCGACACTTGATTCGGTATCCGGATTATTTTGAGAAGAGGCTCGCATCGAGAGGTGAATAATTGCTATGCGTTTCTAATTTTTCACACCTGCGCTTCGGATCTGACCTATGAGCACTCGGACACTTGTATTTTCCTACTGCAAATGAAAAACTAAATATCTATTTCAAATTTTATACCCTCGATGCAACTGAGAAGGCAATTCAGATCTTTTCGTAAACACGTAATTCAAGCACGTTTTTCATGAACTGTGAACTGAAACTGTTTCCAAATCTTGCAGCCGTTCAACGCGTGATATAATACCTAACAAAAGTGTAGTGATATTCGGATCAGGTTTCCGATTACTTTGACAAATAATATACACCCTTATGTACTTGTTTATACGAAACGTTTGGCAGAGATTAGGATCACAAAATCTCTTTTTGTATACATATGTCTGAGGTCGAGAGCAAAGAGGTTTCAACGTTAACGTACCTACATAATGAAAGGCGAAATGCAAACAGAAACTGGACCGGCAACAACTTCTTACCTCCAGATACGAGTTGCTGCTTTCGAAAACCGATCGCCCCTTGAAACCTCAAAAGCTTCTTTAGACCCAATGTTTACTCAAAGTATTGCGCAGTGGCACAATAATTGTCAAAAGAGCCTGCAAACCTGACGCAAAGCAAAATTATGCGTGAGAATCTCACCCGGCTCGATTACAATCTTTGTTCGGAATCAGTTTTCGCCATGGTATCTTGGTCACTTTATTTCTCAAATTCACAACCTCGGTGTATTGAACACCCGTCGTTCGACACAGGCGGTGAATTGTACCTGCAGTCAGACGAAACTACTCTCAGTGATGGTTTCTTCTTTGTTTCGTTCAACGCGTCAATAGCCTACAATTCGCAGGTTTGATAGTTTCCGTTGAACACAAACATATGTGAAATAAGTAACTAACACCTACAGGTGCGGTCAATTGTGCATATTGCGGGAAGTATTCTACACTCTAAATTCTTCGGGTTGCTGAAGCCTGCACCCTGAATCCTAGATATTATATAATAAATCTAGTTCCAATATTAATGATTGTGCAGTTTTCTAACCTAAACTGTGCACCGATATTGGTAATTTTTTTCGAATCTTCTTGCAGGTATAATCATAAAAGGCAACTATAGAAAATTGCAACAGTTATATTTTTATTGAAATCAGATTAATTGTTCGCTTTGTAATTAATCATTTTTTTTCTATCAGATTCATAATCAGTGAGACGTTAATTATTATGTTTGAATTTACAAAATGAAAATGGTTCGATAATTTTGTTTGACTAATTGCTTGAATTTGTAAATGTGGTTATGAATTAGCATAACCACAAGCTAAATTTTATTATACCTACTTTTTTCTTTTCACCTGCCGATTTTCGGACCACAATTGAATTTCAAGGGCCGTTATTATCACGCAGAACTAATCGGGTTGGAAGATTCGAAAGGTATGAGCAACGTAGCATATAGACGTGGCTTTGTAACTCCCATAGATAAAATCCCATATCCTCACATATCCTACATATTGTATATTCCTGCTTACAGAGGTAGCGGAACCGCGCTGCCAGAATCTCCTGTCGACCAGGTCGGAAATGGATGGAGGTGAGTCCGACGCACTACTGCTTCATTCCCTTAGTATCGAATTAGGTATATACTGTATTGCATAAAGATAAGCGAAGTCTACAGATTTGAAAACTTTAAGTATCAACAAGTGCTCAGACTGTAATGCCATTGACAAACATCGCCGGAGAGTTCATAATTCTCATTCCTAGTGTGAACGGATTCACCATAGCCGGTGCAAATCATGGGTGTTGAATTATCGGCTTACGTTAATAATACGTTTGCGTCCTACCTTAAACGCCCGGTCTCGACGCTAGTAAAGGTAATCATCGTGACTGGACTGGTGGGAGTCCGGTAATTGCCGTCGACTCTTTGGGAATAGAAAGCTAAACGCTTCGTCGCGCGAAATCTTGCAAGTAGAAGTTCCGTCCAAGTGAAAAGGTCAAGGCCACGTCCGTGAGTTCCTCTAGTTTCCAAAGCTAGGCGAACCCCCGGCGCCATAGCATTCACCTCCTCCGCAACTGGTGGTACCCGATGTATAGTCTATCCAGGTTTCCGCTCATTAATTATTCTACCGACCTGAATACCTATAGCTTTTTGTGCTTCACCGCATGGCAAGATGATTTCTGTTTGCAACGAATCTGCAGCTTTCCGCGTAGCGCCTTACGCCTTTACTCTCACCGCACTATAGCAATCCTTGTATGATTACCGCACGTGGGGTATTTTCCCAGCGAAAAACTTGGAGTGCGAAATCCAGCGAGAGCTAGAACGTTTGGACACTATATTGATTGGGCGAACCTTTTTGCGCCACTCGTCATCCTCTACGCACGTTCTCTCGTTGTTCTTAATGGTCTCTTCTTGCTGTGTTCTAATATTCAGAACCGTTGCAAACGTTAATCGTTAGCGTTCTTGTTTTCTTTTCACTTTCCCTTCCTTTTTTCCTTCTATTCGTCACTTCGTATAGGAGCATATTATTGCCATACCTATTAGTAATCCGCGCACAAAAATAAATTTGTAAAATATACTAAATATAGAGATCAAATACGGCGAAAGAAATATGTTCCTGATTCGAATGAATGTTACCTCAATCAAATTGTTGTTCTAGTCACTGTTTAGTTGAATCAAACGACATTTCTTTGATTCCAAAAAACGTTCCCTTCAACTGATTTGGTAAATTAAAAAAATCCTTTCTCCGACTGTATTATGATCGGCTTCGGTATATGCTTCATGTCTGCATGCATAAATATATTATACATGAAGACATACACGATTATACAGCAGAAACTTGTTGTTATCAACTTCTTGGGTCTGGAGTTTAAAGCAACGAGAGAGCTTCGTCGTATCCAAGTGTGAAAATGAATCGTATACGACACGTTGCCAATGGTTACGGGAGCGGAGAGACCCTGTCCACCAAGGTAAGTTGACAATAACGAGTTTATGCTGTATGTTGATACATATATGAAAATATACATGTTCATTAGGGTGTTGCACGAAAAAATAATTGGCAAGTTTCCATCGTGGCACCCTCTGAAAAGTCTGTTTCGGTTGAAAGAAAGATTCTCTCGAAAGATGAGCGTTGTACGTTGCGTTTAAGAGAGCGCTCATTCGATTTTTCACTTTTTTAGAAGAAGTTGATGAGCGCCATCTCAGACGTAACGTACAACGCTCATCTTCGGGGAGAATCTTTTTTTTAACCAAAACAAACATTTCAACGGGTGCGGTGATGGAAATCTGCAAATTATTTTTTCGTGCCGCACCCTAATTTTCAAACTGTGCGGGCCAAATGTTGTGGCTGATGCAATTGAAGTAACGCATTATTCACAGTTTTCACCTCTACGGCCTCCCACCGAACTCCATTTCATAATCGGCCTTTGTTCACGGCTATGTCTTCACTCAACCCTTAACCGGTAGCCGCCTTGTCTGATCAGCTTACTTTGTTGAGCAATTAATCAATTATCTCCTCGGCCGAGTGTGACGTCGCGCGACCGTTCTTCTAGCTTTCCTGGATTTCTTTTCGTTACGAAAAGTTCCAACGATGTTTGAGGTAGCTGACGCGTACTGCCATGTGCATTAAGCTTTCTCGTACTCGTGTATAAAAATTTTAAATCTTCCCTCGTGCAGCGGCGAATGGAGCTGAAGTTTGAAAAATCCAAACCCAAATGTGCTAACAAAGCGTCTGCAAATTCTAAGGGGATCCAAAGGGATGTAAATATCTTCAATGACTTCCAAATGATATATTTAAAAAAAATTTGGAAAAGTAATGAAAGATATACCGTAATGATAGACAGAAACCTTCATTAGAGCTAAATGAATTTATTTGTAAGAGGAAAATCCAATCGGATTATATTATCGGCATAAAGTTAACACTTCTAAGATCTCGAAGTCTTGTAGGGCTGCACTCAGGGAAAAGATTGATTAATTCCAATCAAATGTGTTTCAATCAAATAAACACAATTTCAGTTGGATCAAAATTTATTCAATTGGAACACACTTTATTTGTGTTAACCAAACTTCTCTCGACTTTTCTCTTCGTGGATGTGACAGATCACTTCGAAGATGGGTAGAAAAAATTTCCTTCGGTAGGGTGTGTAATTACGATCCACAACCCGATGAATCGTAATCCTACCGACCTAGACATAAATACCCTGCCCACTGAAACAATTCTTTCGACACGACGGCCACTTCGAGTTTCCAAACTTCTGGAAGTAGAATATCAATTCAAATACCGTCCGACTCTACCAATCGTTTGTATTTACTACAATCATTGCTCGATTATCTGACGGTAAATCAGGTTTCAATTACAACCAGGCTGATCTATTACCACGACAAGTTTATATTGCGTTTCAAATCGACAATGTGGTCTAGTATTGTTACTGACAAGAAGACTATGGCAATGCATCTGAATAATATGGAATATTAAGATGACACAGGCCTTTCGTTAATTCATTTGATTGCAGAAAACTGCGAGTTTTCTAATCTAGCTTTCACTTGACAAGGGGCACTCTTCCTCAAGATGACCACGAGTCTCTTGATTCAACTACGTTATTGACTATATCATCGATAACCACTTATCACGCTTCAGGGTTTCGGCGATGCTGTTTCGTTTATCCATGTAATGGGTAGCAGCTGAGTATTCCGATCCTGGTCATCCCGGAAATCGGGTAGCATTCAAGTTAACTAGGTGCAAGCAGCATTCACACTATGACCGCGACACCAAGGGTCAACCCTGTTACACTCCACTGACCTGCATCAGCAATTGTCATCGAATATTGCAGGCTGCTGCGACATTGTATATTTGCACCATATTTTTAATCCGCTATATATAATCGGATAGGTATACGACGGAACTGGACGAGCGCGGATCCGTGTAGGTCCTGCGTTCGTATGAGCCTACCGTGTACTTCGTTCTTGCCCCAGCATGGCCTTGGCCCGTCTTCTCAAGTACAAACGCGCGTACGCATACGTGCGTGTGGAGTCGTATGGGTGCTATTTACACGTGTCCACATTCTAAGCTCCCGTTGAAAGCTTCCCACCTCTTCTCCCCTTATCCTCTGTTCTCTCTCCCATCAGCCCTCGTCATCCCTTCGACCCCATCCCAGGGCCGCGTTCACGGTGTGTCTGTGAATCCATTGAAACTTGAGCGGCTTCCGTATTCTCTCTTCGACGTCCCGTTTGTTCGTCCGCTCCATTCCTTGTCTACTTTAGTTTAAACCAACGGCCAAACTAGGTTACAACGAACTCTTTCCGGCAACCATGCATAAATGACACCCATACGCCTTGGCAAATACCTGTATTTTAATCCCTATGCCAAAGAGATGGGGGTTCAGCGTATTATATAATAAGGTAGGTTTAAACATTTCACGGTGAAAAATCAAGATAACCAACCGCATTGGATTCCTCCAAACCGAAGTACATTTGAAGCCCCTGACACCTCTACGTAATAACTTGGTGTGGCCGCAACAATTACGTTTTTTACAAATCTCTAATTTAGTGTCAATACTTGAGTTGAGTGCCGTGTATATACAACTTGCACATGACATTGAAGGAATTATGCATTCAGAGTTCAACCAAGATTATCACCTTCCTTCGACATCACGAAAAATTCATTCATTAGCCCTACTAATTTCTTTAGGATATAAAAAATTGTGTCTACTCGCATTTTCTGTAAGCAGTAACATGTATCACGGAAAACTGATTCTTGAATCTGATTTCCATCATACTTGCACCTTAAGAAACATGAATTCAATCAGTAGTGCGTAATACCGTATTAAGCCTGGACTGTAGAAGTACTTCCTGATCTTATCGAACCCCAAAAATTACCTGCGATTTTCGATGTTCGTAAAGCATTTACAAAACTTTCAAATGACCGTGAGGTAGTTCCGAACTGCAGGTGACAAATACAAAGTATTGTTAACAAAAAGACTTGAATTATAATTCGCAATGAGAGTACAAAATTTAGTTCTCCGACCTCTTACCTGCCCAATTTGTACTTGCGTGCACGCTACGGGTGTCAAAATGGTAGATACGCAACCTCCACGGCCAGAGGACATGTTAATTTCTTACAGTCCTCAAGAAAATTTCACGATTGCTTACAATTTGCAGGACATGAAGGTTTTGCAGATGCAAAGTGGTGGGAATGCGATTCAGGTAGGACAATATCTTAGAAAATACAACATCCCGGGAACACTACTTGGCAGACACCCGGTTCTTTAGGGACGATTTTGTCTCGGTTGATCCTAGGACTCTTTGTTGGACCAGGTAGATGAAAATTTTCCCATTGGGTTCAGATACCCGTTCACTTTTATAGGGTACGGAAATATTTAGAGAGCGTTTGAAAAATAGCAAACCGAAAGTTCGGTCAATTTTCCTTACAGCTACGTGTATAGTAAAAAATTATAAGAATTATATTCTTGCAAAAAAATTACCACAAGCATGTACAGGTTGTTGATGCAAATAAATAAACACACACATTGTTTTTACCGTCAGTTTGCAACAATCAATCCGAAGAGAAATTCTGAAAATAAGTTCTCTGAACCACTTTAAGCGGACTCGACGATCATTCTTGCAAAGCCTTGCCTCACTTGAACTTGAAAACTCTCCAAATTAAGAAGATTAAACCAAGTGTTTCCGTACTTCACCACTTCTTTCGGAGGAAACAATTTACCGGGCTAGGCGATGCTAATGTCTGATCACCTTGTATAAAGCTTGTACAAACCGGGTTAGGCGAGGCAAGTTCAGGTCAGCCAGGTATACGACGAGGGTTTACAAAGAGTCTATGATTTTACGGTTCAGGCGTATGCATGCATGTATACGTGAAATGTGCTCCGCATCTAGGCATTTCCGTGGGCTCAATTCAGCTGCAGGCATCGTTATATACCCTTCGTTCAGCTCTGAGCTTCCTGGTTCCTCACGACTAGGTATCCCACCTTCATACCTACCTGGAACAGAGGTTGAAAATCGTGACCAGCTTTGCATAACTGGATAGGCGTAATCCGTTTCCCGTGAAGTATAAGTAACGCATTTCTTTCCCTTTTGCGCGGTTCACTTTTTCTTACTTATCACTCGAAAGATTCTGTTGCCACTCACCCTGTTCTTAAAACGATAGAATACGCCTTTGATTGGATGGCATTTATAATAGATGTATACCACTCCCTCAACCATACGATTCGGGCATGCATCGAAGCTTTGTTCTCTTTTCCTTTTCTGAGTCATAGATATTGATGACACCATTGTATATCCAGAGTATTCGGAGTACCTGCTGTCCTCTTTCTTTTCCTTGGTAAGATATTGTCAAAAAGCGGTGGGTAGTAGGCGTGGGCATTGTGTGTTGGAACAGCGCAAGCAGATGTCAGTTTTCGAGGAAAATTCTCGAACACAGAACACCATCATGCTTGCTTTGCACAAACGACTACAGCTTTTATGGTCGAGCTGAAAAATCGAATGTGCAGCTGATCGAGAAGACTAATGTTTTTCCGTTTATACACGCATGGAATCGTATGCACGCAAACGCTGTATATACCTTCAGCAATGCTTGCCAACAATCGAGGGAAAACCGCTGGCCAGAATACTGAAGTAAATATGCATACTGAGGAAGGGTATCTTGAATCGAGCTTTTGCAGGAACTATAAAATCACCTCGAGTAGCTCCTAAAGCCTGACTGAAGAGATTTTCACGGCATATAGGTATATGCTTCCTACAGGGATCAAAACACGTGTTCGCTCTGCGAAGCTTCCGCGTGGATTTTTATCTGTATCATCAATTGGTTGTCACGAAGCTATAAAAATACGATACGATTGATGAAGAATCCTCAGAAAAAGACTTGCACTTTGAATTTGGCCTTCGTCAAATTTTGTCAGTTACTGCAGAGAATTGGGCAATTATAGTACTTTGAGTCCGGTCCCTTTGGACATTCTACATCATAACCAGGGGCCATATTGTTCACCTTTTCGGTAGAGTATCTCAAGCATGACATTTGCTACTTGCTTAGTTGCTCGAGCTATAACGTCGATTCAAGATTTGATGTCCCATGGAGCCCGTTTTCAACAAACTCCCGTACTATACGAGCTCAGAATTAATTATGTATCTCAATAACAATACCGCACCACTTTGCAGGATTCTTCCGAGCGAAAGCGATTATCAAACTGGCATTATCGACATCAGCTTTGTTTAAGCTTTGGGAAAAAATGAACGAAAAACTTGATCTATGTACCTTAGTTACAGTACTACCTTGTAGTGATTTCTTAATTCAATCAAGGAGTATTTCATTGAAGCGATTGAGGCGTCAATACCATTTGAAATCATTTCCTTATCTCCAAATCCACACTGGAATCGGTAGTATTCAAATAAAATTCTACATTAGTAAACATTAAGGTAATCATTAAAGTAATCATTACTAGTAATGAGAAATCATTCAGGATTATAGGAATCTCTTTGTGATCTTAAGAAATCATATGAAATCTTAGAAATCATGAGAAATCACGCAATCAAAGTAAAATTCATTTGTCAGGTATAAAATGTAAATAATGACGAAATACGTAATCATGGTGTCAATTTTTGCTCCGGTAAAAAATTCCTTGACTTCAATTCATTATGGGTCGTAGGTGCGCAGCGGATACGGCGTCTGCAATGTGATTTGTGCCAAAAATTTCAAAGCTTCTTGTCAATGTAATAATCCGTGCAAATGATATTGCTCCGACGCCTTAGATTCACCCATTATAACGAAAAGAATATTACGATGTGTTACAGAATGAGCCCGCAACATAAAATATGATTAATAAAGTTTCCCATTTTTCCTGATGAAGTATTTATTGTTGAACAGACCGGACGAATGTTAACCACAACGTTATTCTTGTACGTTGTATTTGAACGAGGCGCCAATTAAGTACTTACCGTGGTTGACCACAATCTCTCATCATCCATCTTTGCACTCCACGGCGGCGGGGCCATTTATTTCATAACTGATTATAGAAAATCAAGACATTGAACCGTTACAACATGGTATTCGTAAACGAGAACAATGCTCAGATTATCCGATAGTGCAAGGAAATCATTTTTTTTTTTTTTACTCGTTCCCAGTCGACATCCCGATCTCGATAATCGTACTGAAATAATATTGTCAATATCAAGATTGATTGAAACCGTTCAAACGCGATGCAGGTCAACGGTTTGGCTTGAATTGTTCAAGATGCGCCTTATATGAGATCGAAGGAACAAGAAGCCTCTCTCACCATTGCACGTATCAACTACCAAGTATACCCGGTCTGGACCGTAAGTCGTTCAACTGCGGTTGAAAACTTTCGATTTCTAGTCGAGGGATCTATAGCGTCCCCCTCCATCGTTCACATTTGCCTTAGGCCTCTGCTGTAAATGGAAGCGGAAGACATAATGAATATTATCTAAAGTCCAAGCATGCACATCAATGGCTTTGCTGTAACAAATCATCCTTGCAACAAACACCTTGCGAAATTTGAGTGTAGTTATACTCAGTTCGTATTCATGAATGTGGTGGCCTGTACAACACATATAAGTTTAAGTTGCAGATTTCGTCGAAAGAGGCACATTAGAGACTTGTATATGTGGCTTGTTTACGAGTGTAACTCAGTACACTACTTTACTTAGCCCATTAGAACGGTATACGAAACCAAAACAAATTCGAATACAGGTGATGAGAGAAATTAATGACATTGTAGTCAGGACGACTAGGTGGTCTAGTGGAGTAAGTCTCCGGCAAAGCATCTTTAGATACCAGGTTCAATTCTTGGCTCCGTCGTTAATTTTTCAATTCACCTAAATATTCGAACTTTGCACTTTCTCTAGTACAAACACCGGCATAGTTCTAGAATACGATGAGCCTTGGAAGAGTCGTCAGTCATGAAATATTTGGGCCAACGCGGGCGATCCCCGATTACTCGGCCGTGGCTGATTGTGAGCTGCGTATTACGTTCTTTGTAGAAGCACATTATCTCAGAGGTACATCGCTTAGTTATGTGCTTATTGGAAAATTGGAGGAACGGGAAAAGGCGTCGGCACGGTTCTACAAGGCTTCAGCGTCGAGATCTACACGTATACGCACGCGATGTACTGCCTCCCAACACAGAATAAGTCGTTTAGCAATATGGTGAGAAAAGGTTTGCCCAGTATCGCTGCATTTGATGACTAAGAACTTGAAAACGTAGTCACACGCGACGCCGCGTGCAAACGTACCTCAGCATCGCATCGCCGTGCGCGCCGTGACTCGCGTTCGATGCCCCCCCCCAACCTCACTCACGTCGATCTCCACCCCTCGTCCCGCAATCCTAATCAACATCTTGACGATTAGCTATTTATTTCAGTAACGCATATGTAGAGAAAAAGGACACCGAATAACAACACGTACACCTCAATTCCATCTCAGGGAACTTACGGTTCTAGGACGAAGGATGAGCGCTTTTCTCCACTTCTCCCCCCTCCCCCCCCTCCATACCTGCTTCTCATTCCTCCATCTTTATTCAGGCGCCCGGGCAGTTTTGGCGGCAAGATCAGCGCCGCGCGTGTCACGTCGTATGACGCGGCGCTAGTTGCGGATTCGTCGTCGATGGCGCTCCGGTAGCTCAAGCGCGCGTCACCCAGCAGCATCGGCGTCGAGCGAGGGAGAACCTGCGCGTACTCACCCTGGCACTCGGGTGGAAGGGGCAATGTTCGATGCTTGCCGGCATCCGCTAGGCGGCACCACAGCTTCTCTCTCTGATGACGTGAGCATTTTCTAATCGGTTCGGCGCCGTAGGGGGGAGGTAGCAGGTCGCTTGGCTGCCCCTCAGAGAAGACAGACCACGGCAGCGCCACAGGGAGCTGGGGGAAATCGAGCGCGACGGGCAGGGGAGGACGTCGGTCGGGGCGGTCGACTCCCTCCTCAAGTGGGGGAAGTGAGTGAGGGGAAAAACGGGGGGGATGAGAAAAGTGAAAAGTGGGGGTAGCTGGGCGCGGCCTACGGCGCCCCGTTCGCTTGCCGCACACGATTATAAAAATAATATCAGTGTGCCGCGCTTGTCGCTAGATACCCTAGTACTACACTGCGAGAGAGGAGGCACACGCTGTCGTTGTCACACGGTGTTGCGCCACGGAATCGTTTTACCGCAAAAATCATTCGGATTCAAAATTCAACTCGATTTCCTTCCATTCCGAAGAAAAAAAGGAAACAAGACGAAAGAAAAATCAAGGTAAAAGAAGAAAGAAGAAGAAGAAGTAGAAGAAAAAGAAGTAGAAGTAACAGAAGTAGAAGCAGCAGCAGCAGCAGCAGCGGCAGCGGCAGCGGCAGCGGCAGCAGCAGCGGCAGCGGCAGCAGCAGTAAGAGACGAAGAAAAAGCTGAACAGGATAAGAAAGAAGATAATTCGAGGAAAAAGGAAGCACAAGAGGTACCCACAGAGTCGTGATAAATATTTTCGGACGGAAATCAAAACGAGAATCGACACGGTACGCGCGCGCGAGTGAGAACGCCACCCTTGCACACAGTCGCACGCGCTCGCACATACGCGCACACACGCGTATATACACACACACGCAAGAGAAACACACGCGTGCGCGCGCCCGCTCACACGCTACACGTATACGCACGGGCGTACGCATACATATACACACAAACACACAAAGAGGCGCGCACGCACGCACGCACGCACTCGCATTCAGAGAGAGGCTGGCCGAAGGTGTTTTGGATTTGTAATTTGGTGCTTGGATAATACGATCGTGTATCGCCGGATCGCTGGATCGCGAGGGAACCCAGTGAAGAAATTATCGTCGTTAAACCAGTACGCTTTCCCGCGATATCGCTGGCAATCCACCATTTTGGCTCGGTCGCCGCTACCAGTTGTACTACGGGCCGCGTTTAGCTCGCTGTATGCTCCGCGCCGCACGGTCAGCAATATTAGGTATAGAGCCGATTGACAAACTACGACGAGGCTACGTCGACGAGGCTCGATCGAATATCATTCGAGAATATTTCCAACAAGAAACTCGCGCGGCCACCAACGCGAGTACTGTGTTAAGGTGGACGTATGACGTGATTACCGAAGTGAAAGGGAAACGAAGGGAGGGTACGAGAGTGCAAGATAGATAAGGGGGAGAAAGGGATAAAGGGAGAAACAGACAGAAAGAGAGAGAGAGAGAGAGAGAGAGAGAGAGAGAGAGAGAGAGAGAGAGAGAGAGAGAGGAAGAGACGGAGAAGGAAGAATAAAGGAACGCGCGAGAGCGAGAGAAAGGTGAAAAGAGCGAGGAAGGGGTGAGGTGAAAAGGATTTCAAAGAGAGATACTTGAAGCTGGTACCTGTACAACGGTGTACCTGTGCTTCCCTCTCCATCACGTTCCTCCGACAAGACGCAGGACTTGGTTAATCACATACGTTAGCTTCGCACGCACCGCGTGTGTGTCGCCGCCGCGCCAATTCTGTGTTTCCCTCCCAATCGTAAGCAGACGTAACTCTGTTGGTCGTCGTCTCCAAAGATTCCACCGCAACGCAAAAGTGTCACGTGTTCCAACTGCTCTTTCCCTCGAAATTCCAATTTCAACGGAACACGCATTCGCCTGTGCATATGTGTATACACGCGTGTACATATGATTTCAAAAACTACCGGTAACTACCTCCTTCCTCCTGTGATTTTGTGACCTCGTATTATTTGATTTTAAACAAAAGACTGTACTGCACAGGGTGAATATTATTATTATATTATACTGTAGGAAGATTGAAATAAAGAATCCAAGGAGTACGGGAAAACGGTGAATAAAAGTAAATAGCAGATCAAAGGATAACATCGAGTGATGAAAGAAATTTTACATAATGAAGTGAAAATCAAGAATAATATAAATACCGAAAAATAGAGGCAGTATATAGTGTCTTGGCTCCAAAACTCCTAACACTGCTCGTTTACTTTATACATCGCGTAATAATTAGAAAGAAAAAAAAACCGTAATAACGTCACTCATATTGATACAAAACGACTTGGTTCGTGAATTTACTGATTAATTCCAAGTTAAACGTTAAAATACATATACTTTACTTCAGGTACCTGTAATTATCTACGGAAAAAAATCTGTGTTGTGTTTTTGTTTTCAGTTCGTTGCTAATAAATCCAGTGAGTGCCAGTGCATATTCTACCTCAAAGTTAGCGGCAGCTAACGAAAACTTGAATCAATTGAACGTAAGATATAAATTATATATATACATAGTGTATACATTATATGTATATATATATATAAATTTATACATCGAAAGGTTACTATTACTGTACATATTGTTTCGTGTAAACTTATATTAGCAAAAGAGCTATGTCCATGGATAAATTTGGCGACTCTGGAATGCTTCAAAAGGATATGGAACGATTGGATATCGAGGATCGCAACGGCGATGGCCAAAGGTAAACTAAAATCGTACCAACACTAAATACCCCTCCCCCCCCCCACAAAAAAAAATAAAAAAAAAATAAACAACAAAAAAAACACAACAGACAGAAAAAAATTCTCGCCCATATTACACCCACCCAATCAGGCCCGCGATATTCCAGATTATATACCTATAATATTGACTTAATGCTAACACGAGCTCGACAAAAAGCAGAATAAAGTAAATAGGAGTCTATGTATATTGAAAAATGTATATTCATGTCTGTGTGTGCGAAACTCCCAAAAAAAGTTGTCGAATTTCGTTTCGAAGTTATAAAGTTGGGTTTGTACATTATTACATATTCATGAAAATTGACGGAGTGCAAGCTTCGAGGTCCCCGGACAGTTTATAAAGGAGTTTTCCAAGAATCATTTTTTCTCATGTTCAAAACTTGACCAAAGTTTGCAAAACGCATTGGCCCTATACCGTCGCACCCGCAGAATTTTCCCCTTGATCGTGATGGTGCCACCTTAAAATTCCAACCACTTGTAACAAAGCCCTAACGGATCACGATTATTTTTCATAAAGATTGCAATATTCGGAGCTGACGAATTAAAAAGTAAATCATAATGATTGCAGTGGTAGTTACCATATTAACAGCGATCTCTATATAGACGGCAATTATAATCAGGGATTTTGAGATTCAACACAAAGTAAAATTTCAAGTGCGAGGCAAATCCGTTTATTTTTGCGATACATGCATGTACACACGCATAAGTGAGTTTTCTTGACTGGATTCTCGCTTATGAGCGTTGAGTTAATGGTGATATTAAACTTCAGCTACTCAAGCTGTCATTTGCTTCGACCTAAAATAACATTCGATATCCACCGGGTTTCGAAAAGCGGCATGCATCCGAAAGAAAATTACAAGTGTGTCCGACAGCGGCCATCTTGATTCTGCGCCACGTTCTAATCCGCCCAACGAATATCGCAAAATGGAATTCTGATTTCGGTGTTGCGAATTTTAAATTGTCGGATGTCATTTCAAGCCAAAAATTTTGATCGAACGCATGATTTTTCCGATTAAGAATTAGATAAATACCTGTTGATTGCGGAGAATTTATCCTGCGCGGAAATTACTTGTACACGCAGTCCACTGTATATGATTGCAAAGTAAAAGAAAAAAAAAAACGGGTTGGCTCTTAATGCGAGATTAGAAATTGAAGCCGAAGCTTAGAAATAACCCCACCCTGTTGCTTCAAGTGTATGACGTGTCTCTGTGTACAAAGCGTTGAATTTTACGAAAATTTCCAAACAGGTATATCGATTATTCTCGATACATTTATGATCCTCTTTTTTCGTTGGATCTTTGCGAATAGAATTGACGCCTGCATTGAAAGAATAGTTTGCAATAATTGTTAATATTGCTTGATACTGTTGGATTTCTTAATTGGCTCTGACGATCTCCGTATAGCTAATTTCGCACTTTTGTCATTTTCAATCACGCATGATTTTTGCCGGCCTTCCCCGTCGTATAAGTCTCCACACTCGCAGCTCATTTTTACTACTACCTGTAATCGAATTACCACTTGATGTATGAATATTCTTACAATTAGTCTTAGGCCTTAT
This sequence comes from Neodiprion virginianus, assembly GCF_021901495.1. Classification (NCBI taxonomy): domain Eukaryota; kingdom Metazoa; phylum Arthropoda; class Insecta; order Hymenoptera; family Diprionidae; genus Neodiprion; species Neodiprion virginianus. Next base: position 41,327,067 of record NC_060880.1, read on the forward strand.
TCTCGTATGGATCCAAAGAGTTTTTTGATATTTTTGTTCAGCTTTGCAAGTAGAATTGCGCCAACTGGAGAATTTTCACTCCATTGCTGCGTTGGTTTGATATTGATGAAAAAATGTAAAAATCTTACTCGGTCGGTAAGGACTCACTGTAGCATCCTCTTGACGACAAAAAACAAACCTCTGTCCAATATGCAGCGCACCACTTTCTCGCGAGAGTCGAGCCTCCCCCCGCCACTGGTACCTACCTACTTCTTACGTAACATCGCCGCATGGTGTGTTATTCAACGAAAGTTCGACACCGCGTATCAACCATCGGCGTTCTTGACGAAAATTAGGAGGATCGAGAAACAGACGACAGAGAGTGAAGTGAATAGACAATTACCAGTTCCTGCAACTATGCTTATGATACCCAGATAAAGTTTTGTGCAAAGCCAATTACCGTTACAAGGTACAAACGCATCCGCATATTCGAAGATACGTAGGTTTATAGGTACGAATATTACGTATAATTTTACACAGTAAGCAGTGACACAGAAAAAGATACGGCCAATTTCAAGGAACACAGCATATCACGATTCTGTGTTGGCGACTCGCAAATCTTGTCTGGCGCAAGAGTCATCAATACCTTACGTAACATCACCGACAAACGACCGACCGACCGGCCGAAGGACCGCGTAAATTTTTTTTTTTTTCCTTTTAGCTCTCATTCCTTTGATGACTTTTCTTTTCTTTCCGTACGGCTTATGTATGCGGTATACATATGGGGCTCATTGTCAGCGTTACCTGCTAGTTTTGGAGTAAAGTTGGCCACTTGTACGTTCCGTCCAACAGCGCACGCTACAGAAGTTCACAAGTGGCTAACTAATTTCTATATGGGTACTGCAGCTATCGTAATCCATTTTTATACACGATTTGAGAGGGAAAAAAAGTAACAACAAGAACGGAAATTAAAAATTATTCTTTCGTAATGGAGTAGGTTTGGAAATTTTTTGAAGTAGAAGAATGACTTTTGAATAGAAAATGATTCTCATTTCCTATTTTCATTCCTATTTTTCAGTGTCGTCATTTTTTTTGTATTGTCCACAACCGCGCTCAATGCTGGAATTGTTTTTTTTTCTTCTTTTTTTTTTTGTATCTTGTAATTATACAATAGCAACCCGTTTATTTTGCTGACCAAGATCAATCCTGCTTCACTGACCGTTCCCGCGTTACAAAACATCTGTCGCAGTCACCGAAGAGTACGGGTATATACATGTCGATCCTTGCTCCTTCTCCTTAACCATGTACAAGAATCGTGCGAAACAGCGAACCCACCTTCAATTTCTGTGATGCTGATGCTGATGCTGATGCTGATGCTGATGCTGTATTCCTATAATATAACTTGATATCACCATCCCTGCTAAAAGTATAGTTACAATTGCGATGCGAATCATATGCATGTACAGGATAGAAATCTGTATATGGTCGGATTTCATTTTTGTGCTCGTGCGTATGCCAACGTGCATGGTCTCTATATCTTATACTAGACCGTGAGGAAGTTCACAGTTGTCAGATAGCCCAGTGTAGGTATTTTAGATACCTTAGAAGTAGGCAGGCACGGACACGTTCTTTGAGCGAAATGTCGAACACTGTATGTAGAATTGTGCAGCAGAAAGAACGGTTGTGTATAATGCCATTTTGCAATAGCAATATCATGTAGGTACGTACATAAGTAAAGATTATCCCAGGTACAGTATTTTCCCACATGACATGCACTCAATAATTTCCCATATTCCTAACGTTTTCTTTCCCCTTCATATGGTTGATATCTCTCTCTCTCTCTCTCTCTCTCTCTCTCTCTCTCTCTCTCTCTCTCTCTCTCTCTCTCCCCGACTCTCTCCCGCGCTCACTCGCTCACTCGTGTCACACGTGGCACAACGCTTCTCGTTATCGCGTCCCTAGGCCTGGCGTCACAGGGGCCGCCGTAATGGCGTCGGGTTGTTCCACCACTGGGTCGGCCACAACGCCGAATTCCGCGAGCCCCGCGACGAACCGATGTCGGGAGGAGTGCTGGATGCCAGATCGACCTGGCACTTGCGGCCGAGTCGGATACCAGGCAAAGCGTTTTCCGCACCAATATGGCGAACGAACGAATACGCTCACCTCGTGCTGTAGGCACGATTCCTCCTCTGACTGGATTTTCACCGTATATATTTTCGCCTTTCTTTCCCATAACCTTGTCTTATAACTCGCTATTCAAATATCGCAGCGGATATATCGCCCGGGTGTGATGTAGACGAAGAGATCGTTTACAAGGGATTCATTGTTATTCCGTGAAAACGTATTTTTCGTCACTAAATAATGTGTGGGCGTATGTAATACACCGTATCACATACTGGTTAGTCATTGCCCATCTGAAAAATGTCAGAAAATCGAAATTGTGTAACCGTCAGCGCATGATCTAATTATAAACGTGACAAAACAACATCAAATTTGATAGCCCTATGACTTGTTTTCGAGTTTGCAGTTTCTATCGTAAATTAAAGTCTTGCGAATATTAGTGTACGTACGCAACTGAAGAATTTTTATTCGACTTCTACTCGAATACAAATTCTAAGATTTGAATTCGGGCAGAACAATCAGGTTATTGGACAAATTAAGCAGAATTTTCCTTAAAACGCACTCAAGTCTTGTTGAACATATTTCGTTCTAGGCCTTTTGGTATGACGGTTTTATAAGTTATGTATATGCCGAGAAACCTTTTGAGCTGTGATTACTATACAGTCCATGACTATTTTTATTTTCTACAATGGTCGAAAGATTTTGTTCTTGCTACAAAATGAAAATTAGTTTTGTAACTGTAACCGGCAAATTAGTATGTGTAGCTATTCCCGTAGATTTTGGTCCCGCTATCAATATTTTTTTTTTTTTTTTGCAACTATTAATCTAATTTGATGCTGTTGCATGAATAAATTGATGTGAAGACCTCATTTTATATACTGAAAGAATTTAGTGAACCGAACGAATAAACTTAATGTTGTAATGACCAGAGAACATAGTATTGTTAACTACAATTATACCAAATATTTACTTCTACCACATTACTTTGCAATTTAGTAAATATTGAAATGGTTGTTGTAACGATACCCATTCCACTAGAATTTTCCAGTACCTAAGTGTAAAAAATGAAATTATACGTTTATTAAAATATCAAAATAATATACGACATTTGTCCATTGTAATTTGCTGACCTAATATTATTTATATAGTAACAATAAGTTGTGTATAGTCTTATTGTTAGATTCATACTTGTCGAAACGTTCTGAAACTTTGCAAGTTGTATGAAATGATCGCAAGTTCTACACCGAAACCGTCATTCCTATGTGTGCATTACGATTAAACAGTAAATGAGTATAATGACAAATGTAAATTGGAGATAAAAGTGTAAACTTTGATGTCCGTTAATATTTTAGAAGGCAAACGCTACCGGGATCCCCATTTCTGTGGTTCTTATTTTCTCCACGGACGCAAGTTGACGCTGAGCAACAAAGAACGAAACAAGTTTTTCCGAGATACCGACCATACTTAGTCAATTCGTGGAATTTCCTATACAAATGTCTGGTCACATATGTGTATAAAGCGGCGCAAATAGAACTCCGATTGTATAAAAATAAAGCGCCGAAGTCGACATCGTTATTAATAGTGTTAAGAAAATACACCGTATTTGTAGTATCACCGTTTTCTGTCACATAACCGGGAAAGTTGATAAGTCACAAGCTTCGGTGTAAAAATGAATTGTCACTGTGAAACTAGCAGTAGACTTGTCGTTAGCGTACGAAGGGTTGAATTGGTTTGTGGACCGCGAAAAAGATTATTAAATTCTTCAAACCGCTGCGCCGAATAGAATAATGTTTAAAATCATGCGTGACGGTTACACTTTGTTTTTACTTCGCGTCGTGAACAATATAAAACTTTCGTTTCAAGCACAGAAATGTCAGCACGTAACGTATGATTCACGTTAGTTTTTTTCAAATCTGAATACGGATTATACTGTTGAAGGTTATTAAACATGAGCGCAAACGAAGTAAAACCAGTCAGATTAACAACTCAACTTTAGCCGCAACTGCAGGAAAATACGTAGACCTGTGTCCTGTCGATCTACTATTAAAAGAAACTTTGCTGTCGTGACATGGCCGCCATTACAAAACTTAAATAGCTCAGAACGATACTATGCAAGCAAGTCGGAATTCGGTTCGATTGAATGAAAATTTCCAGCATCTCGAAGTTGATGAGTACATCGTGATTACACCTGTACGTGAATTTGGCTCTTGGGCGGCGTCTACAAAGATTCATAATGTTGTTGCGGTGCACAAACATGCGCAGATCTACACCTAAATACACTGATAAAAGAATTTATTTACTGTTAACAAACGTATATTTGAACATGGTGAAATAAAATTTTCGTTATTATTATAAATTTTAGTTCAGCCAAATATGATTTGTTATCTGTTAACAAATTTCTATATCGATCGTTATTTGGCTCAGCTAAAATTTTATAATAATAACGAAACGTTTATTTTGCACATATCCAAATATACGTTCGTTAACAGTGAATAAACTTTTTTCTCGGTGTATATCCGTATACCTGTACTCTTACCTATACCTAGACGAGTATATGCCGATATATATATATATATATATATATATATATCGGCCACACGCACGCACGTGTACGCATAGGTACCGACGTATGTACAGTGGCTCGAAGAAGTCTCGCAGGGCTTGAGGGATTCCACTCCTATGCGTGTCCCAAGCGAAGCGAACGGTATATTATACTTACGTACCTGTGAATTATCCAACAGACTAGACCTAGCCTTAGACACAGAAGGCCCCGAACCCTACAAGAAGTTTTTCGGGTCACTGTACGTACGGAGAGACGAGCACAACGGTACAAGGTCCCGACCAACTCGTGTGAAGTCACTCTATACGCGCCGCATGTTAGGTATATTCTGCCTGTATGTACAGATATCCCCATATAGCAGCTAGAAACTTGCACGGATGCGGCACGCTACTGACGATGAAAAGACGCGCGGCTATTTCCCAAATCTACTAACTTTTGAAAAAACATACGACAGTTCCCTGACAGAACAGAGTCAAACGCTGCCCGCTCTCTGCTTCGAAAAATTTTCGGCTACTTTCGAAAATTTTCCTCCCCCCCGCCGCACGTTGCAAGTTTCGATAGCTTTGTCTAGATTGTAGATTATACCGTTCGTAGACTTGCACCGATTGCGAGGTCACCTCTACGCCTGCGCCGGAGCCGCGGCGTTAAAACCGTATTGAAGTGAGCTCGAGGAGCTCGTGGGTAGCAGGTACGATCCAATGCAGTTCAATCTGCAATGCAATCCCCATACGGTAAAATCTCTGCAAAGCTTTGAAATCCAGGCACGAAGACAACTATCATTCACATCGTCGATCGCTTGGTTCGGCATCGGTGTCGGCTGGATCGAAAATATTGAAAAAATTCTGGAACATCGCATCGCGTGCAATGTAATGCGCACATCGCGTAAACGAACTAGGTTCGCCTCCTCTGTGTCATGTACGCATAACCGCTCGCCCTAGGTACACCGTATGGTATTAGCTTCAGGGAACTTGAAATTCCATTTACTCGACGCCCGCCGCGGGTTCCACCTAGCATTACAATCTATGCGGCCATCTTGCAGGAAAAAGCGACACGCGCGTCATCACCTTGGCGTAGAAACGCGTCAATCCGCAGGGAAAGAGCTCAGGAGTCCGTCTAACAGGTCGGCCGATAATTGGCGAACCGTTAGAGACGCGGAAATTGATCGACTCGGATACGGAAGCTGGCAAGAGCCGTAGCATCGACTAGTCGACTCGTCGTTATTGGGTGTGTTTTGTTTCGAAATTAGGCAGGTTGGCTCACGGGAAAATGCGTGCAAGCCTACTTGCTGACGTTCGAGGGCGACCCGCCGCGGCATACGTCGAGTCGTACGTCAGACGGTGGCGCCGCATGTCCGTAGCTCTATCTTTTGGTCGGTTGACGCGGCAGATCCTCCCGCAACTGTCGGTAATGCTGTCGCCCTTTCCATAAACCAGAAATCGAAAGGTTTTGTCGGGAACGAGCTTTTGCCCGACTCCTTCCTCCGATCCACATAATCTCGCCGCGCACTTTCCTCACAATCGGCATTTATGCGTAGTCATCGATAATGTCAACCGTGATTTCAATTCCCATTGTTTCAATATCCCATCCCCTGTAGTGGGTTTCGCATACTCGTTACACCGAGTGAAAAATTTCACTTGTTTCGAGTTACCGGATTGAAATTCTAGTCGAATACCTACCGTATCGTTACAATATAACGGTTGAAATGTTACTATCGTTACAAGAAAATGTGGTAGAAACGACTATTTGGTGTGGTTATAGTTATAGATACTATATTCTCTGGTTATTGTAATGGTGAATCTCTCGGTTCAATTAATTACCTATAATATACCTATATAATATCATACCTATATAACAAGGCCTCAACGTCTATTGTTGAATCAGCTCCAAATTGTTGCAAAAGTTACAAAAAAAATTTATAATACGAGTCTATAATAAAAAAATATCGTCGCACACAAGGCACGCATCCTAGATCATCTGCAGGTTACGGCTATAACAAAACTCATGCATATTTTTTTATGCGCAATACTGCCGCATTTTACGGTTATTGTAACCAATTATTATAGTCAAGGACTGTTCAGTAACTACACTAGAAGTAACTTCCAGAGTGTACCTCTTCTCCGTCAGTATTCGATTCTCGCTGCCTCTCTCTATCTATCTCTATCTATTCATCTCTCTTTCTCTCCCGCGCCGGAATTGTGTCCCATATCAAGAAATCTGGACCAATGCAACTTCTTTTACTGTCCGTTTTTTCTATAATCCATCTACCGATCTCCTCCCCGAATACGAATTCTCTTCAACTGACTTTTCGACTTTAATGTCCCGAAAATTTTACACTCACAATGTAACCTCTAAGTTCTGAAAGATTTTCAAAAAATGACGCATCTTTAGAAAGTTAAACGAAATAAACAAAGACGGTAATTTTTTCACCAGTTAACCGCGTTCGCGCATCATCAACATAAACCGATTCCTTGCTACATTACATGCAGAGAACACCTTATGTCATTCGTTACACAATCAACATTCACAATATTACACTTTACTATTTCTTTACGCTACAGCTATCTTAGCTGCCGCGCGGATCTTTCACATTTTGTCAACTTCGCCTATTGCAGCGTTAATTCTTTCAACCGTTCTGACGAGGATCGTAATTTATGATTCTCTAGTCGGTATCTACCGGCCTCGTAAAGTGTCACTTATCGCGACTGCTACCAAAGCCTCGTACGCGGCACCGATGCAAAAATGTCGCAATCAGCGCAATTTAACGTGCAATGCCGGAAAAAACTATTTACATAATTTTTTGTACCATGCGAAAATGATGCATGGATCTAGCCAATGATCATAGGTTTAATCAGTATCATGGATTGCAGATGCGAATGTACACCAAGTATACCTATTCGTTTCTAACCTATACGGTAGAAACTCTGACTAGGTAGAAGAAACTTCGAGAATCAATCGTAACATGTTTTTATTCATTTTATGACCAAATTGTTCAAATCGCTATTGTATTAATACTAATACCTAACAGTATATTGCCAATTCAGCTTTGATAGTTTTACTTTCTCTTGCTCTTTCGCAACCACACGGAATGCACAAGAAAATTTGTATTTTCACATCAAACATTAAATTCAATGACAAATTCTAAGACATACGTGTTTTGCGACTGGGGTGAAAAATTGACGAAGTTCAAAAGCTTGTCATGGCCTCCCTATCAATATACGTCCATTATTTCGAACATGTGTCAAATTTCACGGACGACGACGAAGACCCAACGGAAAATCATCCCTCCGTGATGATTTTATAGGACAGCAAATTTCGTTTTATTTTTTCCCGACAAACAAATTCTCGTGCATATATCTATATATTAGGGTGATCTTGATTTGGGGATCGGAAAAATCCTCATTCTGACGCTTCCAGACCCGTTGCAAAACATTTAAAAAAATCTGTATGGTTGTAAGCCGCTGCATCAATTGGAACACGTGCTTCAACGAGCTTCAATTTTCGCATTCATGCGAAAAAATCACCCGCGGCGTTGATTTTCGCGTGTGTCAAAAAACTTCTGTTGGAATATTATATTTTTCACAAAACTTCAATTGTTGATTTAAAAATATAAATGATTTACAATCAAATATTTTTTTTATGTTCAGCATCTTTTATGATTTGAAACAGGTCTGGAGGGCATCGCATTGAAAAATTTTCAGACCCCCAAATAAGGATCACCCTAATATACTCGTACGTATATGTAATGCACACCCATTTTCGTCCCATGCGTAATTTTTTCACAATTTCTTATTTGGTAATTGTTGTAGGTATCGAAAAACCGACAAATGTATACTAATCATCCTTTTTGTTGATCTAATGTCGACTCTGCAATATTTATTGGTCTGCGTAGCGACCACAGACTGCATTGGAATTGAAGAGAGATACTGTCAAGAATTGCCACCTGCTTGTAAATATTTTACGAAACAAAATGATGTAAAAAATTGAATAAATACCGGGCACTTTTCGGGGTGTATGCCAATTTAATTGGCGAAGTGCGAGTCGCGTAAAAATGGCGGATGGCCACCGCCAGCCACCATTTGCTAACCGGCCTGTTATAGACATTCATTAGCATTTCGCAGTGTGATATGATTGGAATTTCAATTTTTTGCAACTCTTTCTTCTTCGCGGCCATTGAAATAAATTTATATAAACTTTTTGCAGCTATCAAAATATACAAATTTAAATACTTTTAAATATTGTGGACTGCCTGTTCTCTGCAACTGAGTTATTTCGCAATAGCTACGAATGCACTATTCTTACAAATAAATACCTACTAGTGCTGTAATGAATGTAAATTTTTAAGTATTCGTGAATGCAAATGCGAATGCGAATATTTTTCATCGATATTCGCGAATATACATTTTTAAACCTAGCGCCATTTCTCTATGGCTAAAAGTTGACGATTGATTGACTGACAGGTACAATTCGTATTCTGGAAATTGTTGAGCTGATCCGAACTAAGCCGATTGTTTGTTTGATTATTTATCGACAAATTGATAAAAGAAACAAATTAATTTTGAGGTTGGAGTTTGACACAAACGTGAAGACAAACTTTGATAATAAGAGTTCATTGCCAAATTAATGTTTCTTGTCTTATTTAATACTAGGGGCTCCGCCCCTGCGCGCTTCGCGCCTCACAGATTGTTTTATTTATGTAATCATCATTTATCTTTATTTAAATTTGTGTTAGTAATCTGTATTCTTCTACGATATGAAAATCCTTAGATATCCGTTCTTTTTATGCGCATACCAGAGTGAACTCAAGTATATCCTTGATGTTTTCAACCCCTTATTGTCTAAATTTCTAAAAACGCAGAAAGTACTTCTTAGGTATTTATATTATGAAGTGTTTGAATCAAAAACCAAGTCGATCTCTCATCTGTGTGCGGAGATATCGTCGAATCCGTAAAAATCACGTTTAACCACTTTTCACCCCCTTAGGGTTCGAATTTCTAAAAATCGCTTCTTAGTGGATGCTTACGTTCCGAAGGAAATATGCATTCTAAATTTCAAGTTTCTAGGTCAAGAGGTTTGGGCTGTGCGTTGATCGTACTTGTTCCTTTATATATAGAGATTATTTTCACAAATTTTACACGCAAATTATGAAGTAATTGTGACAGTCACATTTGCAAAATATTCGTACGCTTTTCGCAAATGCGAATGCCAATATTCGTTACATCGCTAATACCTACACGTCGGTGATAATTTTTTAAGATCATTTATATATTTTATCGAAGCACCTACGCATTTCTCAGTAAGAACAAATTTGAAGAATCTTATCAAATGATATATTATTGATACAGAATCGATAAACGGTTTTAATTTCAGTTCTATGTATAATGCACATTATTACATGTAGGTATTATTATGGAAAGTAATATCTATTGTATAAGAATTTTGACGAGGAATTAATAAATCTTTCAAATTTATTGGTTCTCCGAATACTTCTTGTAATTATACGCTTCACGTTTAAACACCGCGCCGCGAAGTTGTATTTCGTTCCTCAAATTTACAACATACGAGCGATTTAGAGATGTACATGGTATAGGTATGCCTACTGTAAACAATGCACACGTCTGTACTACGGAAGCGAAAACTTTTCAGATTAGAGGGAAAATGTTGACGAAATGTTTTAGTTTATAATACAGTTTCTTTTTCTTCTCTCATTCACAATTGGTATCTAGAATGGACATAATTGTTTTCGAGAGTGGCGTTCTAAGCATGCACCGTCCGCGATTATTCGTCTTATACATGTAATTTCTAAGCCACGCCTACAAATAGGCTCGTTATTGAAATTATCACCTGTATAAGCCCTCGACTTGCTCCAGTTTCCTCGCTCTACTCTTGTATCAGTAATCATTGAAAATAGTGAATACGCACGCAGGTCCACGCGTGTCTATGTAATATCGATCCAATTATACCCGTATCACGGGCATGTACCTACCTAAGGTATGCCCATCCCGTGAGGACCTGATGCATACAAACAGGGTCAAAGTTTGCAACTGCTTTTCTAGTTCTTGATTCTTGCGTAAATTGCCAAATGCTAAGACTGTACACCTACTAAATGCCGTGATAACTGCAATTATTAATAAATTAACTCGCGGTTGACACGCTCGGCAGCGCTGAGAAATAACACTCGTCCTACCGCGCGTGAATTCACCTTATCGCTAATGCTAGGACGATTGTTAGTTGCACGTACGGCGTGTATAAATGTCAAATCATGCCAAATTAAGGCATACGCTCGGAATAAAACGCAAATACGCTGTCGATATATTATAAGTTTGCGAGTAGTTACCTACAAAAATCGATCATCTGCAGTCTGCTGTGGCAAGTCGTCAATTAAAAGTTGGTCAAAAGTACCGTAATGATATTTAAAAATCATTCCAACCTTGTTTCCTTTAAATTGCTCTTGCCACCATGTCTCGTTATAAATTCATCCATTCCTTATTGTTGCTATTCTTTTCTTTTATTTAACGTAAATCGATTCGAAAATTTCTGCGATGAAGCAGTTTACGCGATCAACTGCTCGGGGAAATGAAAGTATATACTGCAAGTACGTACAAGTAGTTAGTGTGTTTATCAGAGAAAAAAAAGTTACTGGTGGACTTACTATATCCCCGGCGTAGTTTTTTGTTTTTTTTTGTCGAACTAACAACAGTCTTCTGTTCAAGTGACTGCAGAAACGCCCTGCATGAGTTACAGTCAAATTTACCACACGGAGAAAAGTTGTACTCGCATACCTATATGGCATAAGAGCTCGTATAATGTTGGTTCTTTTGCACGTTCGAAAGTATTTTCTGCCGTTTGCAGCCATTTTCTCATGCTGCATCATGTTGGGCTCTGATAATTTCTCCAATATCGGGTATTTCTGTTCTTTCCCACATCGGATTCATTGCATAGAATACATCATATAAAAACAACATATCGAGGGCTAACAATGAGGACTAGAGGGAGTAATCAGCAATTCCTTTGACGAAAGACGCGTCTGCTGGCATGTAGTTATATATAATAAGAGCGTATGGGCAATTTTAACGTTGAAACTCCATACCTATTATAATTAGGCAAATATTCAAAGGCGTTCCGCCACAATTAAGCGGGCGTAAGCCAACGTGATCGCAACGGCGTAGGACGAATTATTTTAAAGCCTATGCTACGCCCTTCTGGCATTACACGTTTTCTATTTTTTTTTTTTTTTTTTCGTTTTCATCAGCCTCACTCTGACCAGAAGAGCGTGACATCTCATTTTAATTTTCATCGCGTGCGTCCTTCTGGCGGCTGTTTCATTTTTACAATTCCATTTCGGCCAGCAGGGCGTAGCCAAATTTTTTCTGTTATCGCTGTTCTCTACGTACGATGGTAAAGATTCACACATGCTGGATGCACGGAAGGAACGGATTATTTGAGTCAAGTGATATTCGTTTGATTCAACTAAACGCGGCGAACACAATATTATTAATTCAACAAAATACTTTTGTTGGTCTGGCAAAATTTAGTTTAACCAACTGAAGATTTTTTTTAAACCGATAGAACTTTGATTGACACAAAATAAATATTTACTCCGCCGCCCATGACGACACATTTGATTGATTCAATGACAGTTTTCTCCCAGTGTGTGTATCGAACGTATAGCTCCGTCAAAGAGCCGTAAAGAGAGAAATATGATGTACCGAAGGTTCGAAAGTACAACTGAATTTGATCGAGTTGAAGTAGAGTTGGAACAATATTCTCTTACGATTAAAACAGACGAAAAGTTGGAAACCCATTTATATCAGCTACAATAGCACAATTATTGCGATGACTCTGAAGAGATACCGTTATCGAATCCATTTCATCGATTTCTATGAACCAAGGCTCATTTTTTTCGTAACTCAATTCTCTACGAATCTACGAACCCAGATTCTGGATAACGGTGTAGTATCTTTTATTAAGGCATTCGTAGACTATTCAACACCCATAATAATTTCACTAATCATATTTATTCGATCAATTGAGAAGCCAAATCGAAAATATGACTTTGTGGTAATCATTCAATACTGGGTTCAGAGTCGTTCAGAGAGTTCTTTTCAGAGTCGTCAATAAACGTATTTTAGCTGAAACTTGGAACTCTGAAAGAATTTCTGTTTCAGGGGAATATCGTTATGCAACTAAATCCCACTCGACGAACCTTAGTTGTACTTTCAAATCTTCGATACATGATATATCTGTCTTTACAGACCTTCGACTGGACTGTACGTTGTGTACATTCTTAGAATAAATGAATCTGCAATTCTACAATCACTTCGAAGTAAAGTGTTTTCATTCGGTAATGATCTCGAAAAATATGTAACAACCAAAGTTGTGGACCTTGGTGCCGTTGTTACGGCGTAGACGTTTCACTTTGACAAGCCGCTATCGAACGAAACGAACCCCACGACCAATATAGATGTGGAGGCTACTGTTTTCGGTCCGTTCTCCTCGTCTTACGTAGAGTGTGATACGATATACTACCCTTCGACTACGAGGAGCACGAAGGAGGATAAACAGAAAGGAAGATATTATTACAAGCTGGTTGTTTGATAATGACACTTGATATTTATTGTAACAAAGATGATGCAGCGATTGAGTCGAATCGGGAATGATTGAGTATGAAAGGGAGAGTTGGGGAAGGAATGAGATCTTTGCAGGAGCAGATCGACGCGTCTATACGCTGGAAAGAATTAAGATATTCAAAATTCCCAAGGGGCGTCTTAAAGAGGAATAATTTGCTCTCATTTTTCTTTTTTAGAAAACAATCTACGATCTTTTTGAGCCCCGGTACGTAATTTTCTACATAGCCGTTTTCGGCTTTTTTTTAGCCGTAGAAAATTGACCCTACAACAAAGGAAAAATTTTTTCCTAAGCTGTGGGGTTAAATTTCCGCGGCTAAAAAATAGCCAAAAAGGACCATGTTCAAAAATACATACCGGAGCCGTGAAAAAAACGTAGAGAATTTTCCAAAAAAGGAAAATAAATGTAAAATCCTCTTCTAAAAGCTGCTTGGCAAATTCGATTATCTCCATTTTTGAGTCCGCTTTCTTCAAACTTTTGGCTGACAGTGTATTTTTTTGCCTGTGAAAGTACGCAGCTAGCGCATAGTTCTAGGAGTGAAGTAAGAGCACGTTGTTTCTGAAATATATTACCTCGAGGCAGATGAAGGAGGGAGAAGCTGAGTAAGTACAATTGCATGTGCCATGTGCACTCGGGATCTAAATGTGCATATGCGAAGCTTGATGAAATAAGAATACAGGCGGGAAACTATAGGGTTACAGCAAGGAACGTGAGGAAGCTGGAGTACCGTCTTACGGACTGGACGTAATACCGTTATATTATAGTTACGGTAAAAATTCGAACTATTATTCATCTTTGTTTCTTCAAATTTGAAAAACTTTGCAACAGCTCCGCGCCGATCGTGTCGAAATATGACTCTTGGAAATTCTTAGGGGATTTATATTAGATAATGGTGCAACGGTCGATTTGCTTACGACCAAACTGAAAAATGATCGTGCACCATTGTCGATATTTAAAAAAACGATTCTGCTCAGCAGGTTTTCCCGTTTCCCAGGATTTGCTGAAAGAATGTTCTCGTGTTCACCTCAAATTCATAAGCGGCTATCCACAAATCGTTGGGGTACACATCTGTAAGCTGATTCCTCCCATTCATAAATAATTCTAGATTTTGCGCACATAAATGCCTCATACCCGAAAATCTAGAACTATTAATAATCTGAATATATTCAACTGTTTAGGATCTTGCTCATGAAATTTTGCGTCTGAGAACGCAAATTCGTAATTAGGCATTTCGTTAGAGACACTATAAACATTGACCGTAACTATATCTTTTCAACCTGAACGTGTGTATTAAACTGCACGAATCTTTGCTACGTCGAGAAAATGGTCTTTTTTTTTTCATCGTGTTTGTTAATTTTCGTTAAAAGAGTCAGAAGCGATTCACCAAGCTTTCGAGCATTCTGTAGAATACACTTAAGACCAAAAATTCAGTCAAAAGTTTATTCATCCCGCTGCAAAAACTCGAAGCCGAAAGTTCCGAAATTCGCCATTTCGAAACCGGATTTGCAATGGGTCTGACATAATTACAAGATTATCGCTTAACCCTTCGTTAAGCGCGTCAGCTTTGGTAGCGCCAGGTAGCGGGTGGGGTCTATGGAGACACCGTTTTGTTAATGCAATATTTTTATCTGCAGTATAAATCAACGGTTTTATACTTAAAATTGTGTTTGTCTATGCGTCTGGTAATGTCTTACAGGTTGCAAATTTCATATTCATTGTTTATCATAAATAAACAATATGGCATCTCAGAAGTGAAAAAACCTGAAAATTTGACAACTGTGAACGATTCCGCAAAAAAAAAAAAAAACTATTTCTTTGCATAAAAGAGGTTCTTTTCGAGCAAAGATGTGAAGACGAAGATATAAACAAACGAAATTATCCATGGGGCGAAATTTTTCAATAAATGGATACCGTTTTTATTGACTTAAAACGCACTTATTTCGACTAGTGAAAAAGTACATATACACATGCCATCCGTTCTTGCAAAATGGAAGCAAGCCATGTCGCAAAAGGTAATAAGACACATTTCCAACATGGTTTTAAAATGTTCTTTCAATCCCGATATTTTTTTACGAAAGCAAACGGACAAGGTTTGCAAAAAATTGCAAACGACTAGTACCTGCAGATAGGCGCGGGCTCCAAATATTGAATAATGTTACCTGCATCATTTTGGCCGAAGTGAAATTGTGAAGACAAAAATACGCCGTAAGCACTTGCCGCCAGAAGGGCGTAAGTGACAAAAATAAAAGATTTGCATCCAGCCCTTCTGGTCAAAGTGAAACTTGGTAACTGGAAGGAGTGGAATACGATCACCGCCACAACCGTGTAACATAATTTTTCAAATATTTTAACCTATGCCGTTATGGCGGCACCAGCCCGAAAACTGAGGCTGAAGTTAATAAAGTTAACGTAACGAAACTTAAGGAATAAATAATTATTGCACAATTTTAGAATGACTTGGAAGAAGTTGGCTGTTGAAAATGAGAGTATATTTTCTTTATCACGGTTTACTGAATTTCGGACATTCCCAAAGGTGTGCAAATTAACGACTTTTGCTAAACGTGCATCGCGAGAATCACATTACCAACTTCATCCTGATCCCCAAAAGCACCGCAGTGGCTCATCTGGTACGCCCTCGTGGCAGTGGCGTACCTGGTATTTTTTTAGGATCACAACCTTCCGTTATCTAGCTCTCGATGTAACATACCTACATAATAACGTATAACAATATCGTGAGTAGCAATCACTGCAGGGCTACGGGTTGCTTTTTCGCGCATCAGGTGAATATTTAATACAGTAGGTATATCGTTCGATACGCAGAGACGCTCGTCGCCCGTCTTTTTCGTCTCTGCCTCGGTCTTCTTCTTCCGTTTCCTCTTACTTCGTCCCGCAGTTTCCCGGCATCCCCAACGCCCACGCACCATTCCATAGTATTGATTACCTTACTCCCGCTGTATATGTATACCCACGACGACGACGACGACGACGACGACGACGACGACGACGACGACGTAAGAGCAGCGCAGAGCGAAAGGCGACAGGAAAAGGACTCGATTACAGCTTGAGCATCGCGCATCCCCCAAATCGCCGCGCAATTCTACCGCTTGCACGCATGTATGCGTGCTGCAGCTTACATAAGTTCATCCGTTATGCCACGACGTCATACAAACATTGGTAGCGCCGTGTAAAGTAAGTGTACCAGTCATTGACGCTGTTCCAATTATTGATCTTTTTTGGTTGTATTTGTTTGATCCACAGTTTTAAAATTATCAAAAAATACATTTTTTGCGTCTAAACGTCTAGCAATTGGTTTTTGTGATCGAGAAATTCACAATTTGTGCCGTCAATTTATAATTATGACAAATACAAGGGTCAATAATTGGGTCTAAATGTGTCAATAACCGGTACACCTACCTTAAGTATAGATATACACGATGTGACTAAATATTTCACACCTAAAAACGCACACCCTTAGCCCCCATGCAAGTTTCAACGATCTGGCGGTTCTACGTGCTAACAAAGTTAACTCAGCTATTATTCGAGGCGATTTTTCAACGCCATTCGTTCACGATGCAGGGAAATTTATAAATGACGATCAACGCAATACAACTCCATGGTTGAAAGGCCAGTCGGTATAATTGTTTGCTTTTTTTCAATTTCACTTTCCTTTTCTTCTCATTTACTAGGTACATTCGAATTTTTTTAAATCAATTGGGTTTCCTTGCAACGAAATTGTGGTAATTTTTTAAAAACATTTATTCGTTTCTTATAACGAGCTGTTCACAATCTTGTGTAACTTAAATACGAAAGTCGACAAAAACAATATTGACGGTTAGCGTCGTTGAGCTTTGAGGTAACCAAACTATTTCAAGAGTATTGCTTGCCAGACAATGCTCAGAGAATTTAATTCATCTTCCTCCCCAACCAATTTCATGAAGCTGAAGCTAGAGCAGCTAGAGTTAACAGTCGAACGTGATAAACTTTTTTCAAATAGAAAAATGCAGTAGTTATATCCTCATAATTCTATAAGAGTATCGGGGGTTCAATGCCAGGGTAATTTACTAAATTTTAATTATCGGACTTCACCATCTTATTCGAATCAACGTTAGAACGTTTGTCCGTTAATTCTGGCTGCGAGCTTCAGTCTTGCCCAATTTCACCTTCCGCGATTAGTCATAATTAGGTTACGATAAATAAGATCAACCTTGTTCAGAGTTCTTGTTTCAGAAGGAGTAAGTCTCTCTTTGTACGATCGAAAGCACGATTTTATTGACTTTGGTGTTTGGCTCATCAATTCTCAATTGAGACTCATGCACGTTCAGCACCCACTTATCGCCCGTCAAAGTGCAATTTGCGTAGAACACCAATGATTCATGTTGCAAAATTGTCGCGTCAAAGTGCAATTTGCATAGAATACCAATGATTCGTGTTGCGAATAAAAATTAGGCAGTATAACGTTAACTGCATTAGTACCAATTTAAGCGGTGAGCTTTTTTTCCATAGTTGGTGGGCACGGAACATGGCTGCCACGTGATCCACACTTGTGCCAATTCCGATCCGATGGCGTAGAATTAGTTTCATGAAAATCCCATGAACTGATAAAAATGACCCGTCACTCGACCTTCCAAAACAAATTACGATCCTTTTAACCGAGAGCATGTATCAATCAGATATATAAAGCTAGTTAGTATAAACTGTTTGCCTAAAACAATCGGTGACTGACCAATATCGTGACTTGTATTACTTTCAAACCATTATTTACTCAGTTTTCTTTTTTCTCCTTTGTTGCATGTAAGAGAGTTTCACGAGCTTGAGCAATGATGCAACTCTAAAATGTAGGACTAAATAATGATGAGAAGTAAGTCCCCACACTTTAGGAATCACGTTATCATAACAATAGGGGTGAGATCTGCGAACCGCGGTGAGGGAGGGAGGGAAACTCGGCTTATTTAAATATTCAATGTCTCAGTTTCGTTCCCCGCTTGCTATATTTGCCGCTACGTATACATATACACCTCGTATCAGTTGTTTATTTCTAAAAGGCTATCGGCCCTATTTGAATAATAATTGATGGAGATTTTGTGAGAATTAATTCATATATAATCAAGCAGGCAGCAGGAAGACGTTACGGAAATCGTGTTTCGGGATCGTCCGACCGCTATGTATCTTGCTTATCGCAGAAAATAGACACACTGCACACATGAGTAGTCTTCTATGAATTTTTTATCATTTTTCCGGAAAAATACCCACGTATCAATGAATTTCAAGCGGGTAGAGGATAGAGATTCGCTGGTTCGGCCCCTGCAGCCTGGACACGTGCTTACACAGCGAATTGGCGAGCAAATGTCGGAAAAAAAGCCGCATACTTACAACGAGGGGTTAAATCAACCACTTCAATCAATAGTAGGTATTTCTTTTTAATGCTAGAACCTAAAAGGGATTCTTTCGAGCCGAAAACATCTCGAACAATTATTTAATTTCTGCAACGTTGAACCGTATTAAGGAGGCGATTGTATCAGACTGTATCGTAGTTAAAAAATGCATTGCAGCGCGACACGCAAAATATCTTCACCGGTCACTTACCATCAGATCCATAATTGAATTTTGTAGTACAGGATATCAATCATAGAACTACTTTCTTGAAAACGACTAACGATAAATGGATTCCGAAGCTCATCGAGACACTGCACAGGAATTGCGAAAATTATTTTCGAGATGATTGGGCTGCTGATATGCAGGTAAATTTTCACTTTGATCAAAGTGACCGGCAGAAAATTAACTTGTGTATCTAACAGACGCAAGTTTTACACGTTTTTCCACGTTTGCTTGCTTAAAACACCCGTTTCTGCGACAGTATACAAAAGAGCGCTAACAATAAGACCGTCTTGGTATTGGAAAGTGCTCAAATTTTTATCCCTGCCGCGCATGCGCATCGGTTTTTGGAATGCAAATCTAAAACAAAAACTTGTAAACCGTACTTTTGTTACATAAAGTATCGTGTGCACCATGGAGACTATGGGTATTCTTACGCCTCGCGATTTTTCAATATTCGTTGTCGTCTCGTACCAATTGTCTAAACTCACGCTTGGCGTAAATCGTACTCCTTGATGCACAATCTACTCCTTTTCATTATTGTAATCCGAAAATGCATCGCGCATCGACAAGGCCTTCTAATACCTACACTTGCATTCATTGCACATCTGCAGTCCAATTATTTCATAACGTTGTATTGTTCTAGCTCGCGATTAATTTGAAAAAACTGTTCCAATTTAGCCCTTACCTGCTGGAATCTACGTAATTCTAGAGAAGTGTGTCAGGTAAGGGTTAAGGAAGGTGCGCGTGTACACGCTTGAACACCGCGCTGTAAGAGCAAGTCACGTGATTGGGAGAACGAAACTCGTTCGATCATAGCTCTCGTCACCTTCTTCTCGTCTTTATTAAACCTACAAGACTACGTAGCCGCTGTAGAGGATATCAAGTCCAAGCTACACCAATGCAAGGAGACATCACGTGTACCGTAGCTTCTTTACGTATGTGCTACGATGAATCGTAAACCCGCTAGTAATTTGCTATTGTGTAAACTTGTATGAGTAAAATTAAGGGTAGGTTTTTGTTTCCGATTTTTTCACCCCCGGTATGCCCCGCAACGCACCGTCACGGATTCGTATAGCTCTGTCCTAATTTGAGAGAGGGTGCAAGAGGGATCCGAGGCGAGTGCCGGTTGCGAAGAGCGAGAGTGCAGGAGCCGAGTCAACGAAGCGTGATTGAAGTGAAGGGCGCGGCGAGGGGGGGGGGGGGGGGGGGGGGGTGCCCGGCGTAGGCATCGACACTGCAGGAGGGTGCGCGCCCATCGCGGCGGAGTGGCGGCGCAGGGCGAGGAGGAGGCCACGCGCTCCAAGAGGGTCGTTCATCCCCGGGTCAAGGTTACCCCCTCTGTAAATCCCTCCGCAAAACCCTCGGCTCTAGTTACCCCGCGCCCCAACTGCAGCCACCATCGATCCTAAGGTTTGAATATCTTCGCTACATTCTTTACCAAGGTTACACACCCGCTTGCACTTGCCGCCAGTGCACCGATGTGCTCTGAAATACTATCACCCTACGACGATATCAAGCCGCGTCGTATCTCATGGTTGATACGAAAACATGGCCCTAAAATCCATCGTCGAGAAAATCGCCACAGCTAGAAATAATATATTACCTACTTGGGAAAGATTACCGTCTTAAAAGGCCCTTCGCCAATCGGTTAACACGAAAAAACGACGCACCTCTGGAAATCGAAAGTTCGCATCCTCTTCAGAGCTTCGGTGTTATCTGATACGATGGTTTACGCGCCCGGTGAGGTATCTGCGGGTACAATTTTCTTACAGGGTTCACCTTCCTCCGTAGCCTGCATTACGGTTACGTGCCATTTTCCCTGAAATTGGCACTACAGAGACACGTATATGAATCCCCACGTTCGGCGGATATTCTTTCACGATTCACATGTAGACCGTTCATCTACCCTTGACAATGCCTTGCATTGCTTCTATTATAGACCCGGAACTAAAAACACGTTCAGCGTTAACATGATGCAGGTGATGATGTTTGAAGGCGTGGAACGTATTATGTCGGATTCTATAAAGAGGGACAAGGCCGCTTGAGATCACTCAAACCGCATACTTGGTTGAATACACCCGATAAGGCGCGCTCTACAAAATTACATATCTGTGCCTACGTTAATACTGAATTGACAGTGAATAGTTGAAGTCCGAGGAAGGGCAGGGGAACAGAAATAAAAAGAGGACTTGTAACTAACTCGTTGGTCCTGTGACTTGCAGCGCGAACATCGTCGTCACATCTTCTCCAAACTTTTTAGAAATATTTTACCTGAAACGAGTTGGTAAACGATGTATAAATGCAGGTAAAATTCTCCAACTTTTACCAACAATAAGCCACCTACATATTCCATTTCATCCCCTCGACCACACAAATCTCACAATCGCATCTTTCGTAAACGAAATTCTATCGAGAGAAATCATATTTCACCATGCATGCCATGCCTCCGCTCCCGGTTTCATTAACTTATTTTCTCTTTTCCTGTTTTTTCTTTTGCTCTTCCAAGATTTCAAAGATCAACCACGATCTCACTATATTGGCCACATTTATTACTTTCAATTGCGAATTAGAACTCTGCTGAACTCCTCACCCGCCCTCGCAGTTTTCGTACGATATCTGTATTGCCCTGGCTAACGCATCCGGTTTTTCCCTGCAGCACGACGTGCGCATTCTGTCATACCCTTCGTACCGTCGCCTGCTACAGTCGTTAAAAGAGTGTAAGATTAAGGGAGCTTTCCAGTGTGAAATTTTCAAAAAATCGATTTTTTTTTTTTGGCTTTATCGAATAGTATACACTCTTCCGAATATTCCCTGAAATTTTCATGCCGAAATTCAGATTATTTCGGTTACTGTACAGCATTTTTTGGAAGAAGGCAACGGAGCGCTACAGCTGCCGCGTCGGCCGTCTGCCCGTGCGACTGTTATTTCCATTGTCTCGTTCCTACCTGCACGTACATGAACTTGGCTCGCCAATTGTCGAAAATGTGAATTCGGAATATTGCATAATTTGCCGTTAATTAGCTGTACATTAGTCGCGCGACTTATTTTTTTGTCGCACTCAATTTTCAAAAAAAAAGCGGATGGCGTGCTAAATTCTTGAAAATCAATCAATCACTGTGTGTGGCAACTAGCCCCAAAGCACGTATTCTGCGGCAAGCAGATAGTAGAAATCGCTACGCAGTGTGCTGTGTGCACCTTCAATGAAGGTTACGACCCAATTTTAAAAATTTTGAAGACGATGGGATGCACGATAGGGCCGAGCGCCGCAGATTTCACCGCTAAGTACAAGAATGCGCGCATCATCCAAGCAAACCGCCGGGCGTCCCTGGATAGCAAAGAGGCGAGGACAGCTCGTCGGACTAAACAATCCATTGAGCACGATCTTTTCGAAGAAGCAGAAGGGATATTGTATGGACCTGGCATCGCTGATTGACCGTAAGTAAACGATTTACCTAAAATTTCCTCACTTGAAACTTTGAACGCGTTTTTCTCGAAACAGCATTTTTCAAAACGGTGTCCAACTTGGAGGGCAGAGTTTTAAAGCTATCAAGTTGAATTTTTTACACAATATTCTTAACGTCATTGTTTATCGTGCTATGGAAGCTTTTTTTTTTTTTTGACATCTTCCTATTTTTTTGTAAAAAAAACTGCCAAAAAAAATGCTAAAATCGATACTTTTTGTTCAAACCGGCGCCATTTTTGCAAAAAAAAAAAAAAAGAAAAAAGCCTCCATAGCACGAAAGCCAATTATATACCGATCAATAATCTTTTTGTGTTTTTTGTTTCAGATCAAAATTGTGACCCCCAACGTGGACACCACATCCAAGTGCATTTTCGGCAACAATTGTTTCATCATTTTTATAGATATTAATTAATAAATAAATCGATCTTTAAAAAATTGTTTTGTATTCTTCAATACCCAATTAATATACAAAAAAAAAACCAGACCGATTAGATTATTTTTTCTTTAAAAAAAAAAATCGCAAAAAACAGCGATTTTTCGGGCTGTCACACTGGAAAGCTCCCTTAATATACTGCCCGGGGTAGAGGATAAAACTGAATTTGGAACGCGATAGTTGTTTTGGCTGATGTATAAAATTTTCTGAAATTGGCGCAAATTCTCGGGTTCTCTGTGATTGAAGCTATACATTTTATCGAAACTGTGAATGTCCTTTCCACTAACTCCCGTTGCGTCAAGCATAGCTTGCAAAGACTTGCAACAAAGTTTTTTCTCATTAAATTGCAAATTACTTGAGAACGAAATCTTGACCATATAAATAATAACAATCATTATTCGTGGAATAAATAAATAAATACATACGGGGTAGTCCAAATAAATCTGACCAAGGTGTGATCCCGACCCCAACCGAATTGCTCGCCGACTCATCTACTTGTACTCCACCAAATATACATTTTCTAATTTTTTCAAATTTTTTCCACCTGCCGTTTAGGAGTAGGCATTATAGATCTCATCTTCCGTAACTCTAGAAGTGTGCATTTGGGAATAAGTTGTAAAGGTGAAAAAAAAATTGTTCTTCCGAATGGTCGAAAATAATTTTTTCAAACTTTGCTGAAAATCGTAAGTTACCGTTTTCAACGAAAATCGCACAAACATCGATTATTCTCCAAAAGGACTCTCTCAAAAAGTATGAAACATTTTTTGGATTTTCTTCGACTAAAAAGAAAACTTTTTTGTATTTGCCACATAATGGGCCCGGCCGTAGTTTCGAAGCTACGCTTCTTCTTGCACATCAATGCGCATGTTATCTGATTGTAACATTTGGTCTCAATTTTTCTTCAATCCTCACATAACATTACTGTAACTAGCGTCCACTGTAGGTACGCGAGACCCGCTTCGAAGAGCGATGGAGTAACCCTTGTTCACCCACACCTGCATCAATCCCCGTTTATGAAATAACAGAAAGATTACAACGATGAAAGTATAATCGGCCACCTTGCCTTTTGTCAATAGTTTTTCAAGAAGGTCGTGCGAAGGGGGGGGGGGGGGGGGGCTGGCTAGCCAGAGATAATTTCGTGACGAGGGCGGTGCACGACGGCTGCAGTCACGGTCTCTATAAGTTGGCCGAAATATAGCCAGGTATACGTCTAATCGTAAGCTGCAGCATAGCGACTGCGGGCAGCTGCTCTGGCAGGTGTGCCCGTTACTACGAAAATGTCAAAAGTTACGGAACTTGTGTTCAGGAAGTTCTCAACATTGAGAGGTTCTAAATAGTCACGGATATTGTACGTTCAATGTTCAATATATATTATTGGCAATCATAGAAGCCTGAGAGTTTGATAAGATTGCAATACATCGCTATTGTCCCTACATTACTCCAATTAAAGTTGGATGGAATGAGATCGGAATTTTCCGATCATTCGTTTCTAGTGGAGCAAGCAGACTTTACCATCTGCCAATATGAATACCTTATCGCTAGGTGATTCTGTCCATCCAAACATTATGCCGTAATTATGGAAAAACATGAAACATAGAGCTGAATTTTCTAGCAGTTGGTATGTTTTCGTAAATCTGTAGTACAACAGGTGTTGTGTAAAAGTGATCGTGTCAAGTTACACAACGTTACCTGTTATGACAAAATCGAATAAAAATAAAAAGAAAAAAACTTTCAAATGAGAATTGGGTCAGCCGGAAAGGGGTGGAACGAAATTATGGTACAGTAAACCTTTCCAACCTTTTCCGACCAACTGCCGGCATTTTCAGCGGTTGAAAAGAGGAATGTTTTCTCTAGGGAAAAGCTACATGGGAACGACCGTAGGCATCGCCAGAGTGAGTCGTCTCAGTTTTCACCCGCACCCATTGGTCACAGTTATTTCTCATAGCATGTCAAAGAAATATAATATGAGAATGCACCTTAGATTCTCGGACACTGTATCGTTGCCTATCGTAAAAGGAGAATAAGAGTTCCTGACACAAATTTCATGATTTCGAGGGAGACAAAAGTTGGTATTGACGAATTCGTCATGGATGGGGTGATTTTTCGAAATTCGCAATCTTTTGGTGACTGCAGTTTTGACACTCGGTTCCCGATCGTCGTATGAAACAAATGATTCACCCGATTCCCCTCCGTTCTTGCCATCTATGATAAATTAAAAGTGACCAAATCTTGTACCTCTGGTAACCGCAAAACTGATGTCTGAAACTTTTAACCGTAAAATGCCGATTGTTTCGATTTAATGTTTTTCTTTTTCATTATTATTCGCACTAAAATGTAGATGCACCATCCCTACAGCGCTTGTTTTATCGCACACCTTCTGGCTGTGAATTTCAACCAACGAATAAATAGCTTACTATAACAGAGCACCAAGGACTGTCCTCTGAAAAGAAAGAGAGGGGGATGAAAAATGCAGACAGAACATTGATCAGTTCATCGCGTAACTTTGGCGGCACTTACCTACCTTTCAGTTATTTCCGCATGGAACTCGGTCTCTCATTCTCACTTTCGTTCGAACGTTTCCCAAAATTTTTCGTCGACGACTCCAGGTGGCCAGCTACTGCCACCGCCGCCAGTTTGTTCTTTCTTCACGATTTGCCCCCTTTTTCTAATTAATCAATACCCATAACCAGCCAAAGCACGGACTGGGATGAGATACGCTTCCGCAACATCAGACACGCTAGTAACGCACACCACCCGAACTACATCCCAAATTATACGCCTGGAAAACACGTGAATCAGGTGGTGTAGGTTACATTAATTATCTCAGACCTTTTAAAGTTAATCTACATATTTTTAATCAACGCACTTGCCCACACACTGTGTCGGAAGTAAACAAAATTTTGAAAACGATCGACCTTTTGCGCGTATTAATAATATTATATAATTTCCTGGTTCAAAAATTAATTAATGACAAATCCGTCATTACGTCTGAGAAAAGCGTGTCTTTCGATCAATCGGAGATCAAAAACAGTTGTTTTGCCCCGATACGTACGGGCACCCAACAAGTAAACCTCATTAAACGTTGGTCCCTAATTTCCCTCTAAATTTTACCACTCTCCTCTGCTACCGTACGATAAAAATAAAATATCTAATAACCGTAATTGAATTGTTCATAATATTTTTCCTCCTGCTCTTAGCATCCACCGCACACCTGCTGATTTTCATTTATTGGTTTTAATTGTAAAAGTGTACCATTCAACAGATGTAGTCAGTCTACCAATAAGGCATACACATGCCTTTCCACTCTTCATCGCTTCGGTCGTAAAATTTCACCAGTCAAGCATACCAGATCTATGTCTTTTGTCGAAAGTTTTTCTGATCGTTTTATTTTTTAAACCGAAACGTCGTTTGTACATCTTGGTTCGCGAATACAGTACTCATATTATCTGTTTCATATTTTGAACCCCTTTGCGAACCTCAACAGATTCATTCGATTCAAAGACGGTCTGTCCGGGATGTGCCCTTGCTGGATAGATGCAAATCAGGGGAAAAAGGATTGTCTACCTGGACGACGCGTACATCCATAAGGTTCACTGTTCACGTTTACACGATCCTGAGAATCCTTTCCACATGTACGCGCAACAACGCTATCGTAACAACAAACGACGTTTACCCAACCATGCCGTACGGTAGTCCCTACATCAAGTGTTTCTCTTCCCCGTCGTGGTTCACCCGTTACTTGCGATACGGATGCGGGAATTACTGCACACCGACTGGCCGTTTTCGCAATAGCTTTAGAAAAATCCCGGTACTTCGCCAATTCGCATTTGTCGCCGAGGTCCGCGCGTTACGTGTACATTGGGTAGGTATATCATCGCAGGCAACGAGGTGATCCAACGGCACGCACATTCAAACTCCCCCCATTCGGCATTGCAAGGGACGCAAGGGACGCCGCGTGTATTATTTTTTCAACGCGAAGCGGCTTTTTGCCGGTGCTGCCGCGCGGCGTAAAGCCACGAACTGAGGAGTCGTTGCCGCCGCCTTAGCAAGCCTTCGCGTGGGCCGTGCCTCTCGCGGTACTCGCAGTCATTCGCGAACCTTCGTCATTTCGCGTGCCCGTCCAACTCACCCAGACGTCGGTATACGCAGAGGTATACACGCACGTATGCACTCCTCGTTAACTTGGCAATGTAGTTAGGGAGGTGGCTCTTTTCTGTCCATGCAGTGCCGTGACGTGTTGTTGCATTTTCATTGACGCCGATTTTCTATGCCAATTTATCTCGCCGATCGAAATTCAAACGCCTGACCGTCGCGAAAACGTGAGCGTAGGTATCATAACATCACGCATCGTCTCGAGATTCACCCACGCGTGCTGCACGCATCGCACCGACATACGCGCGCGCATATGCTCGCACCAACACTCGTAAGCGCCTCAATTTATGCGCTCGTGTATCAGTAGACCAGTCGCGTACAGTGATGTATTTCCAAAGCTTTTCGTGTAATTAAGTTATCATTCGATTGCCAAATCGTATACGTTCTTTCGGCTCTTTGTCGGTTATCACACACGTGGTCTTGCCATGTGCACGCTTACCTGCGCCCTGACGCATGCATACCCATATTCCAATCACAGTTGATTTATCCTGCGGACCGTTCAAGGACAATGAAAGGATACGGTAAGAACTATTAATTTTAACATCAAAATACCCGACACCAACGTACGTGCTCATCATTAGCCGCACGATACTTGAGGCGATGATGAACATCACGCCTCCCGAAAGTCGTTGACTACCGCCTTCATTCTTCGATTCCTCGGCCGAAGCGAAATTGCCCGTTTCTTCGACTCTACACCGTAGCTACATGCATTCGCAACGTACCCTCACATATTCGCGTACCTATAGTACGATCCGTCTGTGTATAATTGTTCGTAACAAGTTGATTCGAATACGGGAACCGCGGGGAGAGAGGACGGGAAGAGGATGCTTCCTTCTGTTTCTTGATCTGTGTCTTGCGCCAAACGGGTTGAGAGTGAACGGCCGCACAGGCGGCGTTGTGTGAGCGATGTGATGACCGGCGGCGGCGCCGGCGGTGGAGGGGAGGGGGGCATAAAAGAGAATACGCCGACGTGTGTGGTAACTATAATAACGGACCGCAGGATGTATGAACGCGGATGCCGGAAATATCTGCAACGTCGAGTCGCGTCTGGTGCCTACCTACCGGACTAGTAGACATAACTACTTATTTTTCAAACATGAGCAGCGTGCTATATTCCCGCAATTTGTGTTTTCTCACTCTTGTCATTATTATCATTACTATTATGGTGTTTTTTTTTTTTTTTTGTTCTAGTTTCATGAATACTCATAGTTTCTCTAGTCCATACCAATAACAGTGTGAGAAAAACTGAATGCTATTGTACATACTTATATGATCATAGGAGGATTCTATTCCTATGCGAGAACCGTACAACGATTACGGCACATCATACTAGGTACTAGATATCGCGAGTGCGCGTGTAATCTTACCTCACGTGCTGCTAATTCGCTGTATTATTCTTTCCTTCTCTCTATGAACTACATGTCTACCTTTTATCTTGTAAAAGAGTATAATATTTGCCCGCATTGTTGTAAACTAATAATCACACATCGTGACGATTACATTATAGTATTCAGACGAGGGAATATTGAGTAGGGTGCGGTAGTGCAACGAACCTCAGGTATTTACTCCTTGCATGCGGAATAAAATTACACACCGTGAATCGGGCAAGATTCGTGCGGCATTCGTCGCGCTGTGGCGACGTAACCGATATCCATTCCGATTTATCAATAATTTAAAAAGCACCGAATCGACACGCGGCAACACACGGCATAGAATCTTATTCCTATACGTGAACGGTTGCAAGAAGTGCAATCTATGCCTGCATCCTGTACAGTATATTCGTATAGTTACTGCAGATCAATATTTCGTGTGGCTATCTAAACGATCATTTAGACGTCAATATGTTCTTTTAATCGCTACTCACTCCTGATCAATATTCTCTCCCAAGTATTTTCAAGCAGCGTAACAAGGAGCAACGGCGGGTGTATGGGTTACGTACGTACGACTCGTAGGTACATATGATGCAGAGAGCGTTTCGCCAGCGTCGTTTCGCCCAGTTCTCGTTTGTAACCGGGGAGACGGATTTAATCGCAACGAAGCCTGATAGAGGTGAAGCCGTTATCCTTGTATGTTTACTTTGGCATACACACGTTTCGCGGCGTCGCCTCACGTACGCGTACGAGGGTGTGTGTTTGTATGTTGGCCATCTGTCAAATACGTGTTCAACTCTTCATGCAGTCACCTGCGGTTGACAAAATAACAGTACTCACCTTTTTAATTGTTCGCTCATTCAATCGTTGCCCTTCTATCGACGAATTTCTTACCTATTCGCGGAAAAACAACAAGGGCATTACACATGTCTCGCGGATAGATCTATCTACGCAAAAAACGCCCAACGTTCTTTCAACTTTCTCTGGAAAGTTTAAAACAGAACTCAGTGGAAGCCAATATTTTATCCTGAACTCATCACTCCCCTGCTGATCCATATAAACCAGAGAAATGAAAAAAAAATCATCAAAGACAACGACTCTACAGAACGGTGTGCAGGAGAATTCCGTTTACTCTGAAACATCATGCTAATTCAGCATTTGCACGTACTGCAGGTACGAAGATGTGTAGCTACATTTTGACGCGTGTCTCAGTTTATACTGAGCTCAGATTACATTGTGTCTGCCGCGGTTCGCAATTCTTAGAGGACAATAATCTTGACCTCCTCTGCTAAACAGAGTAAAGGCTCTCGGAGTAAGTATATTTACGAAATTGACGATATGAGTTCCAGCCTCATTTAACGCTCATCGTTGAATCCTCAGTTGCCTTAAATTCGGCATTTCCCTTATACTTGCCGAGACCTCTAGAAATTAGAAATGTATAACCAACGTCGTCGAGTCCAATGTCGTATTTGCGATGAACAACTTTGCAAGACTGACACGAGCATGATATTCGTGCACTTTATGTGTCTCGCGGCCACGCTCCAGTATCGCGTAGCGCTGATTGCAAGCACGAACAGGGCATTCTCTCATACACGCGTGCGCCATACTGGTGTAAGTAAGCTGGAACGCGGTACAGCGCAACGTGTCATGACCAGAAATATTCACCTACCAGTGAGATGGAGTATTGATAATCGTGATAATAGTTGTAACGACGATGATGACGACAATCGTGTTGCCGACTATGACGACAATTGTTCGTCAACTATCATAATGACGACGACAATCGGAATAACGACAAAAACAATAACGGTCACGGTATAATAATAGTGATAATGGTAATGAAGAATTGACTACGCACCATTGCGGTAGTGGATAGTCACTCTCGTGGATGGACCTTGGGCTTACACCCCAGAGCTGATCGGGAGAGGGAAAAGGATTGAAATGAGAAGCTGAGAGGCGCAGAGTCGAGAATTAAAGGCAATGGTCGGACTACTACCGCCTCGAGTACCGCGATGTCTAATATTAGCTGTCTTAAAACAGCCGGGGAAGTTAAGGAGAGTTGTTAGCCTCTGGATTCTCACTTGTTCCCCCTCCGTTTCCTCTATTTTCCTTCCTTCCATTCAACGCGGCTACCGATACCGTCAAGAAATGCTCCGGCAGGGAACTGGTGCAGCCTTTGAACCAGTTACTCGTTGATTTGCATAATAATTCTTGCCGGTACATTTAATCTACGACGCCGTTTCACTAACGTATATATTCTATTACTTTATCATGCATATAGTAATTGTCATTTTTCACGAACATTAGACATGGGTAAAGGTTTTTTTCCTACCCTTTCCCTCAAGCAATGGCTATTTAATTATGTACCTACACCCATTTCTCTTGCTCTTCTCGGATAGGACTGATTTCGCACATTGCTACAAAGGTAACGCGGCTACACCGCAGTCCTGCACGTTTTGCAGGCAACGCCAAACATCCAGCGACTTGTTGATATGCTACAGGCGCGGTTCGAGCGTCTGACGGTATCGCTGCAAAGCTGCACCGCGTGCGTCCGGCCGCCTGTACAAACCGCGAAGGAAGATAGTAAGAAAGGACAGACGGAATGGCAGATAAGGAGAGAGTTCCATTTTTTAAGACACTGAAAGCCAAAGATCCCCTAAGGGCCAGCGGTAGTTACACAATTGATCATCAAGCAGCGGCACACTTTTTGAAACTGTAGATGTTGCGCGTTTCTCGTCCGGCAACAAGGGGCCGGGGATACGTCCGGTACGAGCCAAGAACCGAGACGGCAATGTGTTTGGTTGCCGAACACGCGATGCACCGGAGCACTAGACGGAAAACCGATGCATATGTTTATTCGCTTTGAGAAAAAGGTTGGACATTTTGAAATACTACAGAATGGCTTTATTGCCCAATGCAGTCATCCATTTAAGACCTGTTTTTTCACTCCTATTTCTATTACTAAGTAAATCATCCGATAGTTTGGGAAAAATAAGCGTTCGAAAACTTGTACGTCGTTTCTATGATTTGAAATGAGAAAAAACGTTGAAAACCCGATTCAATCAGTTTCGTGTACCCAACATAAAAAGTATACAGAAACATTTGTGGGCATGAGGATGGAAGTCGAATCAGCACGCGGAATGAATTTAATCGGTTATGAATTTTTCCATTAGTCTGACCCGCCACTCGACCTCGCTTAGATTACGATTATTGGGGACTGACTGCATGCTAAGAAAGAAAATAAGAAAAATAAACTACTTCGGAACTAATGACCAATTCATATAAATTAAGAAGCTTATCAAATGTGCGTATAGGTTTAGAATTATTGAGCCGCGTGGCTTACCACAATCCTAAATGGGCGAATATCAACTGTGTCTGACGTCCATAACCCCGGAATCTCAGAAAAATAACTATCTCATCATTCTTATTTTCATGACGTTTCAAAAGCATTTGGAAACGTGACACTCCCGCACAAAGTTTCTGATATGACGGAAAATTTTTATTTCGCCGGCACTACGATTTACCAAACTACTGGCTTCTAGTAATGGTAGATTCCAATTGATTGGAAAGAAAACATTACGCGACAGTCATGATATTGAAAAATAAGAAACTTATACGCGGACAGTATTACAAACAAAGATGTTGCATACCTATCAGTTGAATAAGCTGTATACAACGAGAGAAATTTTAAATTTCGGTTACTAAACAGTTCTGGACTATTTTAATTTTTTACCAGAATCGAAAAATATAGTTCTATGTACGAAATGAAAATTATTACCATAGCTGTAACCAGAAAGTTTAGTGTCTGTTACTGTTATCAATCATTATGGTTGTTGTTCCTGCCTTTAATAATATGTTGCAATGACCCAAAGATGTGTATATTTTTGGTAACTTTAATCAAACCAAACAGTTAGTGTTACTTTATTTTCTTGCAATTTCAACCGTATTTAACATAGTGGCCAACGGGCAGGGAAAACCAGCAGCACGGAAAAGTCAGGGATCAATTGTGTGGCGATATGAAAAAAGCGAAAGAATAAAGCTTCCCTTATGAAGAAGCAAAACTCTAAGAACAATTTTTATCCATGTGCTCGGTTTCTGCATAACCATTAAACACATAAATCATAAACGTAGTTTGAAATACCGATTGATACGGAGCTTTATTTAATTAGTTCCTTGAATTGGTACCATAAGTTCGGATTTTAGTAATAGAAAAATTATTATTTGGTCAGGGCAAGTCAGGGAAATGTCAACAAATTTGTTCGACTATTTTTAGTGGCCATCGTATGACTAAACAGTTGTTGCAACGACACGCCTCTAACTTGAATTTTATACTATCTGTAACAAACAAAATTTTCGTCAATGTACCTTATTCGTATAAGCCGAAACTTAAAGAGGAATCTCGCAGACTGGTTATATTTCTGTCAACGGCCAATAATCGTTGCGGTATCCCGATTCATACACTCCTGTTACAAATTTTTACCGTATGGCCACGCAAGGAAGAATTCATTAACTACACTATTGTATTAAACGCCGTCTGTATGCCGAGATTGTTCTTTGCTCAATAATCAATGGGTCATCCGGTTGACAAACCGAACTCATCGACCACCCGGTTTTTTTATTTTTATTTATCGTACTATAGTTTGGTCAAGAGGAATTGACGACGCTCGATTTTATCTTATCACTGTTCGCTAAGAATAGTAATATCAATTTGAGATCAGATATTTTCACCTCAGCACACCTCACCTCACCGTCATCTTACTATCTGTCGCACTCATAATGACTAGATGGAGGTTGGTTAGTTTTGGTAAATGTGCAGATATGTAGGCGTAACGCGTATGGGTATACATTATACTCCAGAATAGCAATGTGAAACGACCCGAGCCAGATGCCAGCTATATGGTTAAAGGCGAACGTACGAAACGACGAAATCCCCGGCGAGTCTGGTCGATTGTGAGTGACACCCCTGTAAGTTTCGGCCGGTTAGAAATATGTAAGGTTAGTAGCAGTAAACTCTTGAAGCCATTGGTAGCAGTGCGTCGAGTCAAAACCGCGTCTGTCGAACCTCGAGATTACCAGCATTATTTCTTATGCTGCATAAAATTTGAGCAATGGTGGATCAAAAAAGTGATACTATAGTTGACATTTAGTTGCAAAAAACATTACTGTCGCAACTATCGCCTTTTTTTCATCCTGCAGTCTCTTGCACATCCATACAGGATGCTGGAAACTGGTTGCAAGAATAACCGATGCAATACTTACTGGTATAGTAAGTCTGCATAGTAAGAAATTCGGCAAAGGGTCACCCAAAATCACCGTCAGCGATACCTAAAATCTATCTGCATGGCATCAAAGGCCTGGGATCATGTATGATATACATGCAGGCTGTCAGGCTGCATCGGTCGAATATTTCATCCACCCCGACCTGCGACTCACACCTCCTAAACTTATCTCTTTTTTGGTACATGCTGACGGCATCACCCCTTCATGAACATACTTGTATACACGTATTGCCCCGAACAACGGATAATAAACAAAGAATGGCTCCCACTCCCTCTACTTTTTTCGCTGGTCATCCACCTGTCGTCGTCCGCCTGGCTTTCCGAAAGGCAACCGAGCACAAGTGTAGCCTTAGGCGGTCAAAATACAGACAAAGTATAATTGACCCGAAAATGGATCTCTGGTCTACGGAATTATACCCTGCCTTCGTGCACGAGGCTGAAAGTAGCAGCGAAAATTAGCAGCCGAACGTTGCAATGTTCATTTGAAGATGGCTGTGAAGTCCGAAAATTAAAATTTTCTGAAATACCTTGAATCCTCCATACTTTTATATAATTATGATAAAATTGAACGCAATTTTCTATTTCCAAAGAGTTTGACACATTTGGCTGTTAACTCTGGCCGCTAGCTTCAGCTGTATCGTTAGTGCGACAGGGATAGGGTACACGTATAATTGGCACGGATGGCATTTATGCTGTAATCCCCCCCCCCACCAGTTCAAAATCGGCGAACCGCACGAGAGCACCGAATTAAGGAAACAGAGAAACCATGAATCTAACCTTTTTCTGAACCCGGTGCGTTGAATACCACCTAGCATTCTAGCATGTACCTACGTGAGCATTGTGCATCGATGTGACTCGATAAGGATTCCTCGCGTGCAAGGTCTCCTATCCGGTAGGAGAGGGTAACGCACGTAAATACGCACGCCACCGCCCGCGTCGATTGAAATGAATGAAAAGGGAACACCGTAGATACGCGGGTCGTACAGACCTGTGTGTATCCATTGTGTATCTTCATACACCTGGGCGCCCTCGCCGTTCTCTGCAGTACTCACCAACTACCTGTATATAATACAGTCGCAGTCTCACTTTCGCTTAGGAAGGCTTGATTCCATCTGCATACCTATGTTTTTACTCATACGCGGTAGTCGTGATAATTTTACTTTCGCAATGCAAAGTGTGGCTGTGATTGCGTATTGAAAACACTAAACCTCCATTCGAGAGGCTCGGAAAGAATGTTGAACTCTCAATTCTGAGTGACCACGTGCACCCCTGTATCGAACGAAGCATTGACCACGCAAATAACTCGGTTCTTGCACGCTCCAGGTACATCTATTACCTGCATTTGTTTATAGCGACGTGTGTGAGTGACAATGCTTCTTACATCTTCCAGCTCCAGCTCCGGAGGTAAGATCGTGGTGAGCAACTTACCAGCCCACGCAAGGTTCGAGGACATCGAACCACTCCTAACGACGTACGGGCAGGTCCAAAACGTGGAAAAACTTTCCTCGCGAGATCCAAACACCCAAACAGTCCTGGTCAGCTATGAGACGCAAGAACAAGCACAACAGTATGTAACCTAGATCTACGGCTTATGATATAACACTTACTTATTGCAGGACAATTGGCATGAGATGATTACCTGACGTCAAGCTTGCATATTTATAACGTCTTTAAACTCAATCGGTTGCACACGGATAAAGGATCTCCTGATTACAACAAATTTGGTGCAGTAGTAAGGTGGCAAAAAATATTTTTGGCTTTAAAGAGGTATTAATAGATTCAACAAAAAGTGATCCGAAAAATGTACCAACTTTTACTGTCAAGTTAAACCTCATTTATTTGAATTATGTGTCTTTCAAAACAAATCTTTCGCCATATTTTTTAAAACTTGACATTTTTCTTTTTCTTTGGGCACACTGGCAGTTAGGATCTTTTCCTTTCTTGGACAAGTTTTTCGTAGACTCAGAAAGTCTACAAAACATATTAGCCCAAAATGATCGTATGGGATGGGAAGAAAATAGTCGAAACCCTTGAACTTGTGATACGAGGGTCGTTTCAATACTAAATTTCGTTATTTTTTCACAACAAACAACTTTAATCAGGCTCTGTGTGCATATCAGATTTATATTGAAGTCTACTAAAGATATTCTTACAATTTGGCTCCCTGTAAAGATAGACGCATGTACTTCTGTTTGGCGTGTCTGACTGCACAAATCTGTATCGGTATCTTTGCTTTCGCCGCAGAAGGTAAAAAAACGGCGTAGATTCAATTCCAGATTGACTTCTGTTTATGACAAACAATGCAGAAGCATCCAAACGATTCGTCAACGGCATTCAACTTCACCGGAATGACGCACGGGTGTGCACGACGAAGATCCGATTTGCAGACCTGTTACGGCTCAGATTACGTGCTCGTTTTCGTCATTCATATCTGCGCATCCTTTCTGAAAAGTTAAATGCTACTGACGAATCATTTGAATGCTCATTCATTGTCCGTCATGGAAAGACGTTAATTTCCGATGAATCTTCGCCGCACTTTCGCCTTTTCTACTAAGAAAACGCATAAACGCAACAGTACGCGCGTCCACCTTTACAAAGACCATACTGCATCGCTTTGCGGGGTCGCTTGCCTGCTAAATTTTCTGAATATTGTCAGTGGACCTCAAATATAAAGTTAACCTGTTACCTCCAACGAGGCCAAGCGATGTTGTTAATTGGAACATGAAAAAAGAAAAAAAAATGGAAAACTTACTGTTGAAATGGCCCTCGTATATTCCACTTTAGAATTGCTCATAAAATTGTTCCGTTATTTACATCGAAATGTCGTGAAACGGTCTGGCAATTCAAAATTGCGACCGATTTAAATTGTTATGATATTGCGTTTCACACTTTAATAATCGGAATATGCACACGTTTGTTTTAAATCGCATGTAGCCTATTAATTAAAAATGACGATGAGGAAGCGTGTAGCTGGAGAATCGATAGATATTTGACTAAAAAAACAGCTACCTCCTGGCATTCGAATCAAGTTTCGAAATTACCTGACAAAATGAATGTTCACCGTAACGCGAGACCTAGCGGTCGAAAGCTTGGTCTAAGAATTTCTTTCACCTTCTCAGGGCTGTAAATCAGTTGAATGGGTACGAGTACGAGGGCAACCCGCTAAAGGTGGAGATGTCGAGCCCGGAGAATCGGCGGAGAGGACGCAGCCAACGCGGGGGAGTCGCGTTTTCGGGGTTGCCTGGGTCCGGACGGCAGACCGACTTTCCTCTACGTATTCTGGTTCAGTCGGACATGGTAGGTGCCATTATCGGTCGACAGGGTTCCACCATACGTCAGATAACTCAGATGACTCGCGCTCGCGTCGACGTGCACAGGAAAGACAACGTTGGCTCCCTCGAGAAGGCCATCACCATATACGGAAACCCTGAAAATTGCACCAATGCTTGCAAAAAAATTCTCGAGGTCATGCAGCAGGAAGCCAACAACACTAACAAGGGGTAAGTTGATTACACGTCGTTATGTTACAATTTTTTTGGGGTCTTAAGACTCCGGTTGGGAATTTGGCCCAACGATTCCATTGAACTCGGTATTATAGTGTGATTAATGATGGTTAATTCTGTATTCGATCATGACTGAAGGTGTTTTCGTTGAAAAAAGTACGTATTTTCCTGAAACAGTGAGATAACCCTGAAGATTCTTGCGCACAACAATCTTATCGGACGCATTATTGGGAAAGGGGGTAACACCATAAAACGGATCATGCAGGATACCGACTCAAAGATAACCGTGAGCAGCATCAACGATATCAACAGCTTTAATCTGGAACGCATCATCACCGTCAAGGGTTCGATTGAGAATATGAGCAAGGCTGAGTCCATGATATCCAGCAAGCTCCGTCAAAGTTACGAGAATGATCTTCAAGCTATGGCTGTGAGTTTACTCTTACCGTCACTCTCTTGTTTCTTCAAATATTTTCTCCTCATCCGCATCCTTGAACCCCTTTGATTTTTCGGACTTGCGTTGTCTCAAAGTGTACGCGGAAAACAAAGCTGGGTTGCCGAGTACACAAGTTCGAAAACCAAATTTCAATCATTTATTCAAACGGGTGCACTACGCTAATTCACTCCATGGATTTACGTAACTTAGCACAGCCGTTGAAACTGGCGTATCGTTCATTGTGGGCAAAAATATCAAGGTGGCCCGTTATCCAGAAGTTCAAAATCAGCAATAGCATCAAGCAAACAGTATACCAAGAGACAAATGTTTTAACCTAAATCAGGGAAATTTGTTACCTCATTTCTTTCCAACAGCCCGGATCGAGTACGAAGTCTCGGAAAAGTAGCAACTCCTCGTCCTCATCGGGGGTTAGTGTGATACTAGGAAAATATTCGCGTCTCCGCGTCGCTACCTAGGGGTAGACTGCTATGTATTACCACTGTATTTAATAGTACGTGAAGGAGTACCATTGCAATTTGCATATCCGATTCCGGCAAAGAAATGTGTGCATAAATTTTTCTATCCTTATATTTTACTTCTGTCCTTCATATTTCTTTTCTGTGTTTTTTCACCTTGACCACACCGGCCTTCGTATACGAGCACCTCACGTATTGTACGTTTTATAGCCGCCGAATACGCGCACTATGTACGCACATTATGTTTCTTTCACATGTATGTATGTACTTTTGTTACATCCTCACATTGTCTCGTACGCAACTTATATGTAACACTTCAATTGCGAGTCAATAAAATTGTCTATGTTCGATCCAATGTTCGTCTCTATGGTATTTTCGTTCATGTTTCGCAATTATTCAAAGCAAAAGAGATACAAGACGCGGATGGTTTCAACCCATGAACGACCGTTGAGCGTCCAAAGACTCTGACTCTTATCGTTAGACAGAGTCTTCGTGGATTCCTTGAATAATAAATTGAATTCATAATTACTTATCGCAAAATTAGAATATGCCAAATACTCAGCCCAGGCTGTAAAACCATGCGAACCACGTTCGTACACAGATAGTGAAACGAGACCTTGATCCCATCGGCAGATGATGAATTCGAGCTTGATTCGGAGAACACCTGCCGAGATCTGATATATGATTGATATATCTTTTTCGAAGCGTTGTGATACGTGAAATGAGGAAAAAAACCGACAGTCGACGCCGTTACCCGTTGTTACAGCCCCAAAGCATGATGTTCCCCGGACTCCATCCGATGGCGATGATGTCGACCGCGGGTATGGGGTACAGTTCGCGTGGTCCGGGTCTCTACGGCTCCGGACCAGCGCCGTATCCATACCAGGGGAGCATGCCAGCCCAGCAGGGCGGCGTTCCGACCGGTGACACCCAGGAGACGACCTTCTTGTACATTCCCAACAACAGCGTTGGCGCTATCATCGGAACAAAGGGTTCCCACATAAGGAACATCATAAGATTCTCGGGTGCTAGTGTCAAAATTGCACCGCTTGAACAGGACAAGCCCGCGGATCAACAGACTGAAAGGAAAGTAACAATCGTTGGGTCGCCAGAGTCACAGTGGAAGGTAAGAACGATAGTTGAAACGGTTCGACCAAATCCCTAAATTATCGATGTACGAACATGTCTGGGGTCTTGGGGGTGAAACGGTGTTACGTGGTAGCCGATGAGGAGTGAAAAATTCAATGTCAGTCGAATAAAATGTTGCGATGCATTTCGCAGGGGTCATTCGATCGATGAATTTTTTTTTTTTGGGGGGGGGGGGGGGGGGGTGCCTAACGGCGTGACGTTCTTTTTTTTCTGGACATATTTTAGATTCTTATCATTTTTTTTACTTACATAAGATTTTGGATTAAAATTGAATTTTTGATTTACAAATTCACAGAAAATACACATGAATATGACACGCAAATAATGACTCTTCCAGGCTCAGTATTTAATCTTTGAGAAGATGAGGGAAGAGGGTTTCGTGGCCGGTACGGAGGATGTCAGGCTTACCATCGAGATCCTTGTACCGAGTGCTCAAGTTGGTCGAATCATTGGAAAGGGTGGTCAAAACGTCAGGGAGTTGCAACGTGTCACCGGAAGTGTCATCAAACTCTCGGAACAGCAGGCCACGCCACCACAGGCCGACGAGGAAACGACGGTTCACATCATCGGACCATTCTTCTCTGTTCAGGTGATGATCCGCTTCGTTTTTCGACCGCTCAATTCTCATGTTCATGAAATCCATAAATTATCGTGTGTATTAGTCGTCGGTGAAAAACATTCAAAGTCGATGTTTCGAAAAAGAAATCGGTCCGAAGAAGATCGCTTGTGCCTTAATGCAAGCTTCTTTTTGAATGTCCTGTAGCACTCATATCATGCAACCGCAATCCAACTTGCTGTTTAGCACAAGAATAATCAAGATCTCTTCCAAAAATGGCTACAGTCGAAGCAAAACTGTTAATATGCAGCTCTGTACATGCCTGATCGGTTGTATACTATACTCATAGATTCCGACGAAATTGCTCCGCATATTTTTATATCCCATCATCAAGTACTGAAAAATTGACAAAAATTATGACTTATATAATTCGTAATTGCAACTAAAAAATCTAATTACTTTTTCCTAAATAAAGGTTCGATTTACCCGCGTTATTTTCATGCTGAAATTGCAGAAAAATTTCAACTATACGTAGTATCCTCGGTCACCGAAACTTCCCTCGATAGTTCGTTGGAAAATTGACGTATATTATGTCTTTGATTTTATATTTTGAGTCACGAAATGAATTAGCAGCAGCAATGATCACTCGACGAAGTATGTGCAACGTAAAATACGTCAGCGACAACAAGAAAGCAATCTGGAGGCAAGACCTGTACAACCGAGGTGTCATCGCGTTTACTTATCGGTTATTTATTTCAGTCGGCACAGCGGAGAATTCGCGCCATGGTACTACAGTCCGGAGCACCAGGTACGGGAACGCTAGGAATCGGCCCCACAGGTGGACCGCGGGCTGGTCGTGGCGGTAGCCAGGACGGTGGTTCACGTTCTCGGCGTGATGGTAGCGCGACGTCACAGGGTGGGTCGTCGCAGCAGCGATCGTCCTCCCCTACCAGCCAGCAGCAACAGCAACCGACGCAGCAACCGCAGCAGCAACAGCAACAACAACAACAACAACAACAACAACAGCAGCAGCAACAGCAACAACAGCAGCAACAACAGCAACAGCAACCACCACAGAATCAGTAACGTTGAAGTAAATCACCCGATGCCAATCAAATGCCTCAATTTATGTATCCAACATTCTTCCCGCACGGGGTGATCTTTACCATTTTGAAATCCCGACAAGCATACGCGGATAAACGCTTAATGTCCGTACAATCAACACGGACGCTTCGTAACTATATCCTAACAATAAGAATGGTTGGACTCGTATCTTGGAAGATTTCAAAAAATCCGCGAAATTACAAACTCAGTTCTCTATGTATATTACGTAATATATAGAAAGGTGACATGCATATAACGAGTATAACGTGACACGTGTCTGTCCTCACTATTCTATCTCCGTTTTTTCCACGTCTACCTTTCTGTCTTAAATTACCACCTACCTTTATACTCATCCCGTCCCGACCCCGACCTTGAAACCTACCCTTTCTGCCAACCACTCTCCGTCGCTTTCTGCCGCACTAGCGGGCTGATGAAGGTGAAGAGACACGGAGGAAAAAATTTCAAACTGGTAACGCATTCACCCCGTTGAGGATTATTATGACTATGATGATGGATGATAATGGATGGATGATGATGAAAAAGATGATGCTTATGATGATGATGATCATGATGATGCTTATGATGAAATACACACAACCTTATTACCTCATTCAAACGATTAAAGATGAATAATATGACACAATGATCGGAAACAAAACAAAATGAATATCAAATAAAATGAGAAACGTTAAAGTAACTTTAAACTAAAATTTAAGTAACATTACATTTTTAATAATAAAATAAACTACAACAACAAAAATAATAATATTAATAATAGAATTCACATTAATCATAATTTTAACATTAATAATAACAATAATAACAATAATAATAATAATAAAAATAATAATAATAATAATAATAATAAAAACAACAACTCGGCGACGACGGCGATGATGACGACAGCAGCAGCAGAAACACCAGCTATAATAATGGTGACCAAAAAACGCTGTACAAGCTATACATATACATACCTAGAAGTACACATGCGTATATAGGGGTTTCCACGTTGTTTTTCACAACGTTTCTAATTCAAGTAATAGTCCACAGAATTCAATGTTACTACTACACAGAATTCTTAGTAAACGTGGGACTCGAATACGAAGTTCTCTGGGTGTCAAATTTTTCATACCTTGGCATGTATCTCCCTAAATAGTCGTTACAGATAAAAACGGCGGAAAATAATGACGTTTCACTATTCTACGAAGTTCTTGATAATATTACTTGTCTCTAAGTATTTTGTGAGTCCATTGTTTCAAATACTTGAATGACAACCACTCGAAGTTTTTAGAAGCTTATTTTTCCAGGCACAGTGCACCAAGATGCCAGAATAAGTATTCTTCCAAGACCTTTGAAATCGTTTTGAAACGCGAAACTACCATGATGTAGCCGCAACGTTCAGAAACGACATTCACTTGTTAGTTCGATGGGTTCACAATATAAGTTTTTTCATCGTCGAAAATAAACATCCCCTGGTGCTAATATACCAATATTACTAATGCTCGCGTTAATGGAAAAATTTCTGTATTGCAAAAACTACGTAGCATGATGAAATTTTCTTTTTGTTATCATTTCTGTTTTTGTCATGACGTTCCTTCCCAAAATTAGGACGGCTCCGAAACAGATGCATCATTTCAAAATTAAATTTTTTTTTCCATTTCGTACTCGACATACGCTTGGCTGTGAAAATTTGGCTAATTTCCCGTGGAAATCCCTCCCACATACATGTCAAAAGATACACGTTGTATATACTAAACCAACTAACAGCTGCAGTTGCCGACATCGATACCGACGTTCTGTTTCTAACAATCAGATTAATTCCTCCTACCCAACCACCCTAAATTTGTCAGATGGGTTAAGAAAGATCCGATCTATCATGTGCAAGCTGTTAACGAGCCGATCTGAAGAAATACCGGGCTGAATGCACAGACGATGAGAGAGAGGGTGGGAGGGCTGGACGAATGAATGAATCAATGGGTGGATGAATGGATGGACGGATAGACGGATGGATGGATGGATGGATGGATGGATGGATGGACGGACGGACGGACGGACGGACGGACGGACGGACGGACGGACGGACGGACGGACGGACGGACGGATTGATTGGTTGGTAGGTTGGTTGGTTGGTTGGTTGGTTGTTTGGTTGGTTGGTTGGTTGGTTGGTAGGTTGGTTGGTTGATTGGTTGGTTGGTTGGTTGGTTGGTTGGTTGATTGGATGGATGGTTAATTGATTGATTCGTCGAGGATTATTTAGCAATAAGAATGAAAACTCTTCGCGTGGGCCCTTCGCATCTGGAGCACCATACCAAAGAAGTGACGAAGAGTTATACAAACAAACCTTCGACTTCACAGGACGAAATGAAACCGCATTACCTATAAATTGCGGAAGTTGACTTGATGTATCACCCAACAAAGAGAGAGTTCCTTGCAACAGCTGCAGCTGGGATATCCATTTTTCCACTCATGCGAAGACGCTGCCGGGGACCAAAGTGGAACCTTGGCGTTAAAGTAACCGAAGCAACGTCATCGTCAAGACCAACAAGGAGGGCAACGGAGAATGGATCAACGAAAATGTCGCACCGTTAACATTACACACTACTGACACATGTTGTTATCGCGGTGCGTGAAGAAAGCTGCCCCTACAGCCTTTCGGAGAAAAATCAAGTAAAATTGGTGGGTAAAGACAAGATGGGTAAGAAAGCAATAAATATAACGAAGAAACAAAGAAATGGCAACAACAACATCAACGACAAACGACGAAAACACTCAAAAATGTCAAGGCACAATTGTTATGGTGTTCGGAGTGCGCGGTGTTATTCGGGAATCGGGAAGATTTCGAAAATGATGTACATTTTATCCTTTTGCATACAGGCATAAAT
Organism: Neodiprion virginianus; assembly: GCF_021901495.1. Classification (NCBI taxonomy): domain Eukaryota; kingdom Metazoa; phylum Arthropoda; class Insecta; order Hymenoptera; family Diprionidae; genus Neodiprion; species Neodiprion virginianus. The sequence continues at coordinate 41,370,750 of NC_060880.1, forward strand.
TTTCGTGCCTATAACTAGTACACATAGATGTACGTGTATACCGTCGGCACTATGCGAATTAAGGACTATTGTACAATATGAAAGTACGGCCGTGAAAAAATGTATGTGAACATCAGCAACTATGCCTGTATAATATATGTATAAATAATATACGTGTGTGTATATATGGGCGGTTTAATGCACGAGGCGAATAGGGCGGAGGAAACAGCCATTACAATTCTTTCAGGGATTTTTATTTTATCATGAATGTAATAACGTGTGAGTGAGCATGTGTCGAATTATACTATTAATGATAAGTAATAAATGACCGATTAAGGATATGTATACGTATAATATATGTACATGCCAAATGTATTGTATATATACAGCGTGGCGCGAGGGATGAATGAGAATATCAATATTCCTCTGGACGACATATTATTTATACGGCTGCGCGGTGAAAAATTTGGTATTATGTCGGAATGGAACGATTGGCAGGAAAATTACCAACAATGTCGAGTCGAGAAAACCAAATGAATGGATTTACGGATTAAACCAAGACATCCGGGATTCGGGGTAAGGTTTACAAACTACCTTGTGTTCCTCGCGCCCCGAGCGACTATATTATATGTATAAGATTTATGGGAGAGTAGCGGTTAGGGATGCGAAAAAAATGTTGAAAAATTTGCGTAATTATATATCGATGAGGGGGGACTGGTGAGGATGAATCATTCGATTTCATATTATACAAACGGGTGATTTTTTGGCGATATACAAGATTTCCGAAAACTCCCGTACCAAATTGGACTGAAGTACCATCCATCGTTTCACCAGAAGCGGTTACATCGGTCGCATAATACATACATACATATATATTAACCCCAGTATACATATATATGTATGAATAAAGAGTTTTGCGCTGGCTTATTCGAGTATCGATTAACCGCCCAAGGGACTCGGTGGTACGCTCTTAGTACAAAGATTAAAATACGAGTTTAAGGAAACGGCTGCAAGTTTTGGGGTAGAGTATAACGAGGGTGAACGGAAGTCGGGAGTTGACCAGGTTATCGGGGTGGGTGCAGCAGCAGACTGATTTTCGTTACGTGCGATGTGTTTTAATCAGTTATTACATCATGCTCCGCATCGCCTGGGAACTTCCGGTTACCATGTCTGAGACGGAAGGGATATTTGAATATAAGTGAAATTTTATCGAAAAGAGATATGAAAATTAAGAGAGAGTAGTAAGGAGAAAAAATATATAAGTTTATTTTTGATACATTGTTGGGGAGATCTTCAAGTGAATCTTTCTTTTTTTTTCACTATTATTGATATGGTTTTTCCTTTTTCCATTTAAGAAATTATTTTTTCTTTTTAATTGATTATTTTCAATTTTTTTTTTTTTTTTTCTCTAACTAGATGTTTCAAATAACTTAATGAAGTTTAAAAAATATTAAGAGAAAAAAAAAATGGAAGAAGAACACACGTTGCAATTTGAAAAAAGTAATTGAATAAAAATAAAAATGCGAGGAGAAATTTTAATATAAATTTAAACGTAAAAAATTAAAAAACAAAAAAAAAAAAAGAATCGAATTGATAAATTCGTGAAAGAAATGGCACATAGCTTTTTGCACTATGTGGGAACAAAAGGAGATTTTTAGTCGGATAAATTGTATAATATATTTAATATAATATATACGGTGATGAAACCGGTTTTTAGTAGCGGCGGTTTTGTAAATTGACGATGGCTGGCGCCTGCGTGGTAACCTAGCCGGGCTCACAGTTTTATGTGATCCGATAGCTTGGGGAAACGTGGACGCCCCCCATCCGGTACGGTTCTAAGCCGTCGCCGCAATAGCTGGTGTGGCCGCCAAGTTTATTTATCAAGCGCGAATATAAAAAATGTTTGAAAAAAACGAGAAAAGCGAAAAAAAATATGAATAAATAATTAAATAAATTCTAAAAAATAAATACAGTGCCAAGGAACAAATAACAAGCATGATAACATCAACAACTCGCAAATTCATCGAAGATCCAGCCGGACACAACGGCACGTATGGTTATCAACTTAAACACAGCCCGCATGCCGACTGCGGTCTGATTCACAGTTAAATTCGAAGAAATGAAAAAAACATTTAGGCCTCGTAAGAAGCAAAAAAAGAAAAGACAAAAAGAAGAAAAACAATTTTTAACCCTCCTTCCACGTCATTGAAAAATTTACATCCCAATGAAACATTGACAGTTATATGAGTACCATTAGCTGCATCAAGTTATAGTCCAAACTTTACAACTATTTAATATTCTACATTCGACAAATCTATGTTTATTATGATCGCTTCGTTTCGCAAAATCTAATCCACTCACAAAATAATACGATGTATTAGGCATACGTGCAGGATTAGTAATTCCTTATCGCTGATGTAACGATATATCGCGAGAGCCGTGTGACAACGCCTAATTCTATAAAGCAAAGCTCTGCACTATGTCACAAGGCAAAGTTTACTACCGAATCGCTTTGTTTCACCCTTCTAGGAGAACAACTTGTGTGGGCTTTGGGTAGTGACATTAGGGTTTGTTAAGGTATAGTGGAATTATTGTCTCTGCACTCTGTGGCGTAATGCGTTCGAGAATGAGAGGAGAAAAATCAACGGAAAAAAAGCTATAACTCTACATTCAAATTTCACTCTCTTTCAGGACATATCTCTCGAGGAATAAGAAAAAAAAATCGCTAGCAACAGCAAAATGATGGTGATAGAAATTAAAAAAAAAATCTGCCCCATACAATGCTTTCGTTTGAATTAGGAAGGCTCCGAATCCTTTGAATGTACATACTACTAGCTTAATTCTTAAACTCATAAAGCAAAGGATAAAAATGAAATGATATGCATGAAAGAAAACCCGCGACATCAAGGAACCATCAAAATTTCATTAAAAACACCACGATTTGAACACAAATGCAAGAAAACGAAACAAAAACTAGACCGTATAAAGCGGAGAAACCAGATCTTGGAAAAAAAAAAAACTAACTCCTCACCTCAGCATTTTAGACACGAACAACACACTCGATACATAAAAATGTACAAATAAAAAAAAAAGAAAAGAAAACAAAAGAAAAAGAAGCATAGAAATTATTATATATAATAATTTTAAACATTTTAAAGTTATAAATTATACTTAAAGAGAATAAACTACAAATACAAATAAGGATTTAAGAAATAAGCATAAAAACTAACAGTTAACAGAATAAATTAAACAATGTGGTATTGAGTATATATACCAGGAAAATGTACAAACTTAATTGCTAAAAATTTAAACGTTAGTATCTATGATATTTAAATACGTAACTATAAAAGGAGAATCTTAACGTACCATATACCACATAGGCTGCTCACTCTGTGAGGTAAATTACCCGCGCTGGTATACGGTTTCGAGGGGGAGGGGGGGGGGGGGGGGGGGATGCCAGCTTGCATCAGATTTTCGCTTTCCTTTCTCTGGTAAATATCTTAACTCAAATAATCCGAAGTCTGCATGCTTGTATAGAAAGCAGGTGAAACATACAGTATAACTTTATCATGTCGTACCTATACGTCCGCGAAGTAAACACGGCTTGGAAACGTGAAGGATAAGGACAGCTTTGAAATGATTTAACGGATTATATTTCATTCGAAACGTGACAAGATTCTAGCAATCAGTGCAACTTTTATCTGGCTCACATTTTTATATTTTTCCAATCATATTTCTCGAACGGTTGGTCGTAGCAGCACCGACTAGTTTTCTTTTCTTCATATTTTGGTAATCGCATGTCTGACGTTGAACTGTTTAGAGGACGATCGTTAGTTAACTTATTCAAATAAAAAAAGTGAGCTTGGCAAGCCGATAAAGTAAATGAAACGCGATAATTGTAAATCTTACAACGTGGAATACTTATAATATAGTTGGCAAAGTGTGCGTGGAAAAGAATATAACGAACAATAAGATAATTTTGTGGAAATCTTATCTGAAAATTCATCCTAGCGCAAAATTTACCGGACGTAAATTTATCAGGTCATACAAGTAGGAGGCGAATGTCATAAAAGGTATCGAACCGTAAGCCCAGTCTTCGCGATCTCGCATGTCTCATTAATATACCACACGTCCAATAGCCTACCATTATTACATGCTTACGATCGTCCGGTGGAATTACTCGCCTGGACGACGGGTAATAAGACTTACGTATTTCGCGCTGAAATTATCGCCGAATAGGAATCAGAATAAATCGAGCTCTGTTCCATTACCGCTGCAGAGCTGAACTGCAAGAAGCACCGCAACGGAGATCGGCGTGCACATGCGTGCTGTTTGTCTTTTTTTTTTTTTTCTTTCTCGACGCGACAAACACATCGCCACACTCTGCTTCGACAAATAGTAATTCCTTACGACGGAGTATTACACATACGCGCTATCAGATACGTACTATTTTCATATCCTTTTTTTCATTATCATTCTGTTGGCAAGAATTGTCTGGCTTCGCCACCAGAGCCACGCCGAATTTTGAATTTGCTTCCAGCCATTGTCAAATGCTTCGCGACAAGGCTGAATGTATAACTTTAAGATTGGAAAATGCCCGCTTTGCCGTTCGAGGCTCCATTACCGACAAATTGCGTAAAATATTTATCGGAATTATCCGAACGAGTCTGAAGTGAATTTCTTCAAATCAAAAAACAATCGACAAATAGTAATAACGATGATAACGATAGCAAGGCAGCAACTTTTTATCATTGCCGCTGACTTAAGAGCGCGCGTAATACGCGAAGATCCGGAATTAACCAGACATGAATCGATTACATGTATGCACACCGGGCATGAGAATCGTTTAGAACTTCGCTGTTCGTATAGAATTTATATAATAATATTATACACTATACCTCTGTAGATACTTATTAATATACATATACGTAGATATCAATTGTGCAGATTGAAATACCCACGGGGAGAATGAGGAGACAGTTGCTTATAGGTAACCATATCATTTCGACACTTTACGTCCCGAGTTTCCGATAATTGTACGTACGCGTTATACGCATACCCATGGTCCGCTTCAACGTATAACGTGCGACTCGTTACACCTATGCACACATACACACATACACACGTACATACCAGAACTACGTTACGGATATGGATATGGATATGGATATGGCGACCTATAATACAATATGAAATCAAAATGCTGTGACTTTACTATACTTTATGCGTAATGTCCGGTATGAAAATTGACGACGTGACATTTTGGATTTTAGTATTAACGAAAGGGAGATCACCGATCGGTACAGACGGCATTCTTGACGAGATTCTTGCAAAGGACGTACATACGCCATGTGTTAATATATAATATATAATAATATATAATTATTAATTTTGGGCATTCACCCCGCAGTATAGAACATCCGTTCCCTCGTTCGTTCCTTCGTTCCTTCGTTCCTTGTATGTGTAAATTACTCTATACTCTACAATATATGTTATACACTGCATATACATACATACCTATATGCATATTGATATTATACATATACACATTAGTACGTCTATATAAGTAATATAACGGTGATGATATAATATGTCGAGGTGAATAGTTGGCAGAGATCGAAGGCCTTATAATTACCTATATTAATACACTGCTGGGCATTGTTGTTAAGCGAAGAGAGAGGGTGATATCGCTAAAAATACTACTATAGCTATACGTGTACATAGTAATATCACACGTACGAGAAATATTGTTGAAACCTGATCTATATACATATAATTGAAATAGAATATTAACGGGGAAAAGATCTGTTGATCGATATGTGTGAATAATATGCAAGCCTTAATATATTCTATTATCCTATTGCTGCCAGCATGGGCATTATGAAAACTACGCGGGTCTCTTACACTTGTCTTACATACATCCACACATACATATTACATGTGTTAAATATACATATACCTATACCTATACCTATACCTATACTTGGACAAAATATATACGTTAAAAATCCTTTCGTACATACCGCATTCTACGAATTGATGGCAAAAAAAAAAAAGAAAACAGTTATTGCATAACACGATGCGGTATTACTGGGTTCTGCGTCTTGATTCCGCTGCACGATTCGTTTGTGAACCGTGACAAGAGGCAGCAACGAGCTGGGGGTAAAATGATTCTAGACAAAAAGACAGTTGAAAACTGGAGAGAAAAAGCAAATGGAAAATATGAAGGAAAAAAAAAATTTACAAAACGACAAAAGAGAAAAAAACGAATAATCATTAAACCAATAAAGGTGTATAAAAATGAAACGTAATAAATTCATAGTTATGGATCACCTCGAAGAGATTACATCGCAATGTATAATTCGTTTCGGATAATAGTGATAAGATTAGTGCTTAGGTAACATATTAGGGACGCAGGCGAGTGGCGTGCGAATTAAAGGATTGCCGGAATTTCGAATAACCCACGTGCACGATGAGTCGGTTGATTGCACCCTATTATATCGCTGGGATCGCAAATATGTCGCATCCAGCGACGACTCCTGAAATTACATTTGCAAAGCAAACCACTCCGTATGTACGTCCGTGACTCGATGTCCCTGTTGGTACTAAAAGCCAAAATGCATTCGCAAAACCATATACAATGACAGTTCGTTTATTCGGCTTGGTAGCGCGGGGTCGTCGTTTAAATTACGAAGAATCTTGGGTTAATTAATTATGAACTCTTAATACCTGACTTGAAACATTGGCCCTGTGACGCGCGTCGTCGGGCCGCCGCCCCCCCCCCCCCCCCCCCCCCCCCCCCCCCGATTCATTGTCGTGACGAGCCCTGCGCTTCAATTCAGCGGTAGGTAAACTTTGGTTTCCGCGTAACTTGGTCGCGGAGAAAAATTGAACACAGGTTTCTAGCCGATTGAGTTGAACGTTGTAAGCATTACTGAATTGAAAATGCATCCGTTACCACAAAACCACCATTTTTTACGATATGCAAATAATAATAACAAGAACCCAACAACAACAATAATAATAATGATGATGATAATGATCACGTTAATGATGGTAATAACAGTAATATAATAATAATATTAATAATGATAACAACAGTAATAGTAATACCAACAGCAAAAACGATACAGGGGAAAAAATTTGTTGGAATCGTATACCCGACGTTAATTATGAGGACAGCGCTGTATCGCAGTCAAAATTACTGGCATTGCGGTGTGTGACAAATTCAGAGAATATTCGCGAATTTAACTCTAACGTACCGATAAGTAATTTTCACCGTATTTCCTTGAATTTTTACTCGAAAAATAGTGCTATCCATATAATGAACGTATCACATGTGAAAGGTCTTTTTTCCATGGAATAATAATAAAAATAATGATAATAGTAATAATAACGAGGAAACAAATAAGATCCAAGAAACAAATTTGTGAATAATAAAAGTAAGATGAGAAATGGTGCAAGGGGAAAAAAACTGACACATATTTGCCCATTTGGATTATTATGTCCTGTACTTCCACCGTCATTTTGTTCTGATAAAGAAACTATAACGCTGCTGTTTGCCAATACTAGTTGGCGAAAATTACAAATTGACGTACCGTATGAAAAAAATACTTGGTATCTAACCGCTTGAGCTAGTGTCTAACGCGACGTTTAATTTAATTCGCTACTAAACAAGGTTGACCAAAGTACTGAGAGTTTCTTTTGTTAAATTTCCGATAGCCTTAATATCGTTAGATAACACCGGCCGACAAAAAAAAAAAAAAAAAAAAAGAAAGTGGTCTGTACATTTGAACAGACCCACCTACTTTTATGTATTTTGACGCGCTGAATCCGAATCTGAGGTCCGTTTGGTCCGTACACCCTCAAAATTTTGAGAAAAGTGCAAAAAAAACCGCGAAATATGGAAAATACTGCAGTATTGGTGATAAAAAAAATTATAAATATTAATCATATAAGTTTTACTTGTGATTCGATCCGCTGAGTATAAATCTGAAGTTTATTTTGCCTGTAGGCCTTTAAAACTATAAATAAATTGTATAAACTCCCTGAAAATTGCTATAAATTGTATTTACATTGATTAAATTTATTTCTCACATATCGTGATGCACTAAATCCAAATAAAAAATCTGTTAACGTGAATGAGTCAGAAATTTACCAAAAATCGTTCAAAAAAGCATAGAAAGATAAGGTAAAGAACGAGCTTTATCGATTTCAAGCTGTTCTTCGTTTGTGTCGAACTCTTTTCTCTTCAAATGACCTACGCAACGGGTTTCTCTTTCGTTTTTTATTGTCCTTCGTTACTTCCCTCTTCAGCATCCAGCAAAAATCAATGAATGCCATCATGTTGACATTCCACTTCCCTTGATATGGATAAAGCTCGTTCCTTACCTTATCTTTCTATGCTTTTTTGAACGATTTTTGGTAAATTTCTAACTGATTCACGTTAACAGCTTTTTTATTTGGATTTAGTGCATCACAATATGTGAGAAATAAATTTAACCATGTTTAACCAATTTTTTTATTACTGTAAATACAATTTATAGCAATTTTTAGATTTTTTTTGCAATTTATTTATATTTTTAAGGGCCTACAGGCAAAATAAACTTCAGATTTATACTCAGCGGATCGAATCACATGTAAAACTTATATGATTTATATTTAGAAATTTTTTTTATCACCAAAACTGCAGTTTTCTCAATTTTTTACGGTTTTTTGCACTTTTCTCAAAATTTTAACGGTGTACGGACCAAACGGACCTCAGATTCGGATTCAGCGCGTCAAAATACATAAAAGTAGGCGGGTCTGTTCAAATTTACAGATCACTTTTTTTTTTTTTGTGTTCCGGTGTAATTCGCGAACATTGCTTTGTAGGATTTTAATTTTACCGTTAGCGTTTACTCGTTTGTTCGATCGTTTCGTTCCTATTCTTGTCAATAACCACTGTATATTTCTAGGAGATCTAACGTTACACGAATCTATATAGATATTGACGAGGCCAAATCCGTGTGAAATTTTTGGCCGATTGGTTAATTAATTTCGGATTAGGTCGGGTCATGGATCCGAATTAGGAATTCGGAAATATTGCCGAAAAATAGACCTATACGTGTATGCAGATGTTTATCTACACTCCTATATATAGAAACAGATATTGAAATGTTTCGTAAGACAGGCTACATAGACCGTATCGATATACAATATATATATATATATATATATATATATATATATATATATGTGTGTGTGTGTGTGTGTATATATATATATGTCCATGTAACGGCGATTGCACAAAAGTCATCACGAATTGTATAATTATGCGTATTCGTAATCCTTCATTCTGCAACAATTTTGCTGCGATTGCTGTACAATATACTTGAACTGTAAATTTTTTCATTCTACGCAACAACCGAAGAAGAAAAATCCATCTCTATTCATAAATTATACGACGGACATGGCATACAGGGTCATTTATTGAATACCGACCGGCGGACCGTCGAGTGAAACGGGGGGAAGGCTTTAGGTATTACGGCTGCGTGTCATTCAATAGATGACCCTTTATTCGCGACTCTTTAACTCTAATAACGCACGAACCCAAAATAATATCGACTTTCGACTTCCTACGCGTAACACTCTGCTGTAATGTTGTTATCTTGAATTAACAATAAACTAGTACAGTTCAATCGCACGGTAAGAGAAAATGAAGAAACGGAAAAAGAAAGAGAGAAAAAATGCAGTTGAATATAATTACTGCCGGGATCTGCGGCCTCTGACCGGATTGGGGCATACGTTATAACATATATTGTTACACTTGCCGGCAAGCCTACGTACGTTGCATATTTACAATTATTGCACTATGGCGAGATCAAGCAAATTTCATAAAAAAAAAAATAAAGTATCGAAGCATAAATGATGATCGCAACAGAGAAGCTACTGAAAAAAATGTAACGTATTAAACGAATCGGCATCCCGCGGAATAATCTAAGAACATTTGTGGATTAAAAATACATTACACGGTGTACACCTGACAAATATAGTACACACGCCTCATACGACGTGTGGGATAATTCTGTTTCGTGCTCACAAAATGGCAGCATGTGACCATTTTAAGGAATAGTACCTACTATTATTAATAATAATAACAATAACAACAACAACAACAACAATAATAATAATAAAATATAATAAAAATAATAGTAATAACTATAGTAATTACAATAATAATAATAACGATAATAATAATAATAGTAATAGTAATCATTGTAGTAATAATAACGATAATAATAATGGTAATAGTAATAATAAAAACAACAACAACAACAACAACAACAACAATGACACTATATGATAGAATTGTAATATGATTATTAATAACAAGCTTAATAATTACAACGTAATTTTTTTTTTTTGAAATTTAATGATAACAAAAACATTGATAATAGGAATAGTTACTACGATAATAATTAATATTATTAATACTATTATTATAATTATAGTTGTAACGATAACTGTAATACCGACGTTGTTAAAACAGTCCTCGCAGAAAAAACTAAAGATGAATGATGAAAATGATGAGAATGGAATACGTTGAATCCGTGAGCGAAAAAAAAAATGCAGCGCTTATTTCTCAGGGACACGATAATGTAAACTAACGTATTGTCGGTTGCCATTGCAGGTATAATTCTGATCAGCGCGACGTTGGTCGACACTTGAATCATTAATTCGAAATGCATGCATAAGATAAGACGCTTAACTGGCATATGTTGTATATATGCGCTTGGTATTCATACATAGAGCGCCCCGCCAGAGGCGTAAACTAACAATAAACGCGGCGAGGGCTTCGTTGCTCCATAATTAATATAATTGCTGTTTGCTTGAGTTACGTCATTGGCAAGCGTGCACGATCACTTGGCGTTTTTCGCATTCGTGGCGTTGAAAACTAGATTGCAGTTCGAAAGAGGAATAATACAGTCGGCGATGAAGGGAATGGAAGCGATGAATAAAAATAAAAGTGAAACACGTAAACAATAAAAAGTATAATAATCAAGCCCACGATGCATAATTTTGAAATTGTTCCGTTATGCAAAGCCAGTGTGACAAAACATGTGAAACGCTAATCCCTAAACACAAGTTTGAAAACTAAGAACCTACTGAGTTTCATGTTTATCAAGCGCGAGATTACACGACCGATTTAAAAGTACTTATGAGATTTTATCCCATTTATTCGTAAAACATCGGATCAATTTAAAATTCTTCGCCCTATAATCGCCTTCGGATGTCAGGTTGTGCGCTATAACCTCGAAGCCAGTCTCGCGACGAAATTTATTGATTGAAAATCTGTACGATATTTATTCATAATCGTCTATAGATGACCAAAGCGGACTTTTTGACAACAGCACGATCTGTTAACAAAAAAAAACTCCGAATCGATTGGAATTATTGAGAAAAGAATGTTGAACCGGTATTCGTAAATATTCTTAAATCGGTCGAACGGAAGTCCGTGTTCGAAACTCCCTAAAGATATTTTCTTGGTAATGAATCACACTTTTATTATTATTATGTATCATTTACTATGTATTACGTATCGTCGTTGTTGTTGTTGTTGTTTTTGTTGTTGTTGTTGTCGTTGTTATTATTATTATTATTGTCGTTATTATTATTATTATTATTATTATTGATATATCATTTTCATTATTACACTACTATTGCTATTATGATTGCTATTGTTTGTCTACCTTGATTACTTTAATGGCTATTATCCTATTATAATTTCTTCTACTTTAATAACTACTACTATTTTTGTGCCTTCAGTGATTGATTATTTGCTGTACTTTGATGAATTTAGTAAAATGAATATGTATGAATTTGTTTAATTTTTGTATTTCATATAATATGTATTGGTAATTCTACGGAAATCATGACGGAAAACAGAATAACATTATACAAAATTTGAGATATGATTATGGATAAATAAAATGATGACGACGGCGATGATTATAATGGTGACTACTACAATTTTACTTACTACTACTACTACTACTACTACTACTACTACTACTACTACTACTACTACTACTACTACTACTACTACTACTACTACTACTACTACTACTACTACTACTACTACTACTACTACTACTACCACTACTACCACTACTACTACTACCACTACTACTACTACTACTACTACTACCACTACTAGCACTAACTACTACACGGAGAGAAAAATCTGAGAAAAATTACCCCGCTGTCTATAATCGTGATGTAAAAGACACCTAATGCATTTTTTATTGATGCATGTTACAAAAATTATAGGTTTTTATGAAAAAAATTACTACCTTGCTTAGAAACTATGTATTTCGGCAGCATAAAATTTAAAATGTGACGACGCATTTTTCTGATGCAGCACCGTAAAAACTACATTAGGTGTCTTTTACATCACGATCATAGTAACAGCAGGGTAATTATTCTCAGATTTTTCTTTCCGTGTACGTATTTGCAAGACAGAAGAAAAACTTGTGCACTGCATATTGTTTTAATTTACACAAGGCGCATAAAATTTTGACGACAAATTAAACTTATGGTGTTTTTAATGGATAATGTTCAAAGATTACTACATATATGATTGATCATTAAGTATACAAAGAGTAGAAATAAAGTTCATAACTATAAGGCAAGACAGACGGTGCGGTTATCCCTCCAGAGAGCGAAATTGTCACCAACTTTTAAGTCAAATTTGAGTAAAACTAAAAAACAATCAAAACTGCATTAAATGAAAAATGACGCCAGATCGTGGACGATAGAACAATATCAAACAACACGTTTTAATTGTAAGCTCAAAAAATGTCTGGTCAATTGTACTTGATCTCGTTGGTGCTTGGCCGATCATCTCCTACAAGTGTGAGGTATTACACACCAAGTCGAGGGATGAAAATGCCATTCCGCGGTGATTCCGTCATCTTTTTAACAGTAATATTTGGACTTTTTCGTTTAAATTAGTAAAATGAATATATAAAAAAAAAAAATAGTTATCACTTCCGGATTTGGCCTAAAATGATCATCTTTGACGATGAATATTTGACCATTTTTTCGAATTTTTCTAAACTGGCATTTGTTTCAAGCGAAAAACCAGAAATAATGCAAGAGTGCTGTTCAGAGTTTAGGACTATTGTGTAAAAAATTATGAAGCAAATCAAAAATGATGAGGTATAATCATTTGTCGAGTTGTCGTGGAATACCTCATATGTAGAATATATGTATAGATAGAATACCCATGTTCCAACTTGAAATACATACGAAATGCGAAGTAAATACTTCGCGCGGTGATGAAAAATTTATCGAATAACGAAATGAAATGAAAATGAAGTGAAACCAAAAATACATTTGGGACCTTATAATCCTGGAGGGAAAACTCACCGCTGAGTTCGATTAAAATTTTGTTGATGTGAGGAATTGCCATATACCATAGATCGGAAATTTTAATGAGAACCATACTACGTTGGATGTGTAAAAATTAATTGTGTGAAGAAAGAAAGAAGGGTGCGCTTCGACCGCAAATTTACCCTAACGCATTATAGCTTTCGTTTCGACAAATTATCGATCCGACATATAAATTAAGATTTGCAAATCTGCCGAAGACTATGATTATACACTAAATGCGATAATTTTACAACACATACATATCTATGTATTGCATGTATGTACCTACGTATACATTTTATGGACGATTTTTTTTTAGTTCTTGTGTGTTCCGTAACCGGTGACATAACTATCCGATCAACAATACATACTATGGCTCACAATATTTACAATTCTCCTATTTGTTACTACATACCCGCAGCCGTAAATCAAACAAACCACAAGTGCAATAGTGACACAGGCATAGGGCTTGAGAGCTTCCTCTTACTTCACTCCGTTATTGTTATTATTGATGTTTCTTTCGTACGGGTTGATTGTTTCAATTCCACAATTCCCCGCAAACATGCCGACACCCGAGATTTGTCTCGTTGCTTTGACCATTGCGAGCCTTTGCGGCGATTATCTTTGCGCACGTCTACACGTCTATGTATTGTTACTCAATATATCAATGCTAGTACCACAATTATTACGATTATTATCCTTATGCTATTGTTATTACTAGTACTACGGCCATTACTTGTATATAATGATGATGATGATGATGATGATGACGATGATGATGATGATGATGATGATGATGATGATGATGACGATTACTATCATCAATGCTCAATCACCGTTGCTACCAGCAACTACCCTATCACCAGTCGGCTGTCAGTACTACCGCTACCACTACTGCCACTGCCACTGTTACTGCTACTACAACTTTTACTGGCTGCTGCTGCTTCCATTGTTATTGTTGTTTTTACCATTATTACTATCATCAACACTATCATGACTGTTATTGCCTTGAACAGTGTCCGCTAGAACCGACTTGAATTCCTTACTCACTGCTCGCAACTCGAAATAGATCCGGTACGTCGGCATGCCACAATGCTACCTCAACAATTCCACTGAATTCAAACAAAAAACTCATACCTCATGACGATCCGCAATGGAAAATAATTATTATACTACGTAGACCGTTGAACGCAGATTTCTTACAATGTTACAGGTGTAATTCTATATAGGAATATCTACTTTGCACATGCAGGCACACGCAGTCGCACACGCAGTCGCACACACACACACACACACACACACACACACACACACACAGGCTCACGCTCTCGCGTGCAATGAAATTCGAATGTTGGTTAATAACGGCATTTATCAAAATCTCTATAACCAACAGTCAAGTCTCTCTTCTCTTTCTCGAATTAGCACACTCGCGTACAAGACCATTTATTGAACACCGGCCGCCCGATCCTTGAGTGATGATAAGAAGGCCACCCGATGCCGAGGTCATGCAGCCTAAAATCGACTGCGTCCGTCGCAATCGTGGGCGGTGTTCAATAAATTACCCTGTATGTCCCGTAACGCCTATAGATACAGGTTACAATCCATATTACATCCACACAATTATACCCAGGAAATATACTACAGAGAAATATTAGGTATTTATACTGAGTTAACGGGGAGTGAAAAAATTAATAATAAAATACTAATTTATAATTAATAATGAAACGTTGTATAACGATGGTGCGATGAGTAAAATACCGCGGGTAATAATCATGCGATGATAATGACGATTACGCGGAAGAAATGTTGGATCAATAGATTTATACAATCCGACCGATTACACCTTCGGCATAATGTTTGATGAACGAATATCATTCCTGTATCGTAACAACGTCGAATGGGAAAGAACAGTGGCCGTGGATGTATTTTTATTTATTCATTGGAAAAAATTGATTCACGTCTCTTCGACCATTCAACCGAATAATATAGCGCTGTCGCGGAGCCATTCATTTCTGGCCTGACCGTTCTTTCGTTGTATTGCAATTCTCCGATCCCGTATATCTACAACGCTGTACACTTTTCTTTCTTCTTCGAAAACGAATCCTAGGCCAACTGCCAAGACGGAAAGTATAAATTGTTCGACGTTTCTTCGTTGTCCGAGAATCGTCATGTAAAAACTGAGCCGATTGTAATAACGTATTTTACCCATAGGCGTACAGCCATCTGTATAATAATACCTGGTAACAATTCCTCACAAATGATGTGCTTCGAACATTGTGGCATCAAAATTTATTGCGAATTATTATTGTATAACGTACTCTTGGAATTTATAAATGTAAAACCGTTAAAATATTAAGGAAACAAAGCAAAATGGAAAAAAGTAAGAATAAATTCACTGTATAGATTTTGGAGAGCCAAAATGGGTTTATGTGCTTAGATGCTAAAGAATAATGATAAATAAAATTATTGAGAAAAACAAAACACAAGAAAACATTTAAAATAACATTTCTTCAATCCCATAAACGTTTTTGAACAACGGTCAGAGTATAACAGCTAAAAAGAACTATCCGTAGGATAACCGTGGATTCGTAAATTATTTCATTTGCCAATTGAACGATGAATATTGTCTGCATACAGCTTATCTGTGTATTTTGGCACCGCTTGCTATCTTTAAATTATAATACGTAACATATGAATGGTTGTATATGTAGACACCACGTTAATTAAAACCCGATTCACAGCTCATTATATACTCATATAATAAATATGTATGACCTATAATACAAGAATCATGCAGCCCGTTTTTCATAAATAACACATATAAATCCAAAAATTAACAATGTAATAACAGTCGTATGTAAATTCACGTATACACTTGTAGCCAGTTTCTCACAAATATTGCGGCATACACATTCACTTATTATATATTAAATTACGTTAAATGAGAACCGCTCTCGGGCAAAATATTCATAGAATCAGATTTATAAGGAACTTATGTGTAACATTCAATCGAGGATTGTATGTAATTGTATATATATGAGTACAATGCAGTCCATGAGTTATTATACATTCTCCTTTTTCTACCATGAAAAAAAAAATAAATTATTCTAGTTAATAAATATGTCTGCTCTGTCCTGTTGAATTATCCCCAATTCCCGAATTTGCGCAATGTATACCAATACGAGGTCATTTTTAGCGATTAGTACATATTTTCGATGGTATGTAAAGTCGATGAAGAAACTTCGGTGTGAAAATTAAACGGTGTTTTTGGGAAAAAAAAAAGGTTAAAGAAATTGATGAACACGTACGTTGATACGGAAATAAATAAATATGTAGATAAATTTGATCCACTGGAGCACGAGAGCTGTGACTCTAGATCCGTTAGTGGGGATTCGATAGAGGAAGTTACAATCTGACGTGTCGGTGAAATCCATGATCCATGCACAGAAAAATTCAATAATTTAGTCAAATCCTAGCCTCACTTTCTGAACGCAGACTGATTCATGCCTCAGGTACGTCCATATATTAATATGTCAAATTCAATCGGCGAAGAAATGTTTCACAATGAGGCCGAAAACCCGTGACATATCTGCAACCGCTGAACATTTGAGACAATTCTCACCAACTGCATAAAAGGAGAATAAAAATCATACTTTTCAAGCAAGTGATAGTACTTGTGCCTTGCACATTACCGTGGGAACGAGTCTCACTAATTGTTATAGTGCTACGCGCCAGAACCGAGCCGCTGGGTTCGTTGCAATCCAAGTTCCCGGCAGAAATCGGTGGCATTCTTGTTCTTGTTTACATTGAAATGGTTGACGGTATCCGTCTGGATTTCAAGCGTTTGGATATACGTAGAGATCACAGCGAGCTTAGCTTCTTCTATGCTTCTTCTGGTCGTTAATTCTAGTTGTGATCCCAGCAACACGGAAGAATGGCGGTGTTTCCAAACCTGTGTTATACAAGACCATTGCGATAGGCAAGCAACGCGGTCGAACTCTTCACTGCACTTTTGAATCCTATCATTAATATTGCACGAATAATCCTTGATAAATGCAACAAAATCCCGGCAAATCTCGAATGCAATCATAGATGACTAGAATACAAGCCCTAACATCGTGCGCGTCTTTAATCGGGACTCAATTATTTTTTCCTACTTTATACGTGAACTACGGATGAAATGTTAAAAGACAGAGGTATGAGCTGCGATACGCATCTCATCCTCAGCCCAAATAATCCTGAAGGGCATTAAACGAAGCCGACGTTTGAGAAGAACGCCCGGCACGTATGGCCGAGAGGGAATCTTCATGGGAGCCAATTGGCCAAATCGAGAGATGTCACTTCCGAGCTGACTCGTACCCCGTGAAATTTAACACCCTCCCACGGATGCCGATGCTACAGTAATTACACAAGAAGCAGAAGTAGGGCTAGTTACAGTATAGGTATACTAACACGTACAATAAACGTTGGCGAATGACTGTTGGGCATACATATGTATGTAATTGGCTAGGAATGCCTAACTGGATTATAAAAAATTTGCTACTCAAACCGGCCTCGTCGCATGGACCATGTCCCCTAGAAGCCGTTCGACGCTAACGTCCCCCACGGTCGGCTTGAAGAGCAACTCCTGGAGCGTCCTGCGGCAGAGAGCTCGCGCCGGTGGAAGGAGAAGAAGCAGCCGTCCGACGCGACCCGCGCCCTGCTCGCCGAGTACGGCTACGGTTTGTTCCTGAAGAGCTGTTACCCTCACGGCCTCGGCTAGACCTCGCGATTCTACGATAGAGGGATCGGCATTCAAGAGTTTTCTTCCCTTCTTTCCCACTTTCCGTTTGATCTTAACTTGGAGCAGTGTATACAGTGAAACTTCAGTTATACCTGTGTACGTTTTTGAAAGGATATAGCAATATTGACGTATAGCTAAGAATAACGTTCAAGTGAAATACCTCGACATTCCAATATGCCAATCCATCGTAATTGTAAGATAAAGAAATTATGATTTTCAGAGGTTTTGCACATCATATCAACTTGTCATTTTATTCACCCTGGCGAAATCAACTGATATCATTAATTAGAGCATGTCACCGCAGAGCGCGCTAGAGTAACCCTTCGAGAACATACTGGATCATTCTGACCCACACCATTTTCTTCTGAAATAGTAATACTGCAAGAATTTCTGTATTTCCGGATTTTCTTTGTTCAAATTTATCACATGTATTTGTACTTATAAACTACACGCTCACATTATAAGATAGTGAAAGTATACCCTTGAATTTTTTTCTGGTCAATTGGACTCGTACGCTTGAAATGGTAACGCATCAAAAACGGGAGAGAGTGATTTTGACCCAGAGTGTTCTTCGTCATAGAAAAAAATAGGTGTGTCCTGTGAGGGTTAAGGTTAATCCAGTGATGTTAAGTGAAGATCTAACCTGAACTTGGCAGAACGTGTTTGGACTAGCAATAGGCGCATAGGTCAAGCTGCGCCATCCAGCGGTAGATAAGTTCACGAAACATCAAAACGCGCACACCATCTAGCGGTAGGCAAGTTGAACGTCGAATCGAAAGATTCGACTAAAAATCAGCCGTAATAACGTAGAAATGATGAGCGCCAGGGGACGGAATACGTAGTGTCTAAGTGCGAAAAACGTATACACGAGAAATGTACAACTACGAAACGTATAACCGAAGTTTCACTGTAATTCTAGCTGGGTGGTGGATGCATTGTCCCTGAAGTATAATGAAATTCGATTTTGTACCTCCTTTGAAAAGAACTATCGCCTTCAGGCAAGCGTACTCGGAGTGGTCGATCCTCAGCGTTGCGCATCTTGCCAGAAGTTCCCTGAGCCTTCTTGCCTCCTCTTCCAGGCCAGATCGCCTGTCAATGGATGCGTCAGCCGAGACCAGAGCAGCCGCCTCCGCCGGAAAGTTCCATTGCGCCGCCGTAAGGACGAACAGTTCGCTCCAGGACTCTTCGAGGAGTATCGCCTGGTCTCGATATGACAGCTGAAACGATTGAAGGAGTAAAACACATTCGTAAAGCGATCAAGTTTCGGCACGCTTGATTTTATTGCTGGAGTAATGGAGAAAGTTTTTTTTTTTTTTAATGCATTTAGTAAGAACAACCTGGAGGAAGGAGGGTATACTTCTTGCCCATTTAACAGCAAGAAAAAGTAGCTTCGCTGCAGATTCGTAAACGTTCTCCGTTGTCAACAGCGTCAATCCCGAGGAGGCGTAGTCCGACATTGCCGTCGCCAGGCTCGATGGCGAGGATGCCAAAGGATCGCCATGGGCGTCCTCTGCAAGAATCAATAACTTGTCCAGTCATTTCGTTACTTTACATGTTAGTATCACTATCACTGTCCTTAATATATGTATATAGTTATACACCTTACGTACGTATATACCGAGCTGTTTTCGTTGGATGGGTACCCGGTCGTCGACCGATAGATATCGGTTATACGTAATTTAAGCGCTCACCCTTTCCCGAGTTTTGGCTGTCAACGGTTGCAGCTTCCTCGGAACTCGTCACCTCGTCTTCCTTGGCCGAAAGAGGTGGCGGCAGAGGTTCGTTCCCCGCCCGCGCCAGGAAAAGCCCCTGAATTGGAGGCGATGACTGACACTTGAAATCTATACCTGAGGGTCAATATCGGCTTCAGAAAACCTCCCCTTGTAACAGCACGTTTATACGTAGCCTGCATATTTGTATTGAATTACTACTTTAAGCTGTGAAAGTTGACCTGAAGATAATCGTCTCACTTGCAGTAAGATTGGATTCCGGCCAAGTCGGCGTCCGAATTTGCACAATAATCGAAATAAACATTGACTTACCCACGCCTGGTGCAAAGGTCGGTATCGTTGGCTTGAAGGGGAAAAAGGCTGGGTAGATGAGCGGATGATACGGAGCTCCAGTGGCCGTATGGTAGATGTGGGGGATCCCGGGATGAAGTCCCGATGGAACTCTGCGGACGGTGGTCGCAAAAGATGCTACATTTCTCGGTGCTCTCTCGTGCTGCACCGCTAAATTGTGGAAACGTTAGACTCGTGCAAGATTAATTAGACAAGATAACAACGAGAAATTTAATATGAATTATGATCATAACGTTCAAGTATAATTTCATTTCAGTGTATTTGTCTCGACAGGCCTCCAGTTCCCATCTATCCTATCGAGTAAAAGTCCTGCAAGGAATATCCTACAGAACCTTTTCTATAAATATTTTATCCTACAATGTTCGCTACTACGGAAATGGAAATCAGGGGACTGCGTGTTTTGGTTTCAGATATTATTCTAAATAAGTTGAGGAGTTCTCGACTTGTTTAAATCATTTTTCCGCTGTAGCGAACTCTGTAGAATAGCACGAAGCATTCTGTAGAAAAGAATATATCCATCATTTCATGTAAAACGTTCTCTGTAGGAACGCACTCAGTGGGATGAAATTTCTATAGAAGAGGTCCTACGGAATATCCTCTGTACGAGGACTTTTACTCTGTATGACAGATTTCTGTAGAACCAGTCCATCCCCATTTGTCTCGAGAGTTACCGCATCTTCTTCCGCCTTTGCCCTCGTCTACTCTAATGGCACTCGCTAATTGATACCCAAGCGGAATCAAGCGTTTGCATTGTGATTCGATCGACGATGCGCGGGTGAAGGGGGAAGGGGGTGGGGGGAGGGATAAGGGAGAAAGGGAGTAGGCTCTGGCATTGAGTGGCGTCGCCGCTTCAAGTACCATTTTGTTTACAAAAGCTGTGAACCTCGGCCTGCATCTGACACTTTGTCCCGCCCCGACAAACCGTCGTGTAATGGGTGTTTTTCGTTCAGTTATCTTTTTTTCACGTTTCGGTCTTTTTTCACAACTAAAGTAAATACGTCACTCGGCATATGCATTGTGATGTTATTTGGGTATCGGAACGACGGGTTGCACCCGTACAGCGACACTCTCAGGGTGCAGGGTGGTATTCGCTGACTGCCACGGCAGGGGTATTTGCACCACGATGTGTACATAAATGACGTATGCCGCGTTTTATAAGTGCTCGAGGAATAGGTAACGGTGGCTCGTCGAACCGCAACTCCCAGCATTTCGTCCGTATACCTATACGTAGATGAACGTGGGTGCGTACTTGTGTGATATGCGGACCGAATATTATACGGGGGCGGGGGGGGGGGGGGGGGGGGGGGGGGGGAGCTTACATTGCCCCGTGACCAATATGTTAGCCGCAGAGATTCCATGTTTCAGAACAGACCTAAGGATTGTGACGAACCAAACGGAGAAAGAAATTGTGAAAATTGTGAAAAATTAATACAACAGGTAAACAGCTCCCGTAGACATCTGTGTTAACATTGTGAAAAACAAAGTATAGGAATGCAGAGTACTGAAAATCTCGAAAATCCCGTACTCATGGCTTTGAAGAAGGAAGGTTACAACGAAGCTTGGGTCCAGTCTGCACGATCTATCAAATCGATTTCGACTTATCTGCGATTCACCAAGGTTCACACCAGCCTCACAATCACCATCGCTTGTTATTAAGGGTGAATTGGCTGAACCGTTTGAAACAAAATTTAGGAAAACGAAGAAAGCCAACAATAGCAAGCAGGAATTAAACAAACATCCGTACCATGTAACAGAAACTAATGGAAACGAATTTGAATAACACAAGCTAACAACAAAATGTAAACAATTTGAGAAATGCTTTTACGATGAAAAAGTTCAAAATGATTGAGCTATGGTGCTTTAGATCAAATCCTAATGTTTTACAGGAATTTCGCTCGCTGATAAGATTCCCATTAATTGCCTGAAAAACATTCGAGAAATCTTGCATTATAGTACAGTTATGATGTGCAAATCAAATTGTCGACGAACATCCGTTTCGTCGTACTTGCACAAATCAAAGTTTTATTCACTTTTGCATGGAGATGACTGTTCGTAAAACTTTTTGTCAGGCGCCTTTTGAAAATCACTATAGGGTGTGAGGGTACCAGAATTCTATCTTGTCCGGCCGGGTGGGGAAAGATCTATCAGTTTCGGCTCGGGTTTCCCGAAAACATCGGGATTCATGAAAACTTTGAGATTCCCAAAACATTAGTCTTATCGAAAATTTCGGGATTCCCAATGAAAGATGGTAGACTTTTTAGTGAAAATATTGATGTCATTTAGATATACTATTTACTATGAGTATTTAGCATTTGGTATTTGTTCAATATTATAAATGTTTGCTTAGTTAGATTGCCCAAGTTTCTGGTTTCCCCAAGATTCCAGGTTTCCCGATTATTCTGGAATCGCCAAAAAAACCGATCCGATACAAATCCGTTCCGAACCCGAACTATTTTTACCGATATTTCGGGAACCCGCACAACCCTAGAAATCACTATTACGAACAATATAAGATCAAACATTTTACAATTTAGTGAAAAAAATCATCGGCGTTTATTAATTTTCATAGCTCTAATTATGAAACATTTTCTCGAATTTTCGATAATAAAACTTCCACTACTTGAATTTTCTCGAAATATTTCTGTGAAATGTTTTTTCATGTTTACTATCATCAGCGCAAATAACATTACTGGCGGGTGTGGGTAAAAATAAAGAAAGCAATCAAAAAATCGAAGGTCCACAATATCGAAGTTTTAAAGCAACGAAAACTTGATATAAAGAATTTAAAAATGTTAAGAGTCAAAGATAGAGAAGTAAAAGATCGGAAAGGTCAGAACGTAGAATGCCAAACTGTAGAATCGTCAGAATTCCTCTCGATAATATAGAATCGTACACATATTCTCGACCTTGGTGTTCCATGTTTTGACCTTTCTTTACTTTCTCGTTCTGTATTTCGACTTACTACATGTTTCCAATTGTCTGTATTTGAACCTACCACATTTTTAAATACTACGAAAATTCGATATTCTGGTCCTTCTATGAATCAGCAATTCTGGTTTTTTACCGCTAACCTTCCCGGAGACTTTTCAAACCGAATTTGCCATTTTTGTCACAACGATTGATTCCGACGGTCCTGCCGGCTCACCCTTATTAACAATGAATCAAAAAGCCAGACAAAAACCGGGCATACCGTCTCGCTTCATGTTCACCCGCAAACATTTGGTGAAGCGACAAGCTTGACACTGGTTCCTTCGGGATACGTCAACAACGCATCGGCCGTTCTCCTTGCACACGTAGTCCAGATTCCTGAAAATCGATACAGCGTGTTTCCAATGGTCGAAACAAGAAAAATAACCCATAACCCACCCATTCTCGTACCGTGAACAAATAATTAAGTTAACGTGTAGTTACCTCGCATACCTGCGGATGGACCGTTTGAAGAAACCGCGACATCCGTCGCAGCTCGGCACCCCGTAATGTTTTCCCGAGGCCTTGTCACCGCATACTCTGCATAAGACTTCACCCCTGCCACCCTCGTCCATATCTGGTCGAATTACGTACGTACCCTTGTGTCAAAATATTTCTATAATTTTTTCACTGCAGTTTCGAGATATTTAACCCTATATATATCGCAATTACAATGAGAACGAATGATAACCTATTATCAACT
This sequence comes from Neodiprion virginianus, assembly GCF_021901495.1. Taxonomy (NCBI): domain Eukaryota; kingdom Metazoa; phylum Arthropoda; class Insecta; order Hymenoptera; family Diprionidae; genus Neodiprion; species Neodiprion virginianus. Next base: position 41,394,679 of record NC_060880.1, read on the forward strand.
GATACGGTGACGCTTTTTCCACATTTCGGTGAAATTTAAGTCGAGTAAGAAACGTGCACGGAGTCTTCTTTGTCTGCACAATCATGTGAGCTGAGTTTACTCGAGTTTGCTCGGTACATAATGCGCCCTAGGTCGGGACAACGTTGGTCCGTCCGTTCGTTCGTTCGCAATATCATGCTGCCGCTCTATCTCTATAAAATCTGCCTAAATCACTGGGCTAAAAATAATTTCTCAAACCTCTGAAAAATGGCAAAATGATGCAAATTTCGAGAGCCATCGCAATTAACAATGTACAGCTGTTGCCCGATGGCGTTACCGGTAATTCCAATTCAAAAATTCAACGTCAGTTTTTCTTGGAATAGTGGAATTGCTTTTTCCACACAGACCATACATTCTGGTGTTGAGTTTCTACATCGCGTCGGCAAGCCTGTGCCCGAGACGTACGTTTTCCTACTGTTCCATGCGTCATACAACAATCATTAAACAGAAGGTTCTCTGTACAATGCCTCAGAAATAATTCATCCTACTGTTTCCGTCTAATTTGCATGCTGGACGTATGATATTATCGGTAAGTGTATAAAAACAACCCCCCCTTTCCTTGCCGCTGCGAAACTTCATAATCGCAATGAAATGGCGCGAAATATGTTATCTTCGTATCAAAGTTCCCGCCGTGCTCGAAACCACCGAGTTAATGGCACTGCACAACCACTCGTGACTTCTGTAACAACCCTCTCCCTCGTTTCTCCTTCTTTGTCTCACCGTAGTTCCTCGCGGGCGATGATGCAACCAACACCTCTCCGTCACTCCCGCGCGGCTTAATAGGACTACGTCGACCACCTGCTCGATTCCCAGACTCAATAATGCAGCAGCAGCAGGGAGCATGGAGCATCGGCCAGAGTCGACCCAAGGCGAAGGCATGGCCGGCCACAATATGGCGCCGGGCTCTCGTGTCATCCAGAAGCCCTCATTTGTGAGCATCAACTTGTCATAATATTATTACTCAATGGCAGAGAACACCGCGATAGCTTTCCGTCGGAACCGCGAGCCTTCGATCTGCCACGCTCGAATAGGTATGCGGTAATGCGTGCATACGTACCTATACGTATACGTACATTGTAGGTGTGCGCTGGGTTGCGACCCTGCGCTGGTCATATACCTTTCTATAATAGGTGATCGTTAGCTTGGAAAGCTTTCGACGCTACTTGCAGAAAGTCGATGGCTCTGGTTCTTTGTGAGTTAATCGTATGCTGCTTTACTGGTCGATGCTTCCCTCTGGCATATCCTGTTTGTTGTACGTTAGGCATTCGTCGAAGGATTTCAGGTAATTCGAAAGCTCAATCCTTACGAAGGCTCGTGCAACGCTTCTTCGAGAGGGAAACGACAATGCACAGTAATGTTCGTTAATACCACGAACTTTCTGCCAACTTGCTTTCGATCAGAAGCAAAATTCGCTTACGTAATACTCGAAGTTGCATTTGTTTCGAACCGAAACCAAGATAGCAGCAAGGTTAAGGCATTAATGAATATTACTGTACGAATAATAGTACATTAGATATCTAACGAGGGATCAAAGTCGACTTTTATTCCTGTACTACATATAGGACTTTATTTTTGACTCAACTCTGGCTGCAACATTTATTTGAAAATTGGGGCATTTAATTTGACCGCGATGTAGGCGGTGCGATCCGTCTTGTGGACAATTGTTTTCGCTCGCTTCGTCTGATTTTGGATTTGCAGGAAATATGATCTTATGTTTCCCGCAAATGCGTTTTAGGAAAAAATTTGCCACTCTCGTCCCACTTTAGAGATCAAAAGTTAACTTTACGGCTGAGTCGGGAATAGACTAAACAATGAAAAGAAGGAAACGGCACCAAACTAGCCAGCGTGACTTCTTTTTTTTTTAGCCGCTGTCCTGACAAAGCACACGTGGTAAATTTTCTGCCAACTACTGCTAGGATTGGTGTACTGTCATATGAACCCATAAATGGGATAGACCTGTTTTAAATTACGGCGAGATAGAAACGAGTAACGAGCCAAAACCCTTCTAATCATATATCTCGCTTCGAAGAATGAGGTCCAAAGATTAATGATATCCGTATAAGTTTGAGCTTTCCCAACGGTTCAAATGATTTTTATTTATTTTTTTATTTTTATCTTGTACAACAAAATAAATAAATGAATTACACGAGTTATTTAAAAATTAGGATTCGGGCATGTTCTTCATTTACCCATTATTAACACTGTTGCCTATAGATACTCGCACCAAATTTTACTGCAAGGTTTCCCTTAACGACGGTCCCATATTTTTTTATTTTTTTTATTTTTTTTCTGCTACTGTTTGAAAAACAACCAACAAATGAATGTCAGTTTCACTTCGAATACCAGTCAGTAATCTACCGTGATATCGGTAATAGGTGTATACTAGCAATGGGAGCCGGAGTCTTGTGTATTCTCGTAGTTTCTCGGCATGAGCTTGAAATGAACTTTAATGAGAAATCACCGTAACGGGAATGGGCGTCGGTCGGTACTAGATGTAATTCGCGATCAGCCGAGTGACCCCTTGCCGTGAGTTATAGACGATGAACTCGATGCTGCGTATACGTGATCGGGCAGGCAGTCGCCGGGTACGTGAATTGTTTAACCCTGCGTGTTGCACACGCACTTCACCGCCATATGTCGTCTACTTCCCGCGGTACAACTTTCCGACGGACGTCAACTTCACCCAATAATTGCTCTCGATTATATTCCACCTATACGTAAGCGTATAAGTAAACAGAGAAATTTGCCTAACAATTAGTTCGACCGTCACTTACGTATAACACCTACAGGAAACAACATGTCGACATATTTTCGAGTTCACCCGACATATTATTTTTCGCGTTGCAAAGTTTTTGCATCAAAAACCATTTTTTACCGAGCCAAAAATGATAATGTTCCGTCGGTTCATCAATCACACGGTACAAAATAATTCCGAGCTAATGTCGCTACAAGGTAGATAATTAGTCGCTCCCAATTGAAAATTAATTCGGGAAGCCTAATTTCCAGTCATCTATTCCAGTTTAGATTGAGTATCTGTTTGGTGGCAAGAACTCGGTCGTGTTTCCAGTCTTAAATCGTTATTATAATATATGAATTTTGTTTGATGAGAATATATCATTTACTAACGAAGCAAATCATGCATGCTTTGAGACTAACTAACTATAAGTTATCTGTTACACAAGCGTGAACTGGCGTTATAATTCTGTGCTCAATCAATATGCTTTACGAAAGTCAAAGGTATTTAAATTTCCATCACAGTGATTTCATACGAATCTTACAGGTCTCCCACATACTACCAAGCATATTGCAACCTCTTCCAAGCAATCGATCATAAAGTTTGGCAAGCCATTTAGTCTCCCGGTTCTTGCCAACTCGCACGCTCCGGCAAGTGTTGTGGCATAGAAACGAATATGATGCTACCTACTTGGTAGTCCAATGACTTTCCAATAGCGCCGGATACTGCAAACTGTCACCCACGGGCGTGGATAAAAAATGTACGTCACACATAGCAATATCTGCAATTTACATACATATGCAAATTTTTTTGTCCCCAAATTATTAACTCGTCACGTCACGTGCACTTTTTCACGCGATACCAATTGTTCTCGATATGGCAACTGATACATAACATATGACGTAGATCGATTTGAAACTGATGATTACTCATTCGTTGAATAAATATGACCGAAAATATGACGCAAAACAGATGCGTAGATGCTGTTCCACTATTTTAATTGGAGCGTGGGCCAAGTGAATTTTACTACTCATGCTAAGACTACGGATTGCATCAAACTTGTTCCGATAGAACTTCCGACACCTCCGGCGGCCGAAAACCTAACCGATCTGTAAGTCGATTCACAATTTCGTTTCGATCCCGAATTTAATAGCCATATCCGATTCCGGTCATCGAAACAACGCAAAACATGTGCGACTTTCGCACGCCATAATTTTGGTCGTGATTGCGTGACGCGCTGACTTTATTATGCAGAAGCAGAACTTCCCCTTGACTTTTACCGGTGTTACGGCATACGAACATACGTACCTACCAGTTGTATAATCCTTAGTTGCATCCACCGTCGTGTATTAATGAGCTCGTAGTACCTATCGCAAAGCATTTCTTTCTCCACTTTTCCAACCATGTTTGTATTCGAACCTTGTGTAACGACAGACCGCACAAACACACTGGATTTCAAATCGGATACTGATCTAAATACCTAACCTACTATTCCTATGATAATTACTCCACATAATAACTGCGGAAGTATCAAATTTATCCAACTGCTTAATTCCGTCCGAAAATCTCAGCTATATTACCTACACACTTATTCCTTTGCAAGGTTTCGCATGAGCATATCCTACCCGCTAAACGACATGCGATAACCAGAAGGAACGGATGGAACGGGCGCACCCAACCATCACTTGGCTTCCAAGAATATAAATAAGGAAAGAAATAGTCCGCTGGACTGGCAAGTTTCAAAGTTCGAGCGTGACGAACTTGCTAAATTAGGAAGCCCACTTGACAACATACTTGGAAAATCTTTGATACGGCAGTGAAATTTGTTACTTCGATAGCCAGGATACTTGCTGCCTCGACATTGACACTAGAAATTTCTAATCCATCGAATAACTTTTTTTCCATCAACATTAAATTCCTCACCCATATCAGTTTTCGAATCTTAGCAGTTGCTGGAGATACCTTGGGATTGCATATTTTTTTCATTGCGCGAGGGCAGCAAACTACGGGAGTCCACGGAGCAACCTACCTGCCCGATGTGTACCATATGTTTCACAGCACTGGTTATGTGAACTGAGGCCTGCACGACCAGCGCGCCCGGGTTTATGGTTGTATATAATTACGGAAATTATTCTATGTAAGCGGTGGTAGCACCACACCACGCTGCAGGCGGAGCCTAGATTTATGCCACGATTTTGTGCACCGCTACAGACGACTCACCCCCCCCCCCCCCCCCCCCTCCCTCCTCTGTCTCTTTAAACATCGGACTACAATTTACAGGTCATTCCACCGTGTTTGACAAATCACGGACTCTTTCGCGGTCTTCAAAGAGCCATGTGAGAAGTGAATCCAAAACTCTTTGATACCGGCGGTGAGCCATCACAAATAATAAGTCCCGCCTTCCAGTTATTCTATACTGGAATAATCAAGGAAACAGTCTGTTCTGATTTTTAATCATTATGTTTGATTGTAAAAAAGGGAAAGATGCGTGTAATATGTACGTAATTTAATTTATCAGTTACAATTCCCGACATCCAATCTTCTGTATAAATTCCCCAAAAAGACGACCGGCCATAAATTTTTCATGCAGTCTGTTTCACCCGGAATCGACGACCTTAAAATTTTTTGAACGTGGTGCAATGAGTTAAAAATCAATTTTTTCAAGTTTCACCGTAATACGGATACTTTGAGCAAAAATATCTCATCATTGATTAGTTAACATCCCTCTCGATACATTTCATTAATATTTGCAGTACCATTGATTCGGCAGATAGTGTTAAACAATTAAGATTGACAAACCCCCAAACTAGGTTGGCAATAGCAGCTGACATTGCGACACATTATCGCCAAAATACAGGAGTATAAAGCGAGTGTGTATTAAAGTACAGCGAAGAACGTGTATTTTTCGAAATCATTCTTTCCTGCACGATGAGATGTTGTATTCTAAAATCCTGACAACTCATGCAAAAGAATTTCATGTGGACCACGTCCTCGGGTTCCTAGACGACCGTTACAACAGGTTTATTGCACATCACAGGTGTCATTACATTACTGTATGGTATATTATATTATTTTATATGCTATTGCATAATATACATACATGGCCAAAAAGTTTAATTTACCGTTAGTACGCGACCCTAAATCGCTGCATACTTAGAATTAATCGGTCGTCTGGGAACTTGAAGTCGCGGTTCCATAAAAAATTCCTTCTCGTGGATATTCAAAATTTTAGAATACAAACTCATTGGATATACCTATGGAGGAATTATATCGAGAATGATTTTTTTCATCTCGGCCTCCTGTAAATATAGTCATTTATAGTTGGATGAGATTCGCACAATATTTAATCTTTTTGCCATTCGTTTTTCCCTTTTTTATAGTTATTCCAGTACGTCAGTAAATTACATAAACCATACATCGTGACAATTAATAACAGCATGAATTCCGATTATAAAAACGTCGTTGCACACGATAGGATTTTCAAATGTATAGGTTATGCCCACAGTTTACGAGACTGCAAATCGGATCATTACTGATTGTAAGAGCAAATATTATCGCATTATAGTTTTACCTTACAATTGGCATTTCTAGTATCGATAAATTATTAGTCGTGTGCCTCGTTAATCGTGATTTTCTCGTGGAATAATACGTCGTGATTGATAAAAGACAGTAATCAACTTTCCGCATGCTCACAGTACATCAGATGCTTATTTGATGTCAAATCTGTCAATATGTTATGCCCCTCAAAATACGGAGGATATCCCCTTTGACGTGCTATTCATAGTTATAAAAGATTTTTCCACATTGTGACAGTGAAATACCCTTAGACATTTAGCATGCTGACAACCTGTAAGAAAACTTTTAATGGATTTCAAAATTTTGAGTAACGATATTACGAATGAAGAAAACAAGAGTCGATCAAATATACAACATGGCACGTGATTGTTCTACCACTGCAATTTAGTTGATAAGATTTGACGTTCGTTAACTCATCTTCGAACACGTTTTGAAAAATTTTTAACGAGTGCATCAAGATGGGACACTATTGAAATATTAATCTGATAAAACTATATTATTATTCATTATTCGAAGAAATTCTTGGGTTTTCATTTAATTTGCCACTCCTAAACAAGGATGAGAATAATTGATTAGTTTACACTTGCTCCTGTACTACTCCAAAAATGATTGCGCAGTATGTGTAGCCATACCTCGCATGAGTTTCGATTTTATGCAAAAATTTTGCACGGTTTTTTGAACAAAATTCCAGTCTAGACCGATTCACTATTATTAACAGGCTATTTGCACCGCTGCGTGTTGACTAATTATTTTTTCCAGGTGCGAAAATCGTAAGGAACGGCTCACCAACTGAGCTAAATATGAGTAGATATACTCAAATTGAATTTGCGGGACAATAATGCGATTAACTAAAATAATACTTGCGATCTGAGGGATGATTGATTTCTTCTACCGGAATAGCGTCGAGGAGTGAATGGCGATTACTATCTAAATTTTTGCAGCTTGTATTCGAGAGCATAAAAAAAAAAGTCCGCCATTAGTCTAATCACAACCACGTACAAATCTACAATACGTCTTCTCTGTTCAGCAAACTCTCCACAACAATTTGCAAAAGCAAGTGGAATGTAAGTGAAGAAACTTGCAAGTTGACTAACTCACCGTTTGAAAAATTCCAGTGATCGTCGGATATGTCCCGTCGCCTCAAATCAGCAACAATCCCCGATGAAATTCGTAACAAATTGATACAACGGGTGAACTTTCAATGAACATATATTTGTCGCCGCTAAGAGCTGCCGCAGGTTGACGAGTTTTCGGAAATGCTTTTATTTCGAACTGGTTTGCGATTGGAACAGGATCAGTATTTATGGACCAATCAATAATTGCAGGGTTCCGACCGATTGACCGATCGGCGTGGTGTCCTGGTGATCTATGATTCCTGATTTTTGGTTACGTAGCTCGTGCCCTGGTGATCCATCGTGATCCTGGCCAAGGGTGAACGTTGGCGCCGCCTTCTTCTAGGCCGAAGTCACTCGTCGTTGGCCGAGAGGCGGAGCTTTCGACCGCAACCCTCCGGGGAGCTCGCAATTGGAGGGTTGCAAACCTCTTGCGTCAAAAGCATCAGCGCCGCAAGAAAGCACCTTTTTCATCCCCTCGGTCTACCGCTTGTCATCATCTCTGCCGCCGCTTTCACCTATTTTCACACGTACAGTGCCAGTCCCTTTCAACTTGTCCTCGCCAAGTGAGCAGCACGCGCGCATGTCTCGCCCGAATGGACGCCTGCCCTGCCAATAATCTTGAAAAAGTGAACGGAGCTTTAACCCGACGCAAGAATGTCCATTTAGAAGATACACCTGCAGAGACCCCGTCAGTCGTATGCAGAGATAGCTTACAAATTTCACTTTCAACGCGACAGTGCTGCGTAGGTACCCACTACATTTTTAAGACACCTGAATAGGGGTTGACGTTGGATAGGTTGGCTACGCTTTCACTCCACAATGAAAGCACAGTTTACTTTATGCACGTGCCGGAGGGCATCGCGCAACCACGCCGCCACATCGCGACGTTGCAAATAATGGAAAACTCTGCAGTGACTAGATGGAAAAAGAAATTTTTCAGTTCTTGCGATGTTTTATGTGGTCATGGCCCTTGATACTCAGGGCGAGTCTTGCTCGACCACGATACCTACTGTCTACTCGTCGAAGCCTGGCTGCCCGACTACAGCACGAAATTTTCACTCACTCGTCTGCAAGTCTTACATTTTCCAGAGCATGACAACTTGGATAAAACTCTTTTATTCAATCTAGTAGAACGATAGTATAATATCAGCCTGGAAAAGCGTACGGTATAAGCTAAGTTGATTATTTTCAAGTAGTAGATATACTTTCTTTCTAGCTGAAAATGCCTTTTTATAAAAATTATAAAATAACGCGTAGGGGATGCATAAAATTTCAAAATTGTTCAGTTATGAAAAAGACACCTCACTGCGCTTACGATTAGAACAAAAGTGTGAGAAGGCCTTACAACGACGAAATACGTTTTAGCACGGTGATAAAAAAAAGATAATTTTTCACGGTGAACGAGATTTTTCTTAACCTGTGACACCGACAGAAACGAAAACTTTACAATTTAAATCTATCAACGACACAATCGTTCCGAAAAAGGATTTTTAGAATTTCCTCTAGAGTGCCCGATTCAGTTTTAAAATCCATTCGGTTTTTATTTAGATGATCACCACAAGTGGTTATAAATGAAATATCGAAAATGACTTCAAGATACGTAATCCAGTTGCTGACATACAGTAAATTGTCTTCCGTTTGTCATTATACCAGAATGCATTTCACCGCGGCAAAGCTTACTAACACAGCGGCTCTGACAATAAGTGTAATAATGCTACAGATATATGTAATTGGTTCAGCTTTCATGTAGACGTATTTCCAGCTTACCAAACATGTATATTATGGTGATACAGGAAAAAATGATTCACGATTTTCCACTACGGTACCCCCCAAAATGTTTGTTTAGGTTGAACGAAAAATTATGTAAAAAAATAACCGTTCTACGTTACGTGTAAGATCACGCTCATTTGATGTTTTACCTTTTTTCACATATTTTTGAATTTATGAAGAAACACGTTGTAGCACTTCAATTGTTATTTATTTCCTGACATTTATATTCAACCGAAAGATCACCATCCTTAAGACAGCAATATATCAACCGCGAATCGCATTCTCCTGAATAAAAAAATCGATTTGAATTATAACTATTTGATGAGATTGAATTTATAATAAAAAATTCGTCAGATCCTCAATATACAAGCTGGAAACTTAATTTTCAGGTGTGAGTCATCTTTGTATCGTAAATTGATATTATGATTGATGTAAGCATTGAAAAAACTGTATCCGCGATACGATATATTCACAGAAATGTAAAAAAGTAAAAATTCAACTGAGCGCGATCTTCCGCATAACGTAAAACGCTCACCTTTTGCCGTAATCTTTCTTTTAACCTAAACAAACTTTTTAGGGGGTGCCATGGTGGAAAATCGCAAATTATTACTTTCTGAAACACCCTAATATTATACATATATATATATATATATATAGTCTAGGACAAAGCAAGGATATTTCACATTCGAAATCAGTCTTCCCTATACTCAGAGAAACTTTATTCTAAAATCTTACGAGTCCATCCGAACAAACACCTGCATTGTATTGATTGGGCAATCCGTTCCTTATCTACAGATTCATTCTCCCAATTGGATTCTCCGTATACTTTTTGAGCCACGAAGTTTTTAACTATGTAATGACTAACGGTCAGGTTGTACACATACCTATATTTCGAAGTATTGCGAAGTATAGTAGGTATTGTGTTCCCTGCAAACCTGTGCTTCTCGTCAATTTCTGCAATCTTTAAGCATACATGCGGAAATGCGATTTTTTTTTAATGCGACAAACTTTGGCAAGAAACTGGAAGGTGCAAAGTTTCAAAGGCAACTTCTTTTTTTTTTTTTTGTTTGTCGCCAGATCTTCCTATCCTTGACCGCAACATTGTATGAAATCAGTCGGAAAGTTTATTGATCATTCAAGAATGCGGCGAGGGCTGTGCGGTCGGACGCAACGCCAAATGTTGCAACATTTTATCGTCCAACGTGTATATTGCTCTCGAAAAGTGCACGATGCATGAGTATTTAAAACGTGCGTGAATCTAATCGTTTGAAAAAAATTAATGATGAAAGGAAATAATTTTTTCCGTTTTCACCAGTAATTTTAGACTAACAATGAAGGCAATGGATTTCGCTCGTAAAATTACTTCGACATAGCGCTCGAGTGAATTGTTTCTATAACTATTTTCCGAAATCCGCCAAAAAAGTGTTGTAAAATTCAAAGGGGTTAGCTTTCCGTTTCTTTTTTGTTTTTTTTTTCAATTTTCCGAGCTGGATGAAAAACTTTTCGTCTCAGATTCGATTTGCAAGGCTTTTTTCTTTCTTGATACGACCCCCAGAAATGCAGAAAAGACATCTGGAACACTGTAGGACCAACAGCTGAGAATGTAAAACAAAACTGCGAAGGATCTTCTTTTTTTTATGTTTATACTAAATACGAAAAATAATATTGTGGCATTATTATTTTATTCAATTTTCATTTTCGGATTATGTCTTCTCCGGTCTGGAGAGATTACACTTTTGTTCACAGATAAAAACTTTAAGTCCTGTGTCGTTGACAAGAAACGATTTCAGAATATTCTGGCTGTAGGTAATACCGATTTTTTCAACGAAGCAACATATTTAGGTAGGTATGCCTACGCTACGCTGCTAAATGCAGTATTCAATGTGGCCGTCTGTATCATAATGGTATCTCAAACCTTCGCGTCAGTCACGTAAATCGTATCGCATTTCGCAGGGTTTGGTGGAAGCGCTATGGAATCATAAAGAGCGAGAATGCACCTGGAAGCTTCACACGGTTGGTTAGATATGGCGTAACCCAGCTGCGGAGCAGGTCTGGTATACCTATAGGCTTACGTACATCCACTTTATACGATATGCCAGTACATTATGGGTAATGATTCTAATGGCAGAAATGTCCATTGAATTGTCGTTACTTATTCAATGGAAATCAATGATGGCGAGATCGTTGTGGTACGCAGCTCACCCAATGCTTCGATTTTCCGTCCTAATCCGTAACAAGTCACGCACTGTCAGACCTGGTGTGAAAAATTTTCAAGTTTTCTATCTCGCAGACGACGTCAACCATGGTTACAGGTCTTCGGTAATCTGTGGCAAGCATTTATCTACAAATTTTTATACTCCCAATGACACCTGTAACAGAGATTCGAAGATCGCTTAGCAGAGAATTCTTTCGGTTGCCGCTTGTAGATTATGAGTAGAGCGTGAAGTGGAAGCATTGGCTAATGGTACGAAGCTGCTGTTTCGTTAAACAGGGAAACCTTTTATCCCCTTTTTAGGGGTCGGATAATACGAATCCAGGGACGGGTCCAAGAACCCAGTAGCAGCCTGTAATTTACGTTGTATATAACAAGGGGGAAGAGAATCACGATTTCTGATATTACTAAAACTATAAATGCGTTATTGTGCCCTTGAACGAAGGTTTATTTTCTGCTCCCATCTCAGAGGCCAAACAAAGTCGACACTCGCGTAGGATTTATCTCACTTGGTGAATGCGGTTCGCATGCACAGGCCGTGCACGCGTATCCAAATTCATCAACGTTTAATTCCACGAATGTAAACTGATTCTACGTTATTAGAAAATGTGAGTTGGTTATTTATTAGACGTTGCACGCCTACGAGAAAAGCATAACCCTATATCGATAAAATTTTTACCAGAATCTTATACTGTGGATGTGAACACATTATATTTACACCTATAAGTTTGTCTTGTTCGCAGATGAAAGAAGTTCTGAAATTCCATGCATTCTAATTCGGCAGCGTTCAGTTTCTCTTGGTATAATAATATCCTTCTCAGTGATCGCTCGTTCACGCGGCCCTGGATTCAACAGCATATATATACACTTGTCAGAGAAAATGACTATAGAAGTGTGAACCGCCAACCGCTGCGACAAGATAGCAACTGCAGATTCTCACACTTTCTCTCCACCCGCTCCATCTCCCGCGCCCCTGTGACGCGAGTCTTTTTTCACAGATATCCATCTTAGAGATCAGATTTTCGTCCCACTTTTCCTACACTCAACACTTTCCGTGAAACCTGTACATGTACAGCCAACAAGTATTTTAGGAGTGGAGGGATCGGGGGCACTCGCCTCCGGCGTAACAATTCAAGATGCGGAACGATTATGTCAATTGCTGTATTTTCCGCTAACGGAGCATACCTATGGAATAGTAAAACCATGCAGTGCCGTGCTCGATCGCTATCGCGGGCGTACACGCCTTCAGATAACGTGCCTGTCACGCTGTTCTTATATCGTTAAAAATCGACTCTTGTTTACCTTGAAGGTGCAGCCGCATGGAGTTCAGTTCACAGCTAGTGTTGTGTACACTGTACACAGATTCTTTTTCATTGAGATTCTTTCTTACCGGATAGGCTAATTGTAAGTTTATAAAATCTACTGCAGAAAACAGACAATGACACGCGGACACTTTTCAACAAAGTTTTTCTCGGGACTATTATTTTCTTCGGTTTGTGCGCGATTATTTCGGAACCAGTGGAATTTCATGGCCCTGACTTTGGAGGGTACTTGGTATCGTTCTCCCTCGTCGTTTCAACCTATGCTAATTGAGAGTAAGGTTTCGAATAGCGCTTCACAACTATAAAATATCATGAGATTAAGTACTTTGCCAAAAGAGATGTGCAGGGAAAAATATTTTAAAAAACTGGACAAGTGCGAGTAGGACTCGCGTCCCGAGGGGTCCGTACAAGTTTAAGTCATATTCATTTTTGAAGTGAAAACTTTTGTAGCGCCGTTGGTGAAAACTTCTTCAGCACGGTAGTGATTTGAAACGAGATTAAATGAAATGAAACGACTATCGACGAAACGAATAATTATTCCACTCCTGATACTGCATTCTCCTCATTCTCTCGCAGTTTAGTTTCTGAAGGTTTCACTTCTACCGCGTGTGAACTGCACGCATGTTCTTTTTTTTTTTATGTGATATAGCTGCAAATTAACTATTTTCGAACTTTTTCCTTCGATTGTCCTGTGAGACCTTGCTTCTCTTCAAGTTTCATGTTTTTAGGTCAACGGGAAGCACCCTACAGATTTTGAGGACTGAGTTTGCGAGTATCAAAACATGCAACATAAATGGCCGTGTCTTTTGATTGCGTCGACTTGAAAGCTTGAATTTTCCACACCTCCGAGGGACCGTAGACCTTAGTATTTGATAATAATTTTAACTTGATACCTTTATCCGTTCCTGAGAAAACAGGCCTTGACCGACGGACAACGAAGCGATCCTATAAGGGTTCCGTTTTATCCTTTTGAAGTACAGAACCCTAAAATGACCTACGATTTCATACTTTAAGGTGTATATGTCCCCTGAAGAGGGACAATCGAAGTAACCTCTGTTCGAAATCACTCGCCACCGCGAAGTTAGAAAAAACATTTTACCGGGTCCATTTACAAGTTTCAATATTAAAGTATTTCGCAGTAACGTCTTCGGGACCATTCAAGTTTAGCTAACGCTGAAACAGGGGTAGGCAATTCAGTGAAACTTTATCAAATTTACCCTGTAGTATTATAGGCATTCCAGGCAAGTATTATAGCTGACGTAGAAAATTCCAAGTTCGTGTTCGAAGCCGACACACGGCCTGCTTGAGAATAATCAAAAAAAGGTTCTGTCGAATGGGGGTGTTAATAATGCATGCATTTAAGAAGAAAGCCTACGTACAATGTATTTAATACTAAACGAATAATGAATCTACGTTTTACTGAACATGCTAATGTGTATCAATAATTAATATTGAATAAAGTAGGAATTAATTGTTCAGGATGTGACTGTAAATGGCATTTCTGTCATTCCCATAGTTAATGAATTGATTAGCCAAAAACTTTTCAAAAAGCGTTACCTAACGTTAAAAAACAGTAGTAGGCAAAACAAGCATACGTTACCTGTCGTTACCATGAACGGTGGGATCCACAATTTTGAAAAAAATGCGTTAGCTAATACTTGAACGGCCTCTAATCTCAGGACACAAGTTTCGCGACAAGTTCAATCAACCTAGAGCTCTTATGCAACGATGATGCCAGAAACAACTTGTCAAAATACGAACGGGTAAGAGGCAACAGACGATCTATTATTATCTGTACAAGATGAAAAAAAAATTGGTAAAATAAGTGGTTCCGGCCGGGATCGAACCGGCGACCTTCTGCGTGTAAAGCAGACGTGATAACCGCTACACCACGGAACCTTGAATACTTCCGTGAGCTTTTGTCTAGAAATCTTACACGTCAGAATATTAAATAGACATGCTTTGTAAACTAAACACATCCATGGCTTTAATTGTGGGTTAAGTTTTGCGCTGCTCTGTAACAGGAAGCTAAAATCGGAGTAACTCAACCATAAAGACCAGGTAAGACTAGGATTCAGTAAAACTGCGCAGGCGTCTACATAATCATGATAATTTTCTACGGTTCAAACGCATTACTTGCGTTTGCGAGACTTGGGTTACAGATTCGTCTGTGGATATACGGTATGCAAGCAGAATAGCACGCAAAAAACGTAAATGGAACAATTTTATCCAAACAAGAATGAACAAATATCTACGCTTCACTGCAAGAATATTTCGGTACGCGCTACGATTATACATATTATGCTTATAGAGCAAATTATAGAATAAGTAATCATTATGCGCATAGACTGGTGAAAATGATTACCACGAATATTTAGGGAAATTGGAAAATTTCGTATAATTTTTTACAAAAAATTGTTTTCGTGCAAAATTGTAAATATGCACAGTTTCTCATACAAGGTTGTAGATTTTCATGAAAATGTACATTTTTTCAGTAACAAATCTACAAGCCACTATAATTTTTAAAGCAAATGAACAATTTTTTGTGATAAATTACAAACATTCACAATTTTCTACGAAATAATAGAAAATTGTAAAAATTCTTGGTAGTAGAAATTTTTACCGGGCATACCGATACCTATTACCTACACAAGTGTGTATATCAACGAGTGTTCATTTAAGTAGTGACGAGACGATAGGACCGTACACACCTGCGCTTGTTTCTCTATCCGTGGATTACTGGCTGATTTTCGAATGATTTTCACAGCAGAGTGGCCATTCGCTCATTTTCCAATCCACTCTCATGTCTTTATCTACATACGGTAATTTACATGCACGGTATCACTCGGTACTCCCGAAACTTTTCTTGAAATCGCAACCACCACCATGGAAAGTAACGACTAAATCTATTTGGGTTATTCCAAACTTGGTGTTCGATTGAAAAAAGTAACGACTTGCAATGCTGATCATAAAATTTTACAAAAAATCGTGGAGAAAACGAGTGTAGGTACGTACATGTCCCCATTTATGGAATGCACAAAATGTAGATAACGAGTATAATATGCCAATTACCTGACGCATAGCTACTGCGACAAAGGAATTTTGAATATTATCGAGGAAATATAACATCGTATTAGTTCGTTACAAATCGACTCACCTTTAGCATTTTTATGAAACGTTATTCTAGTTCGTAATTTGATTGTTTTATTTCTTAAGTACCGTATAAATTACATAATGTACTTTAACCGATGATATTCTGAAAAGACGTCATTCCAGATTATAATTTAAAAAATGTACTCTTTCTACATACTGATAAATAATTGTCCATCTTTCAATTCCCTTCAAAGTTCATTCGCGAAGGTTTCAAAGATATAACTGATTTAAAAATATTTGCGCAACGGAAGTTTCTTCTCTGTAACTTTTTGACTGTTTTTTTTTTTTTTTTTGTTTCATCGCAACAGCTAATTCTGAACTGGAATTCAGTGGAGAGCAGCATACTCTGGAATCATTTTTCAATTGTACAATATTCGTCGCATAAGGTAGATAAAAATGGTAGTTTTTCGGTTAGATAATTTCTATTAATACGTACTGTAGGTAGGCTGTACTTTTGCGAGCATGTAATAATTAGTAAAAGTGTTACATATAAGAAAAAAACATCATTATTTGAAGTGTGTCTTATTTTTCGTAACTTTATTGATTTACAAAATTAATTACTACTTAATAGATAAAAAATCATTTTTCTAACCGCAACTATTTCTACACATTATTTGTGAACAGTTGTATTGTAATTAACGATCAGTAGCAAACACGGTTTGGTCAGATCCTTGACCATAATTAATACTAACGTGATCAACACGACTAGCAGACCTATTTTTAGTTGGAACGAACGTAATAAGCGTATTTGAATTATTTCTCAGAAATATTTTCCATTTTCTCGCCCATTACCGACCAGTATACACATACCAGCCAAGACTTACGGAAAAATATATATAGTGGAATGACATAGGCGTCGCTAATTTTGTGGTCAAAATTACGGGGATTGCTTGCCAGTATGTTCAAATTTCATTCGCGAATGTTCTTTCGAGTTTTCGAATACCGTAATTACGGTAACATGTACTCCAAGAAAAAGCGACGTTCACGTAATTCCCGTACCACACGTAAGCCCAACATGTTTATTTTTCCGCGTAGTTATACTACGAACTTAAGGATTCTTGAACGAAAAACTCCATTTCCCGATATCGTCTGTAACTACGTGATCCCGTTAACAAGACTCTACGTCTCTCTAGCCTTCGTTCAGGAAATCAATTTTGTTGGAAAACAGTTGGAATTTGTGTATATTTTGGGTGAATTTTACGAAATATTGGAATGTGTTGTGTAGAAATAGCACACGCAGGCTGATATGTTGAAAACACTCTATGGGATACTTTCAATGAAATACGTTATGCCTGTGGATCGGCGTAATCTATCACTTTCTTAGACTTCCGAGAATTTCTTAAATCGTCCTTTTTTCCTAGTTTCTACGGTTTGTCGCCACTCCAAACGATAGGTGAGGTACATTTGATTGATTTGCTGTCGAATTTTTCGCATTGTTCGTAAGCGCTGCGAAGTGGTACACTCTATGTATAGACAGATATGCATCAAATCTTGAATAAAATATCACTATTGCACGTAATTCTTCATCAGCGGTACACACCAGTCGTACAATGTACCTTCTTAGGAAGATGCATACTTACGCAAGCATAGGTATCGAGCCTCTGCTCGTAAACGAACTGCTCCAGCGTCTCGCCACCATTGATATAACAATCAGCTTGTGCGAGTATGTACAATGCGTATATCCGTGATAAGTAGCTTTACTTAAATAATATGTTATAATGCGGCATCACATCTGTGTGTAGTGGCATGTTTGATTACATTCTCGTCCCGAAGCACAAGTTTCTTCACCACTTTCTTCCTAGCAAATCCTCATCCGGCCTATGTTTATTCTTGCTATTCTCTTGTCCGCGTCATCTATCCATTCGTCCAGCTAACGTAGATCGAACCAAATCCCAGCTTATCAATGATACATCAGGCTTTGTACACAGGTTCATTGTTACCAGTGCATTTGTACTGTTACTAAGTACTCCCAAACAGGTACCAGCTGCCATATTGTATATTGGTATACGTTTCTAAAAGTTCGAAACATTTATCCCAAGTATTATCACGTTTCTTTCAAGACTGTGTGTATTTCAAGAGGTTTAAGTAACAAATGTCAAAGAACAGATGAGATATAACAGATATTTTAAAACTGCAAGCTATGAAGAATACATTTGAGACGTGAGAAGAAATGACAATATTTGCTGGAACACCTTCAAAGGCGTTTAGTCTGTATGTTATGTCTGTACGGTTTGCAAAAGAATTTTGTGTAAGAAAATGCTTCATTTATTCACGTTTATACGTGAGTCTTGAGCATGCAAGAGCATGCTTTGATGCTTTTCCGTTTGTTGAAATATCAGTAAGCTGTGCGATTATTTGGTGCTACGTGTTTGATTTTCACACAAATCAACTCGTCAATAATGGAACAAACAACGGAGACAGCCTAAGGAACGGACTGATGGCCACGGCTGATTATTCATCGTATGAGATGCCAAGCGCTCATGGCAGTTATCACGCATCAATTAAATGATTGTCACGGTCTATTTTTTTGATACCCTCATTTTTGATGATTTTGATTTTGGTATTGATATACCGATGGAGTATTGCTTCTAAATACTGTTCTCCCACGTGGGTAGTAAGTATATACATATCATACATACAAGTAACTATCGCAAATAAATGGAATATAGCTTTGTATAACCAAATGCTTGTAATCCTTGTAATTTTCACTTGATTCGAAATCTAATACGTTAACCATACAAGCCCTGATATTTATATTTAAGAAGTCATGAGCACATTATGTTAAATGTTGATTTTCCACATGAACTTACGGTCCCTTTGTGATGCCATGCCTGGTTTCCACCCATTTCGTGACACTTTCCGAGTCTTGGCCATTTTTCGTTCCCTTCTAGACACAACATTTGACCGAGTACTAATTCGTGTTTATCTGTCTCATACCACATCTATAAAAATGAAGAGCATTAGTTCACATAACGTACTTCTTTGTTAACGTTCCAGCGTACTCTGATTTAATTTGCAATCTTTTATATTATATGTACCTGCGATTTGGTTCGTAGACATGGTGTTAATATCAACTTTGATCCCCTTGTCTTAATGTCCTTCTCACTTCGAATACAAAGAGCGGAGCCAGTCAGTCTAATTTGATACTGATCGGTGTAATTTCTCTTTCTTAAATGCCATGGCTGCATTTGTATCTGATTAACTTTTGCCAATTTATCTTTCAAGTGTTTCTCTGTATCGTCTGGCAATGTTAACTCTGGGTAAACTGTTTCCAAGTACCAAGAAAAGTCTCGACACTTCAAGCTTTCCCGTAGTGCAACACGTTTCGAAATGTCACCATAATCAATATTTTTAACATCTTTCAAAAAGTAATCCTTGTATTTATCCATCCACACATGAGCAACTCGCAACGAGTTTTTCAACATGGTATCATGCTGGTCGTCCCCACCGTAGGGTCGACGTCTTCGAAACACATGTCCGACTCGTGAACATGGGATTAGCTCTATTGTACCTCCGCACATCCATATCTATGAAAAAAAAATAGTAATAATAATGATAATAATAATGGGTAGAGCACTCAAATCATCTTTCACTTCACCAGGGAGATTACAATGAATCATAATCAAATTCAATGACATACACATGTTCACATTAAATTATCACATATATCATTAGCAAACGATTCGATAGCAATAGAAAACTTGTAACGCCTTGCTTACCCTAAATGATATTTCTAAGTTTTCACCTCCCCATATATCCATACCGGAGTCATACTCTCCTAGATGCGCGAAATATTCGCGATCCATTGCAAATAATCCACCAGCCATGGTTGGTGATCTTTAAAAATAAAAATTCTAGATAAGTATCATTAAATACGATCATAAAGTACGATATTTATGGGGGCAGAAAACGGATTACTGTTCAGTCAAATCTTGATCACTTGCCATCATTTTCCCGCAATTCTATAAAATGTTTCCTGACACACATTCGCGTATTCAAACATATCCCACTGTAAGCAAGGCAAATTTTGAAAGCCTTCGACAGAATTGCCTCTGTGAGATTTCTCAGATAATGCACAAAGACGGTGGCTAGTAACAAAATATTGACTTTGAGTACTTAGAACACCTCAATGGATGACTATTACTACATTATTCAGAATACAAGTCAGTCCTTGACATACGATGAATTTTCATTCTGGGATTTGATCAATCATTTTCAGTGCAGAAGTTTATTAAATCATAATTAGCATCGGAAGCCTTGACTTGTGTTCATAAACATACAGGACCTTTATACTTTTTTGAATAAACTGTTTCACGAACAGTTTGGTATAACAAGATTTGTTGAAACCATTCATGAAAAGTTGACAATTATTCAAGAATACTGCGTACTTTATTGGTTTAACAAAATCCTCGTCATGAACCAAGGTTCCAATAGGCAGGTTGTCCCATTTGAAGTGTAATCCCCAGTTGAACCCACCCCTAACTAAGGGACTTCCAGTATATTGGAAGGTATCAGCATTTATAATATCTATCACGGGCATCGGGACAATGGTTTTTGATTGAGCGATTCTAGAGAGCAGTGGCTCAACCCACATTTTGTTAACTTCAATATGACTGTCTAAGAATATCAACACTTGTCCAGTTGCTCTTTTTGCCCCGTACATTCTTGCCCTTATTAAACCTTCTCTTCGATTAGTTTTGTACAGTTTTACTTTCTTCTCAAAGTTCTCTTTAATATATGTATCTAATTTGACATGCAGAGTGTCATCGTCGCTCCAATCATTTACCAAAATAATTTCGTGCAGTAAATCATCAGGAGTTTGATCAACCACTGAATGTACAGATCTCAGAAGTGTCATGTAGTGCTCATTGTAGAAGCATATCACCACGCTGGTATTTGGCAATGATTTGTCATATACCAAAGATTGACAAAGTTTGTGACGTGTGTCAGGTATTTCTCTATGCAAGCTCAGCTGATCAGATACTAGCACGTTAAATGCGTAATTCTTGTACCCTTCATCTCTTTTCTGTTGCTCCTCAAAATTTTTTACCATGCCAATTTCATCGAGCCCTGAAACATGGAAAAGTTAAAAATCATCCTGACAAGGAATGTTTCTCAATGTCCTAGCAAATTGATTCAGGTGACATCTTTTATTTGTTGATTTATTTATTATTTGTTTTTTCACAGTTACACTGAAGGCAATGAAGAAAGTTCTCGACCATTGGGAATTGTTAACAAAGTTATTCGGTGTCGTCAGTCAAACGTTTGAAATAAAACAAACTTGTTAAGTTTCGGCCCTAGTGAGGGGGGGGGGCCCTTCTCAGAACTACAATTTATTATAAATAAAAAACTGTAAAATATATATATAATATACATATAATACATGTATATATTAGGGTGGGCCAAAAAAATTGACTATTTTTTTTTTCACTTTGTACTCCGAAAACTTGGTTGGTAGAGACCTCGAAAACATTCTCTCCGAGTATGAGCTCTTAATTTTAATAGGAGGGTCCTCCGCCTCGCAGTTTTCTATTTTTTTCTTATGGCGAGGAAGAAAACTCCATATCTCAATATCTACTGTGTATAAAAAAAAAAAGTACATTTTCGTAGGAAATTGAATTCTCTACAAAAAAAGGTTTCTCACAATTTTTTTGTATACCTCACTGTTCAGAAGTTATTGAAGGTTACGGTTTGATCAGTTTAAGGTAGATGTCTTTTTTTTTATGAATTTTATAACTTTTCAACAAAAAGTCATTATAATACGCACAACTCATATTATCGTAAGAAATTGAATTCTCTACAAAAAAGGTCTCTTACAATTTTTTTGTATACCTCACTGTTCAGAAGATATATATATATATATATATCTGACATATCAAACTTAAGAAAAAATACAGTGTAATTGAAGGAAAAACAAAAAAAAAAAAGGAGGCAATACTTTCACTAATCTCATTTTACTGCAAATAGATATTTTTTGAATTTGTGAATACAAGAAGTTTGCTGACGATTCCAATTCCTGATTTTTCGAACGATTAATTGGATCTCACTTAAGTGAGACCTAAGCAAGAATTCAGTTTTGTCAAAAATTCGAAATCAGCAACATGAAATGCAAATGTACCTCAAGTTTCATAACTTCTTACAGTGTAAGAGAAACCTGATTTGTTTTTAGAGAATAGAAAAATTATGATTGAATATTTACTGCAATTACCCATTTACTTATTATTGGAATTTTTAAGCGTTTCAAGAACTTAAGGTTGCAGAAGGGCTGAAATGTTTCTACAAGATATGCCTTTGAATAAATAATAACTATATAACAGAGCGATGTATCAGCTTAGCAATTTCATACCTATGTAAAAACATATAATCAGTTAATTAAACCAAGCAAATGAGTTCACGCCTGAGTGATTTTTTTGTGATCCAACCATGCACAGCTTCTGATATTAAAAAACAATTATTTTAAAGATGTACTTCATGAATATTGAAAATTACTAGTACGAAAATCTGTCTTTGCAGGCAAACAACTCAGGAATGTTTTTTTGGTACCTCTGAGAACCTAAATAATGTAACTATATATGTAATTATATCAGATATATCACTCATATGTTCATTGGGAAATTGAGAAACATTCCCTGCCAGTAAGGACCAATTGATAACAATCCATTATAAATAAAACTAATCTGTGGTCAATGTTAAACTACTGTTGAGTTTATTACCTCCTCCCACGGTGACTGCTGGCTTCACTGGGACCGGTTGCAATTGTTGTAGCAATTTGTTACTATTTTGAAAGTCATTATGAGCTTTGTAATTATACGGATCTTTACCACTGACTTGGTGCCTATGAATTTTATCCTTGACATTCTGTATGTAAATTGCCTCGTGTTGATCATTCGACCTTTGGTCGAACACAGATTCCTTTAGAGGTTGAGAAAAGTCTGGCACATAGATCGTAGGACTCGCTGTATTTGCGTTTTGCGACAATCTCGAATATAAGTACAAGCTGAAGGTCCATGTCACAGAAGTTATCACTATACCAGAAATGAATGAAAAATATCTTGTCGAAATCATCTGTAAAATGTAGTAAAAGTGATAGTTAGTCAGTCTACAATACAATAAGAAATTGAAATTATAACTGAAAGTATATCTATCGTCTTTAATGATGAGGCAAATTTCAAGTGATTCGATCCAGCTCGATGTCTTCAAAATAAAACCTAAACTAACGTGTGCTTGCAGCAGTAATAATTATTGATAAATATCGAAATCAGCTGTTCTTGTAAATTTAGGCTTGTTTTGATATTGTCATAGAGATGAAATGATAATATTTAACTATCTGAAAATTTTCCAAGAAATTGTAGTTGAAGATTCGAAAGTATTTTACCTATTTGGGAAAAAGAAGGCATGTAAACAAAAATATTTGTCCCTCCATACCATATCACACTGGTAACTATGATCTTCCAACGATGCTTCCAATAACAATACCAGCAATTCTTTCTTGTACGATATGTGTACCGATTCGATGGTTCGTAAACAGTAAGCAAATACTTAGCAACCCACCTTGGATGAAATATATCACGTCCAATTACGTGAATACCGTTGTTTGGTCACTTAGTTTGATGATCAAGCCAACAGACAAACGCGGATGGCCGGCCATATTTTTGTTGCTACAGTAGCAAACAGTAGAACCGTCAGAAGTATAGAGGTTAGATCATAGACTTATAAAGATAGAATGAGCGCTCCAATAAGAGGCACTGACAATTACATATAAAGGACAGAGATATGCCGGGGGTACTGCTCTCTCTTTTCAATCGGCGTCATGGTGGGAGACAACGGAGCAGTGGAAGTGGAACAGCTGTAAATATTAGGCGCATGATTTCGCCTCATTCTCCTCTACCGCCTCGATGCCCGCCGCAAATATCGTCAGAGAGAGGCAGAGAAAGAAAGAAAGTCCCGGCATATGTCTGTCCTTTAAATGTTTGATTCAAGCGGCTCATAAGAGTGCTCAGTCTATCTTTATAAGTCTATGGTCGGTTCCTTAAACCACGTCAGTTCACTTCAAGTAGAGGTCGACGACGTCATTCTTGGTCGCCTTGTTGGAGTGCATTCTCACGGGCAGTAAAATCAAGTAAAATGCCGCGCGGCGAGCAGCGCGACGTTGCGACAGCAGAAAATTACGTGCGAAAATTTTTCGGCAGCGCACTAATCTCGATACCGCAGCGGCTGCAAAACACTGACCGATAAGCGGCCTTTCGTAGCGTTTTGCTGCCGCTGCAGATACATTTTTACAGGTCATTTTTCGCTGTCACAGCGTTGCACTGCTCGCTTCCACAACATTTTAGAGCCCGAGAAAATGCACCCTTTTTCAAGTAGGGAGATCACTGAAATTTAAGCGAGCCCTCTCGCACGTTCCCGCAATCGGATGACATGAGCCCCGGGCGCCGATTGTGCTACCCTATTCATGCATGTACATTTTTACATTCCTCTGCAGTTCTTGTATCATACGGCATTGCAAGCCGTTCCACGGTCAGTTGAAAAGCTCGTCTCTATTATTCAATAGATATTTCGCTCGAAACACATTAATCGGTGCTCGAACATTAAATGCAAGCATTCAATGGACCTAGGATTAGAATTGACTGCGCAATTACACTCAGGAACTACACACCCGAAGTTGGTAGACTAGATTCATTTAAAAAAAAATGATTTCAATTAGAACCATACTCATTGTAAATATCATAATAAGTATACACTATGTATTATGTATGTAAGGTGCAGGGATAAATTCAACTCATCATCAGGTATTTTTCCCCAGAGACGTGTGCTATTTATTGCCTTTACTCATCTGCCGCATAGTGAGGTATAAACCTAGCTGAAGGATCAGTAACTCCTTGCACCCATCGGGGCATCCAGAAATATGGAACAAACTTTTCTGCTTGTCCTTTGTAGTGGGTCTCGAATACCTTCCTATAGGTATAAAGAAAATTATAATGATTCATCGGAATATCACAAAGGTTCACATTCAACATCGCCAAATATAAGCTCCTTGATTGGCACCTAACCTGTTTCTTCATCCATTTGTTTGACAAACACAAATTGTTACCTGTAATAAAGAGCTTCTTTCGTTTTTGGGGTACAGTGGGGGTATATAACTTTTGCTTCCTCAAGTTCGTTGTCTGTTACACGTTTTTCAACAATTTCTTGGATGACTTGGAACAGTGATTTTTTTATGGAAGCTACACCGTCGCTAAAGGCTTCCTTGTGTCGCCATAGAATATTTTTGGGTAACAAGTTCATGTTGTCAAAAGCCGTCCGCAGCAAATATTTTTCAACCCCACCTGCGAAAGTATATGTACATGTACAAACCGTCCCATAAATATTTAGGATGCGGTAAAGATGGTTTACTGGGCATTTCGTAGCCGTTAATCATACATACATTTTAAAAATAATACTCTGATTATAAAAACATTCACACAGACATATTGTAATTTTAGTGTAGTATGAAACGCCATGGGGACGTTGACTTTCTGTCCGAAGTCATTTTACGTGAAGAATAGCCACGACAATTTAAATGAAACGTTAAAATGCTTGTACTTTCTGGTTTTAAGAAGTGTGTTGAAAACTTTGGTTGATAAACTTGTGGAAATCAAAAGAAAGAAAATTCTGTTTAGCGTCAGAGTTGTTAAACACTACCTTGCGGCTGCCTCGTCGAAGCATCTAATGACAGGTAGTAGTTGGTAAATTGCAAGTCTAAAAATGGTGCACGCAACTCAAGGCCATGGCCACTGATAGTTCTGTCTGCTCGTAGCCCGTCGTACAAATATATATCGTTCAAAAGCCTTGCGGACTCATCGTGTGCGTCTTTAGGACTTGGTGCTTCACGAAAGTAAATGTAACCTTGTGCTACTTCGTCTGCTCCCTCGCCACTGAACAATACCGTCGTGTCGGTATTCTGCTTGATATATCTTGACACCAGATACATTCTGTAAAGTAATCAACATATTCCTCTCTATAGAACTGTATGTGCTATCAGTGTTGATTGAAGGTATATACAGAATTAGCCAAAGCTAACCTTACAGAATTTGGTACGCGGGCAAGAGAAGGTGACGGGTTGAGGAAAAATGACAATATTCTGTTGTATACCAACTCTACTTTAGATTGACTACGCCGATATCGCTTAGTTGAATATCAATTTGCGAAACGGATCAATCATTCCAAATAGTGGTGGACAAGAGAACACCAATACGATTGTGACGGAGCATCTTTATATACATATGTATATCTCTACTCGACGCTGTACATCTACTGTATAATTTCAATTACGCGAATGAATAATTAAACAAATTACTGGTCCATCCATACGGGAAATGTCAAAAGCTTGGATGAAATATACCGTATGCGTGAAAAACTATCATCAGATTCGATGTACCACCTTACCCTATGGAAGCTCGGACTGTGGTGATATCGCATGTTTCTAGCAGGTAAATAACATCATCCAAAACTTCGGCGACGTCCTCTTGTGTAAAGCTTATTTCATGATGAGCGGATCCAATATGATTTGCGACCTATTACCAATGTCGTATGAGTCGCGTATGTAACCCTTAATTTGCCACACTTCTATCGCGTACCATCATTGTCGACACTACACTAACTGGTAGGAAATGGGAGATGGTGTTGTCAAAATAGCACAACTTCGGTTAAAATTAATTATTTCCAACGGCACCGTCAGCCGAGTCAACGCTACCTGCTTATACAATAGATCTGGATTGTAAATCGGAGGTAATGGAGATCAACGATTTCTACCCGACTTTCATATTGTTACAGAAGACGACAAACTTTACAGTTCCGAAATCATACCAGTGTAGTGATTGAGGGTCAAAGTAGTAATTACGTCATCACTCCTGCCATTACCTGTCGGGCTGCTGTAACATCTGGACTCTCTCCCATGCCAATTGAAAAGGTTTGAATTTTGTATGGAAAATTATTTTCCTTTGCCAGTTTGGTCACTAACGCAGCCACTAGACTTGAATCAAGGCCACCAGATAATAAACAACCAATTCGTCTGTCAGCTATAAGACGTTTCTTAATCGCGCCGTGTAGAAGACTTCGGATATTTTCAGAAACATCAGGTGAACTTAGTCCTATACATCAATATCTTCATTATATTATAGAATCTTAGAATGTCACAAACCTGTATTGCAGAATGAATTTGTGAACGAGGTTGCTTAAAAAGGGTACCAAAAACAATAATTATTCACAAGTCAACGTACTTTCCCAGGGCACATACACGTGAAAACTTGGCTTATCGCCAGGCTTGTGGTAGTGTACTCTTTTTGATAATTCAACGGACCCATTTTCCAAAATAGAGTACTCTTCGTAATGACCGGGGAGAAATGGCTCCAGTTTTCCAGAATCCCCATTCATCGTTTCCATCAAGCCCATAAGACCCTAAAGAAACCGTTTGAATTTATTTGACAAATATTTTTGTTTCTGAAAAATCAATTCGTTCCACATGCATCGTTTGTAATTATCAAATTGCTGATACCGGTTAATCTTTCGAAGCATACATTTTTCCTTGCAGTCACATTCCTTGAAACTCGGTAAATAGACATTCTTGAGATAGCTAATTTTGAAAATGGGGTCAGATCTGAGAAATTTTTCAAATTCAAAATAGCGGATCTGATATGGCGGATTGATAATGTGAAAGTGATCAGAATGCACACTCCGGGGTTTTTTGGTTCACCCAAATGCGATTTCGTTTTCAGTGTTACAACCTCAAAGATGGCTGATCAAGAATATGAAAATTGATTCGATTTAGTTGTCACTCGAAGGTTTTTGGAAAAGACGAAACGAACACTAACGTCAAAATTGTATGTGCGGAATACATTTTGTGCAAAATGCGCTTAGATGAAGCTCGCTCTTTGAGTTACCCGGAACGGACGACGAGGACGTACCGAGATTCTACTTCCATCTTCGTTTTTATTTATTTTTTTTTCAATTTTTTGTCGTGTTATGTTTTCTTTTTTTAAAAGCTTTTTGGGAAAAATGTATTCTGCATAGGGAATTTTGTAATTTTGACGTTAAATTCGCTTTTATCGACCCCGAAGCAAATATACGTACTTTACTCTCAGAACACAGAGCAAGCATCCCGCTGTCACTGTATAATTTAAACAGTGGTCTGACACCGTACGGATCTCTGGCTACTAGTATCTTTTTTTTTTCCGTATCCAATAAGCAGAATGCAAAAACACCATCTAAGGAACGAACAGTGGTATCTGACCCATGGATTTGATAAGAGTGCAGGATTGGCTCTACGTCGCATGAGGTCTCGTATTCATATTTATCCTGTGCCTGTAACTGTTAGATATTAAAACTTATTTAAACGACAATAGTGAAGTATTGATATCGCAGCCATCAACTATTTCATAAAATTATTGGTATATATGCAGATATGTAATTCATTCTGTGTAATGAATCCTGAAAAAATTCCATAAATACCAGGATAAATTCGTCGGTGAGTGCTCACCTTTTGATAGTTGTAAATTTCACCATTGCACAACAGAATAAGATGAGGGTATTTGTGGAGGCGCATAGGTTGCATTCCATAGAGACTATCAATGATGGCAAGCCTATGGAACCCAAGCAGACTACTCTGAAATAACAGTATTTGTGTTATTGTTGCAGTGATCACGAAAGGTCTTTTGTAATAATGTTAGCGTACAGAAGCACCGTTTGTCGCCACGCACCACCTTTGGTCTCCATGTTTTCTTTGTTTCTAGTACTATAAATCTATCCAATTACTGAAATCATCAGAAAAACGTACCCTGCAGACAATGTTAAACAGTACTCTTGATAATCAATTGCTTGGAAACCAATCTTAATAATGATTAAAGCTGATTCAATAAAGTTTCGTACCAAATGGATCAATGGATGGCCACAGGTAGCATTGAAGTGGTCAAAAAGGGCGGTTCTACCCCATACGATAATTAGTCCAATCAGTAGAGATTTTTGCGTGACAAAAGTACTGTTAGGATACCGACTGTGCCATTACACGAAAGATGGTCCCTAGTTATATTCTGTTCTGTTTACCACTCGCAACTGGTATTTGTTAATTTTTTTATCAACATTTAGAAGCACAAAAATCGTTTTTTTATTCGTTTTTCGCTTGTAAATATAAAACTAACGAAGCAACCTTGATGCTCTGAATAGACGAATCGTAGAGAATCTAAAGCCGTAGAAATTGAGCGCTGGAACGACTCGATCGCCGCGGATTATTATCGTATTAACGGAGAGAAGACGGAAAAATTGTAAAAATCAGCATTTTTTCAAACATTGATAACGCCGCCATTTTTTAAGTTGTACCGCAGGCTCCGCGCAAGATAGTAGTGATTGATAGATACTTGAAAATTGAAATCGGACCACTTTTCAGGCATCCAGGCAACCTACAAAATGGTGCATAAAAACATTATAATTGCAATCATGCAGAAATTATTCGACAGCGCCTGGATTGTGCATGCATAAAGTACCAAACGCTACTATCTCGCGGAGAGCCTGCGCTATAACTTAAAAAATGACGGAGTTGGTAATTTTTGGAAGATAGCTGATTTTTCCGGTTTTTCCGGGTTTTCCAACTTTTCTCCGTTAATAATGCAAGTTGGAAAAGATGTGCAAGTATAATATATAACAGAAATATAGGATTGAAATTTTATTGACACTACCTTAATTATACTGTTGGATTCAATTCTCATCGCATCTGGCCCTCGGTGGCTAATTTTAGTAAAGCTACCCCCAACATGTTGGATGGCAGCCTTGTTGGAGCCGAATACAGCCCAGATTCCACACATTTCTAAAAGATGGGTCTTACTGCGGGATTCAATTACTTTTATTAATGTAAAGAAAAACAGATTAAAATTTTTGAAGAGTCCTTAGGTACGAAGATAGAATTTTCGACGAAATAGACTATCAAGATAACAAAAATAGTAAAATCAGGGTTATAAGGTATGTGTGTGAATTCTAAGACTACCTAATTTCCAGAGAACGGATCATGTAACATTAAAGACACGTAACTTTCACAATAATCTATGAACCTTTTCCAAACTTAAAAAACTGAAAATAGTTATTGCGCAAATCAAGCCAATTTTAATGGCCTGTTAACGAAAATCACGGGAAAGCTGCTGGAGATTCATAGTTATCAAAAAATGTATTTCCATAGTTTAAATTACCACTGATTGCACGAATACATTGTCTGGATTTTTTGGCACGTGAAACAATTTTTTTATTTTTTCGTGGAGGTTCAAAAATAACGACCGACTATCAATACCGGTTTACAATTAAAGTCAGATGCCGCCATAACGTATAAGAAAAAAGCGGGCAAGACAGGCCTCCGTGAAAGTTTTCCGATTTTTTTTGAAATTAGCAAACATTAGACATTTATTGAAAGAATGTAAATTCGAAAAATTGGTGATTTCGAAAAATTAACAACGGAGCCAGGAATCGAACCTGGCGACTAGAGATGCTTGACCGGAGCCTTACTCCACTAGACCACCTAGCCGCCAATTAGACATTTATCTGTTTACTCGCATGAAAAGACTTTTAACATCAAATGAATTATATTTTTGTTAGGACTAGGCTCAGTAACACACCCGCGTGTGAGTCTCCGTTGTGCCCCGGCGACCCTTCGAGTACCACGACCTCCTGAAAATCGCACTCACGTCAATCGCTCGCTTTATGCCTTAGATACGCAATATACTACTTGTGGCCAGTTATTCAAATAGTTGTTGGGACAAAGAAAGAAAGAGATATGCAATGAAATAAATGGCCACCGAGCCATCGGTATACACCAATACAACGTATACTAACGCGACTGTG
The DNA here is from genome assembly GCF_021901495.1 of Neodiprion virginianus. Taxonomy (NCBI): domain Eukaryota; kingdom Metazoa; phylum Arthropoda; class Insecta; order Hymenoptera; family Diprionidae; genus Neodiprion; species Neodiprion virginianus. The sequence continues at coordinate 41,425,456 of NC_060880.1, forward strand.
CCAGATGATAGTTTTCATGACGCTGATCAATCGTATTAAGGGCATCAAATCCACTGGAAGGTGACTGTTCCAATACATCGGCCTCTGAATCATATATTCTGAGGATCCAATTCTATCGAATATTGAAAGTCTAGATCAGTACAGTACTTTTTTGTAACACGTGCACAACTTTCGAGATTCTTCCATCTGAAACGCGGGCCAAAGGAACCTTCTTACGACCGTTGGGCAATAAAAATCGACAGCGGGTGATAAAGTACATTCCCGACGACTTTCCAGGGCGATAAAGTACCGTTCCAAACTTTTTTGCCAATTAAAGTATACATTCAATTCATTACTCAATTCAATAAGCACATGGTGCGCCGTATCTCAAAACGTCTCCCTTGGCCCCGAATTTTCAATTAAAAAATAAACTTAAAATCCATACATATGTTGCAAATAATAAGGTGTACATCACGAGGGAGGGCACCTTTTTGCCCTCGTGTATTTGCATTACTCATCTCCGATTCGCTTCACTCGTGCTTTTGCGGCCTGCTACTCATAATGCAAACTCTACTCTTTAAATATTAATGAGTTATAAGTGCACCGCATGGAAAAAATCAATGTGTATGCACAGATAATCAGTGAAATATCAGTCAAAAATCAATGAATCATCAGTATACACGCACTTCCAATTTTTTCCAGCGATATATTTACACCTCGGAATTAGTGCACTTTCACTAATTTTAATTTAGAGAGTAAACGCGGGCCAAAAAAGACCTACTTCTCGTACGTGATACACAATATACTGTTGTATTCCGTATAACAGTTCACCAATATTCAATAAATGTGAAATTTATCCCCGCAACGCCTCACGATCAGGCAAGTAATGGGTATGGGCAGTATCCGGGTACTACTGGCTATCTGACAATGACAAAAGAACAGTTTGATGCTGCACTTACGACATCGTTCTTATCCAGTCATCAAGCCGTGGAAAAACTTAACGGACTTGGTCCAACGCGACGACTTATAGTTCAGACAAATTCAAAGAAATAAGAACATTAACCGGTAAAAATACGGAGTTTCGTATACAAGCTTATTAAGGCTTCTGGATAAACATACTAAATTGCGTACTCGATGCCCGTTGCGCTCGAGCCGCCATCTTGGAATGAAGGTACACATTCTTAATTTTTCAGCCGTATCTCGGGAACTATTAATGATATCGGAGATATAGATTTTTAGTACGCTCCAAATAGTAGGACAATGTATTTTAGACAAGTTAGTTCATCTGTACCAAGTTTTGAATTAAAAAATGCGTGTTTCTATTGCACAGAAATAATAGATTCGATAATTTATGAGCGGCAGAAGAAAAAGCATGCCAATAATCGTAACAAAGTGCACAACGTTCGTAACTCGTTTGTCAAAGAAAGCGTACTGCAGGCAGGGCTCATAAAATGTTGAATCTATTATTTCTGCGCTATAGAAACGCGCATTTTAAAATTCAAAACTCAGTACACATGACCAAAGCTTCGATTTTATTCGCGAAGCACTCGGTACTGCTTGATTAGGAGATTGTTTATATAATGAAAAAAAAATGCCATTTTCCCAAGTCTATTCCTTTCTGCACGGAACATGTACCGTCACTCCACACAGTTCCTCCAATTTTTTTTTTTTCACCATCCCCTCTTCGGTCATTTGCTTTTCTAAAAGTATTCAGTCATCTCTCCTTGACAGTGATTGTTCCTTTAATTGCAAGGCTGCCCTCACAGATGAAACATCTTTCTTTGCCAGCAATATTTAAAGTATTAGAGATGGAGAAAAAATGTATGCAGGCTTTTTAATAAGTTATCTTTTTTATTTGAACCACTTCTCCGATATCATTAACAGTTCTCGAGTGACAGGCGAAAAACTACGAGTACACCTTTTTTCCAAGATGGCGGCTCGAGCGCAACAGGTATCGATGACGCAATTTATTCCGTCTATACGCAAGCCTTATTAATAAGCTAGTATATCAAAATCCAGATTTTTACCGATGAATGTTTTTATTTTTTTATAATTTGACTGGACTATATTGACAGAAACGATACGCACCGAGTCGGAGTTGAAAATTTATTTTTACGAGTTACGTTTGCCGAGAAAAACGTAGCAGATTTGTCGCGTAAGATGTATCGAGTTGTGTATGGTAATAACGGAGCCTTAATCTGAATCTTTTACTTACATGTGGTGATTTATTGGTGTATATTTGAAAGAGAACTGGATTGCAACTTGAGGATCTTTAATCTACCTAGTAGTCACGTATTTCGTTCAGTTGAAACCGATTGCATCAGATTTATAAGTTGGCAGGTGTAGCATGCATTAATAATTGCCGCACGAGGAAAAGTGACGTTTTGGAGACCAGAAGTGCAGGCACGTGTACAGAAATTATCTAAGTCGTAGCGTTGCAATTTTAATGTCACACGATAACCCGGCCTAAGTGAACGCGCGGATGTAAAGAAACACATCGACGCACATTGCAGCTACACGGTACGTGGCACTAATACTGAACCGTAATTTCAAAATTAAATTGATCGAAAGCACTTTTTGGATGGTCCATAACATAAAACTTAAATTGGCTTGAATTCATATGGTCTATGTTTAGCAAGCTTTTTTTCATTTCTGTTACCACTCTATTATATTTCGGACAGAATTTTCACACACGAGGTGCTTTTTGAGAATCATATATTATAAATTATTCTACTTACGTGTGGTGATTTATTAGTGTATATTTGAAAGAGAAGCGGATTGTATTTCAAGGATCTTTGATACTACTCATGTATTTTGTACACTTGAATCTGATTGCAATTTTGACGTCACGCGATGACCCGGTCTAAACAATAAATGAACGCACGGACGTAAAGAAACACTCCGACGCACACTGCAGCTGCACGTGGGACTGATACTGGATGGAGCTAAGCGACAGCGCGTTTAATTGGTTACGTCCATTGTTGAAGGCGAAGTGAAGGGCGACTGCTTTGCAATTTTCACCCCATAGGCGTACGTATGGTTTCGGTCAACGACATAAAGGATGAACTGCGGATCACGTTGATTTCACCCAATGGCGATGTGATCTCTAGTTCGAAGCAGAAATCACGAGTTTTGGATCACATTTTGTTGTTCTCCTACAGAGATCAGTGCAAATACTGTGACTGCCTCACGTAGGAGCACAATCTTTGTTGGGTATCGAGTCGAAAAGCGGTTCAAAAAAATCTGCCGAGAGGTAGCGCTGTGATCGGGCCGGACCCTCAGTATCCGTAGTAGGCGGAAAATACAAACCCGGAAATGAAGTCTACGCGATTTATATATAAAGCCAACCAAATTGAACATAACGGTCCATGCAATGAGAAATTTGTTGAAAATCATCTACTAAAATTAGACTATGACGTAGGCGCTTGACGGAAAATATATACCTTAAATGCTCCGTGGCTCCGTGCCTCTAACGCCACCGCGGAAACCCCCATTTCCAAATTGTCTTCAACATGGCCGCTATGCCGGACGCTGAGGGACTGGAGCGATTGGAACGCCACCTGGGTGCTATATGAAAAAAGGTACGATATTCGTAGTCAGAGATTGTGCTCCTCTTTAATGCTCCGTGCTCACATCCCAGACCACAGTAGTCTCAGTCAACAACGTCACAAATTTTGTGACGCCTCTGACTGGCGACTGTAAGCTGTCGCGAACGCGGTTGCCAGTACTTGTAGTACTGCAAGTATATTTCGGAATACACCCTTATACTAGGCACCCAAGGGCCGTGTTCGACGGTCTCTTCTTTTTCATGAATTCCTTCAAAATGATAGGAGAGCACGCGCAGAACGTATTTCCTGCTGCGCGAGACCGGCACATGCGCAAATTATTACAATGAGAATATACCTCAAAACCTGGGTAAATTGGTCAAACCACGTGTCAAACACTGTCGGCATTGTATTTACTGTAGATTTTTCTTTATACCCAGAACAAAAGATGTCTTAAATGCAACAAGTTATGGTAAAACACATAACTTGTTGTCACATTTTACCAGGTTTTGAGGTTATATTCTCATTGTGATAATTTGCGCATGTGCCGGTCTCGCGCAGCAGGAAGTACATTCTGCGCGTGTGCTCCTATCAATTTGAAGGAATTCATTAAAAAAGAGAGACCGTCGAACACAACCAGGGATACCCGGACACCGGCTGATCATAGATCACACACAAGGGGTGGTTTGTCGGAGTTTTACGTGAACCGCCGCTCTTTTAGCCGCGAGAAAGATGAAAGTTATACGCCGCCCGGTGGCTGTAATCTTAGACGTTTAATAAGCCCATTTTGAACACACCGTACCAAGAATATTCTTTTACCATTTATTGCTAGACATATTTAATGGACGTGTTCGAACTCAGGTTTGCAGCGGTCTAAGGCTAAATTCCCGAGGTCCAAGAGTGTCGTCCAACGCATTAATTCTTTCTCATTGGCTGCACGAACTCGAGCTGTCATGACCGAATCCAATGATGGGAGCATAAACCTAACCGTGCCACACATATACCTTGGTGTAATTACGACAAACACGTTACTTGTGGTTCGATATCTGACGGTGGCGCATTACGCAGCTCCCTCTCAAGGGGTCTCTAACGCCTGCGTGTGGATCGAGAGTGGCGCCAATGGTAGAGCGGCAACTCATTGAACTACATACTTCTGCGGGCCACACAGAAAGTACAGAACGCCGCTCTCGGCTGACTCCATGTTACCAGATTGTATTTCGAGTCAGTTTTCTATTTTTTGAGGTGGTTTTTACGAGTGTTTGTTCGGGAGCTTCAGCCGTGTCGAACTGCAGTCCTAACTTGTACGCCGTCGTCTCCACGACATCTCGTTTAATACTGTGACAGTGAATGAAGTGATAAAACATTTGTTCCCTCTCTCTCTCTCGGTCGACTACGGGCTACCCGCCTGTCGTTAACTTGGCTTGGCATTATCAGTCAGCTGTCCGTCTTGGTTGGTCGGTCGGTCGGTCGATCGGTCGGTCGGTCGGTCGGTCGGTCGGTCCGTCCGTCGATTCGTCAGTGTTACGCAAGGCAACTTGTCGACGTCCCGCTACGCTGCACGCACGCGTTCGGCACACGCCGAAGTTGAATCGAGGATGTCTACCGCTATCAAATTCCTAGCTCTAGTCTCTGCCAGCGCAAGTCTCCTCAAGTTTGTCAATTTGTCGGGCTCCTAGCTCGGTAGATCGAAAACAGGGGCAACAGAGAGATAGAATAGAGCTCCCTCCCCATTTCCCTTCCACTGTCCCGCCCCCACCTCATACCGTTTCGACCCAGTGCAGCGTGTCCCGATTTGCGGGTATCGCTCGAAATTCCGTCGCTATCTTGCCGTGTAAAATAAAACAGAGTAGAGGAAAATTTGAGGAAATCACGTGAGGTGCGGAGTGAATTTTTATGTCCTCAGTATCATTCGCTTGTTTCCTTCGTTTTAGCTTTTCCGCTGTCTGTCATCCGTTAATATCAGCAATTGTATAAGATACGCATGTATGTATGTATGTATGTATATGTACATACACGTCATGCATAACCGCATTGTGCCTACTATGCATTCATGTCCGGATTTGCGCGTAGTGACGTGACTTCGTGTGTAAGCGTGTGTGGGAGTGCGGACATGTAGGTGTATGCACAGCGCTACGCGGCGTGTATACTTGAACGATAATAAAAGAGTTGTGTACCGTTGATCATGGAAGCCGATGTTTGATAGTTTTCTATAAAGCTCCGGGTCCTCAATCTTCTAACGAGACGTTAACTTTGCTTTGATGCATCGGTTATATGCGAATACTGTCTGTGACAAACGTAACCATACTCATGCATACATGCATGCATTCGTACGTACGTGCTAATCCAGCTTCACCTTTGTTTATAATCTGTTGTTTGGGAATCGAAACTATAGAACCTCGTCACCCTATTTCTCGTAGTACAGCTAAACTCATCGTAAGCCCCGAGTAGCTCAACAATAACAACTGGTGTAGTTTGAAACAACCAGCTTTTGCGATATTATCATCCCATGGTTGTTGCGCACGCGTGCATATAAATAAATCATATCCGATGGTCTAGCGCGCTGTGCGCTGTGATAAACTAATTTAGATAATAAAAAATTGATAAAATGTTTGAATTAAATTCTACAGGTTTCAATACTAACGATGCATAAAGTATGACCCTAATCGTATGATGTAGAAAACAAAATTGCTCGCTTCGTAAGAATGGACATTGTTCAGCGGCTAGAATAAAGTTCATCTCTAAACGTTTATAATTGTAGACATACACGAATATAGATACATACCTACATCGTTATCACCGGCGGTAGATCGCTCCCAGCCAGAGACCACCACTGGCGGATGAAAGGAGTTTCTGGATTTCCGAACAAAGGTAAGCACCTTACACGAAAACTTTCACCAGTTTTGTATATTTTAATTCCCCGGCAATTTCTTAACGATACTGGATGAGCAAGTCTACCTCCCCACTTGACTGCAGTTCTCGTGTCAAAGATAGTTTGCTGTTGTTTTTACCGCAGGGCTGCGTAAGGCTATAGGTAAATACGAAATGTAAGCATTGTACGCCGTACCCGTTCGCGATGCATGGGTTTTCACCGGCCATGGAAAAAGAGGCGAACGGACGTATTGTCAGTGAGGCGAACCAACAGTCCTGCAGTTACCAACCGAGTCGCCTCGCTTTTTTTTTTTTTTTTTTTTTATGTATTTTAAGTCCAATTAACGAACTGATCGATGAAACTGTTTGTAGCCTTTACACTTATCATCACCCAGGGTGATATAAGCCAAGTATTGGTTTCGGTCGCAAACTAATTTCAATGAATCCCTACGTTTTCGAACCTCTGATGTTCGAAAAACAGACTTATATCAATATCAGTCTGTCTGTCGATCCCGACAAACACCCGCGACGATCTCAAAAACGTTTGGTTGATAAATCTGAAATTCAAACAATTTCATATTCGAACGATGGTCGTGAAAAATTGTCTTGCACCGTTTACTGACATAAGCTTAATTTCAATTTTTGACAAACTCCTGCGATGTTTTCGGAAACGGTTGCGTGAAAACATCCAAATTATACACGACTTTACATTCAAATTAAGAGCATAAAAAATTGCCATGTCTTATTACATTTGACGGTATAGTTACTCCGCTATCGAGAAAAATTCATAAAACTTGAAGGAAACCGTCACGCTTGACACGACGTTTATAGAAAATTTTGCACAAATTGTTGTAAAACAAATAAAATCATACAATAACAAACGATTTCATAAAAAATGAAGAAACCGTATTATGATAAAAAGAAAATATCAACGACAAAGGATATGTAGTGATTACACTTGGTGGTAATTTCAGTAAGGGAATTGGTTTGTATAACCATGAAAAGTACCGCGAAGGATAACATTTATACGGCTTGTTTTTTATCGCATCAATTGATTTGCTTCTATACCTACGGTGGAATGATGAAAAGTCCCAACACGTTTTATAGAGCGAAGAAGCAGAAATAGTATATGTATAATGTCTACTGACGACGAACTATTTAGGATTCTAAATGAAGAAAAGGAAAAAACTCATATGCCGTATCACCGGAGGAATTAACATGCGATTCTTGTATTCATATGCATAATCAGGAGCTTCGCCCTGGAATATGAATATGTACTTCGTAAATGGTCGCACGATCTGCAGCGTCGAAAACAACTCCGTCGCGTCATCCCGGCACTGTCACTCACTCTACCGAGCTGAGAGCGAATCGAGGGAGACCGAGCTGCTCCGTGCGACGACGACGCAAACAACTCAAGGAATCGCTATTATTGCATATCACTCAATCATTTAGCGTACCAGAGTGACGATGCTAGGCAAATGTCACTCGGAGGATTATAAAGAAGACATCTGTGAAAATCCGACCGTAATCGGTCCAGCACCAGTTCGTGTGTAATAGTATCGGTATCATAGATTAATCTAGTTAATTAGAAAGAAATCACAAACGTAGTTTATTTCCCCTCGCGTAAACATTGCACAAAAGTATGCGAACCCAAACGAGCTGAATCGAATAATTAGCTGTATACACGCACTAATAATCGACCGGAAAATTTTTCGATAGATATGATTATCGTACGTCGACAAACAGCACGTTGATTTTGTGAATGGGAAAGGCGACTATAACTATTTTTGTCACTGTGGCGCACGACGTGTGGTCTCGTTAGCTATATATCTATGTGTGCATATTTTGAAAAATGCCGATACAGTACGTGCTCAGTAATATACGCGTACCGTGCGTTATTATTAATCCCTACAACTATAGTAATAAGCAACAGTTTAATTCCCATACTAATGGTGACAAATAACATGACCCTGCACGAAAAGTATACGGGGTGACAAGTTTTGCAGTTCCGTAACTCAAATTCATTTCCGGAAAAGCTGAAGCACGTGGTCAAATTGCAGAATTGAGCTAATTGAGATGACAAAATTGGCATATTTGCGCTAAACTCTGGAATAACAATTATCTGCGACATATATCGACAAGTGAGACGCACCGTTATTCTCTGAATAGAAAATTCATAGTTATTACGTTCAACTTTGGTTCATTGAGCGTAATACAACGTTCTTGTATACGTAAATTTTTGTAAAAGAATTCTTTCTATAGTAAAAAATACGACGAATTTCTTATTAGAAAAATTGCACCACCCCTGCTGCTACGGAAACAGCGTGCCTCAAGTCTGATCATTGTTCTGGATTCTGACGAAACTCTTCCGTTTGGATTAGTTCTATGTGCTTAGCAACAGTTCTTCAATCGAAGCACAGGGTTGGCAAATATTTAAGTTGGAACGTTTGCCAATAACAAATATTGTTTCTGATCAAGGCTCTTTCCATTTTGCGAATCGCGCGTGACGCCCTCGATGCTGCAACAACGTCGCTTCATCCGAATACCATACAGGTGCCTTTAATTGAATTATACAGGGTGATTAGGTGAAAACCCCGAGAGTAGGAGGAGCTTAAGTGTTCAATAGGCGCCGCCCCGCAGTCAATCTGACAAGTGATCGGGCGGATCGTATTGAAGCAACGTCAATATTGATACGGGCGTAAATGAGGAGCATCTCCACGTATTCGTCGACCCTATAAGCTACCATCTCAGATGTATGTGACACAGTTGGCTGCTCTGATAATAACGTAATAATACAAACGAGTAGTACTGGACGATGTCGAACCTATACATATACCGCCACACATTACTTTCGTTTGCCGGAAGGTTTCTCGAAAAATTTCCGAGGGATACAGACATATTTATACTTTATACCGGTAACAAAATCGGCATAAACACGAATCAAACATTTAAGATAAACATAACATCAAATATTTTTATCTTCCATTAATTAACAAGGAACATAGATGTATATCTATTTGTATGTCGATGAAACACAGTAGTGAAATCAACGATTCAAAAAATTAAAGTGTTTATTCATCCCGCGCAGACGCGTCCATAATTACACCCTACGACGAAGTCACGGATAGATTTACGGATTCGATAGACTTCATGTTTTCGATTGTTATTAACCTCGAATTGGGAAATCCAGTCCGCTCTTATAATAGTGCCGGCGATGGGGGGGTAGGGGAATATTTTTTCAACATCGTTATCAGAATTCATAATTGTTGCAAAATTCGTCCTTACTTCACTGCATTCAGCAGGGATACTAACATTAGAATAAACTGACTCTCGCATTTATCTCATACAGGGTCGATCTAGCGTTGACAAGGCAGCATCGCCGGCGCACCGATCACAATCATTGGATGACTGTTGGGGCAAGCGCTCGACCAATCACAACGCGGTCGTTTTCGTGTGAAATCTCTGTTAGAACCCCCATATACGGGGGGCTCCAGCCTAGACAGTACTCCGTGCATTGTAGGAGCATTTTCAATCCTAAAAAAAAAACTCCAAGTGAGCTGACGTTGGAAAATATTTTTCCTACGCATACAGTCCAACCTCTCGATAAGAACGCCCGTAATAAGGAACGCTCCCCCAGTTTCTCATTGGCGCACCTACCCCATTCCGACTCAACCTCAAAGCTGAAATTATTCGCGTAGTCCAGTCATTATATGAGGGATTCTCCGTCAACTCGGCCACTTTTTTTTCGACTATCTCAGATCTGCCCCATAATTGGTTGTATCAAAAAATTACTAAAAGATACTCTATGCGAATTTTTCAGATTTTTTAATTCATTCTTCGAGAAATTGCCGTTTTTTTTTCAAATGAATATGTCTCGGAAACTTGAACTAACTGAAAAAAATGACTGCACATAAAAGTTGTAGTTTTTTGTTAGCTTTTGAGAGGAATTGTTGAAAAAATTTTACGTTACGGTAACGCTGACTTTTTACCAAAAAAGGAAGAAATTATTTTTTTTATTCAAAAAGGAGACTTTTTTTGCTGAAAAAATTAGAGTCTTCCAATATGTGTGACAATATCGCCAAAAAATCGCCAGAGTGGCACGGATCGAGGTTCTAGGGTAAAAATATGAAGCCAGAGAACTCTCAGAGAGAGAGAGAGAGAGAGAGAGAGAGACGAGAGAGTCGGTGAGCGAGGAGAAGCACGCGCATGGTGGGGGTCTAGAATTCGAGGAAAAACTCTTCCCCTCGGGGTCTTTCGCGTTCTTATTGAGAGGTCGGCCCGTATTCGGACATGTATATGGCAATAAGCTTCATCATTTTACTGCAGGAGAAGGCTGCTACGTAATTCATAACCACATCAACCTTTATACTATCACGCAAGAAGTAGGCATATTTAAAAATCTTGTATCTTCAATTTATTAAATATAATATGCTGTTGGATAACAAGTGCACTATATGAACGTGATCCACGTTGAGGTTAATATTCTTTCTCCATTCAGCAAAACACTCTCTTCATCTTCACCTACTCGATAGTTGCTTCGCATTCAGATCACATGCTAATTTAACAATAAAAACTAAGCCAACAACATGAGACGTGCCACCACTAGAGCTAGCGGTATAATGGGAGTGTCCGGTCTCGCGAACGAATGTGCGGCCGTATTTTTTTCCGACCCCTATATAATATTGACGCGTTATGTTTCCCATCAAAAGTATAACGGCCTCACTCATTCAATGAGAAACGGCATTGATATCGCTTACGCACATATGCTAAGTAGGTACGTATTCACAATCAACGAGTCCTCAAATACCATCTGTCTTACCACGAAGCTTCCGTTGACTTGCATGGCCGAACGTGTATGGGTATATTAGGCGTATGATATATCTTGGCCCTCCGATGTGTGTGACTTGTTACCGTGTATGCAGATCAATTGTGGAGATGTTGCGTGTGGTGTCATATTAGTCGTATACTCACGTATTTGTCGAGTCGAGGTATGACATCGTCGCAGGAAAACTCACGAGGTATACGCAATGGCGTTGATTACGAATGGCGTTCTTATTTCAAGTACAAGTGACCTTCGCCTCCTCATACTTCTCAACCGTAGTTTTATTCTTATAGTAATATAATAAGTAATAGCCCCATATAGTGCTGTAGCTGTCGCATTTGTGCTTGCTAACATTATGATATACCTACATATTTTATGTATGTACGTTGTACGTTACGAAATAACGCGACAGTAATGACATTATAGTTACAGTGAAAACGCAAATACACCGTACGTGCATCTTCTTCTTTTCTTCCCTTCTTCACCACTCCGATTCCAAAGCGTTGACAAGGATTCGAACCTTGATAAAATCTAGCTTATACTCGGGGTAACTTTTTATTGCCTGTCGAGATCTCACGTAAATCTTGAACGACCACGGGTTGCATTTCCGATTATGTAATTATATTGTATCTTTGACGAGGAATACAACTGAGAAAAAAAAAACGACGTGTCCATACGGGTCCAGAATATTCACCTGATTACGTGTGAAAACATAAACAGGTTCAATTATACGAATATCCTTGTTTCGCAAACTGGACGAGAGTTTTCATCAAAATTTGTAGTTTGAATTGATGAATTTGCAATACAATTTTTATAATAACTCGTCCAGAAAATTAGTGGACCCCAAAATGATTATATTTGCGTTCAAATGCCCGTTCAAAAAGTTATGGCTCATAGAAAACCAACCGATCAGAACTAGTACAAATTGTATGTAATAAGAACAATCACGCTGAATACATGCGAGCAGGAAATCAATAATCGAAAATACTGTATTGCGAATTATCACTTGGCACGTGAAAATATCCGTTCCGAACTTTACACCCATATTGAGTAAAGGAAATTAAGAAATGATAACCAATAGTTCGATCTCAATGGCACTCTGCAACAAACCGCTCACGAAAATTCAAATCGCGGATACGTTGCTGCTGATACATGCGATTTAGCAATTGCAATAAAGAACAAATCAAATTCATTGCGAAATCTAAGAATATATCGCATACGACAATACGGCACGCGCAAATGTCCGCACCTGATATAAAATTTCTACAAACGTACTTCGAATGTAGTACGTAGACATAAGAACTGAGGTGTGTAGGCGGAGTAACCTTGGATCAGCTGTTTGCACTCATTGTCAATGTGGGCGTCGCGCAGGTACGGCTTTTACTACACCACGTACGCTCGCTGACACTCCATAGTCCGATAATAAGCGTCATCGCACGCGCTTACGCACGCCCTGTAACTACACTTACCTGCGTATGTATATTTTAGGGTGGTCCAAAGAAATGGATTTTTTTTTCTTTTTTCAAAGTCATACATTTAAGAGTTGTAGAAATAGGAAATAAGACGCGGGTAATAATTTCACAGAACTAACATTATTTTCGCGTAATAATTTAACGGAAAATGGTAAATTGCGTTCGGAAACCATTAAATATTCAGATTAAGGGCTCAAATTATAACAGGCGTCTTATTTCCTCTTCCTACAACTATTAAACGTGTGACTTTGAAAAAAAACAAACGGACGATTTTTTTGGACAACATTAATGTATATAGGTTATGTGCCGATTATACCTACTTATATGCGGCGTTGCTAAATTTCACCAAGCTTCTACGAAATGCAGGCGATGAAATAGTAAATTCCGTTAACATTTAGTATGACGACGATAAGGCAGAAACATCTTGAAATCTAAGATTCGCACTTGCAGGCCTCACACCGATGTTCGTGAATCCCCCCCCCCCCCCCTCCCCTGCTATATAAACGTGCTACAATTTTTTCAACTCCTTATAAGAACGCCGAAGATGAAATATTCTCCTATAAATGTATAAGAAAATATAAGTAACGTTAACTTATTTTCAGTAGTTGTTACAGGATATAGAGTGTCGTTGATTTTTTAAAACTTATCCAACCAGGATCTGCTAGTATTCAAAAGGTTGTTCCCACTTCGAGCATTTCCTTTTTCATTTTGAAATTGGCCTTCTAGTAACGTTGTGTGTTTATAACGCTATAGGTACTTAGTACCAATTGAATTGAATTTACGCCACAATTGGTTGAAAAATATTTGACCGTTAAATGAAACAATATTTCCAAAATCACCACTATACCGATGCGGCCATTCTATTTTTCAAACTATAGATTTCTTCCTAACACAATGAGAGAGTTTGAAAATCTCTCTAGAAATATTACTTATCAGGGGTTTGGAGACACCTGAAGAATAGCAAATAACAAATCGTCCCTGTAGATCACTTAGGATACTTGTATAGATAGACGTATACCTATGCGGGCACGTATCGATAAAAAGCTAACGGTAAACACGAACCCGAAGTGGTCAGTTTCGGTGCCGGACTTTGGGCGATCGCCAAGTATTCAGTTCCATTCTTATTTCGATTGTTCGACAGCCCCCGGCGAATAGTGTTGCACGATCAGGTGAGAAAGAGATGTGAAAACGTTGGATTGCGTTGCTTACGATTCCATCTTTTATCAGGCCACCTCGGTACGACACTTGCCGTCGGTATTTTTTTCGCGAACCCGCCGCTATTCGGTTTAAAGACTGTAATATGTGTAAGTATATTGAGCCTATTCTGTGGCAATTGTTTATTGTACAGACAGGATTTCGAGTTGTAATTCCACTCAGTATTGTGGATTGAATGCAGTTTTCACCAGTAAATTTCACTACACTCGATATCCTGTGTCGAATTTTCACCAACTCGCACTGTAAAATTAGTGCAGATTTTACGTATGTTTTGAATAAAATCTGTGATACAGGAAAATTATCAAAAGTGTAGGTATGTGTACAGGAAAGGTCGTGAGTAGCTTTCTATTTTCCTACTGTGACCTATTCCCTGTCCAGCGTGAATCAATCGGATTCAAAATGATTGTGAATTCGACATTTACAACATCGTCAATGAGCCAGCCGGAACTGAGGCAAGCAGATATGATGTCATTGAAATTTTTCTGTTGTGTTTTTTCGCAACTGTTGCCAGCCCATTCTGTGGGTGGTCAGCCAGATATCTGAATAATGATGAATAATGGCGATCGCGTAATGCAACGACCACATGTAATAGGCATAAGTAGAATAGCGATAAAATCTGCAAGGCTACATGGCAAGTGAGCCGAGCACCGCATTGCGTCAAACTCGTGGTCATAAGGTAGATATAGGCATTCGGCGTAAAGTTACGTTCATACCTATATGCATAGGCGAACCAACGTCACGTGCAAACCATTTTCATACTGCAATATGACCTAACTCCAACGTGACGTAACGTAACGTAACCTAACCTAAACTAACCCAACTGAACTTGACTCACCTTATCCGGCTCTGCCCTACTAGAACAACTTGGCGTTACTTAGATTGCATAGCGTATTACGACGAGCCTGATTTTGGTAACGTTAACGTAACGAAACATCAGGGAAAAATTCATTGCGCAATTTTAGAATGACTTTCAAGTAGTTGGCCCTGCACAATATGAGTTTATTTTATTTAACATGATTTTCTAAATTTCAGACATTCTCGAAGATGCGAAGTAAAGAGTTTTCCTAAACATGCATCGTTACAGTAACGTTCCTAAATTCATTCTGGTTCATGTGTTACGTTCAAATTACCCTTTAAAGTACATGCGTACATGGAAAAATATGCGGTGTAGAATAGACTATTCGAAAAGAAGCTTCACGATTTCCAAGGCAGTGTACGCCTCTCTCCGGAGAACTATTGAAATACTTGTATGGCTGGTACTTTGTACCGTAGTGCACTGCTCTTGGGGGTCAATAGTACAAGTTCCCTTGAAGGCGGCGTCACTTGCGAAAATCTCAATGATCGCCGTTTTTCAGCAACTGAATTAATTAATTCTCTGATCAAAAATTTCATCTCAAACAAAGCCAGATTCAACCTTATACACATCCCAAGGTAGATCCCGAGGGACTTAAGTCCGCCCGTGTTGTTTGCTACGCAGGTTAAATACCTAGATGGTAGCAGACAACAGCAGTAGCTTTGAATCGGTCAGAATCTAATTCAGGAGATGTGCATAACCCCGTGCATCTATTAATTATTATTAGAGATATCAACAGGCACGGCATGATGGATGGCGGCATACTTTTCTGACTTTTTCTTGAAATTCTCAAATCTGCTGACTGATTTTTCACACTTGCTTCAAAAACCACTATTTTATTACACACTTCTTTCGTAAAAATCTGTCAAAGCTTGAAAAAAGTGTTTCGAGTACAATTCCGCTATCTGATTGATGTTGATGAAATTTACTTTCATACTCTCTGCTACAATTTGGTTTCGAGTGCAATATAATAATTTCCAATTTGACGCCTTTAGATGCGGGTGATCATATCACCCATCTACTCTTATACAATTTTCTAGATGAAAAATGTCAAAGCCTTTCTCGGGCGCTCTTGATGCGCGGTATAATTTCTTTTCAACGTTAATTACTTTTATACAAAACATAAATTTAAAAACTTAGCTTCGAAATTCTAAGTTTCGAACCCATGACTGTTCCACTACCCCTAACGTTGTCTGACGGTTTCTTCAGAGAAAAAATGAAAAAACAACAACAACGGACGGATATGACTGCAATCTGTGATTTATCTAATGAAGTAGCAGATACTTTATTATTATGTAACTTGACAAATAACAGCTCACTTTTCCTAACTATTTTCACACCATTTTTACACATCATCAATGTCTCGATGCGATGTTTTCACCATAATCCAAACACTGAATAGTCATCATGCCTGAGATCTACCACTTCTCTTCGTAATTGATAAAAGATTCGCTACCCCCGCGGCCGGATGGAGGGGAGTGGTGGTTTCTTCCGGCCGCTTCAAGCTCGTCTTTGCTTCTATTGTTGTTGATTATCCACATGCGATGTAGACGGAGTGTATCTGATTTTAAGATGAGACTTCTTCGAAGTAGAACCTGCGATCACAATAGTTTTCCTGCAATTCTCACAATCAGTTTTTAACCGTATTGATCTTCAAGTGAGTGTATTATCATTTTCTCTCCTGCCTTTTTGTATAAGAACCTGCATTCATTATAGAAAATCATAATCAATTTTCAATTATTTTATTTCTCTTCCAAGAGTGAGAAACTTGGACATCGAATAATGAAACCTAAATATAACTCAAGTACGAGAACAGCAGGTGACAACGGATTTGGTCAAATTCACACTTCGTATATCGTATGATAAACATTAAACAGACAGCATATACAAGCAAGCGAATATTGGCAAGCTGCTGTCACAGTCAAAAAAAAAAAAAAAAAATTGCTCTGTACAAGTAAATGGCATCAAACTGATTTTCCTAATTTTTTTCATTTGACCAATCACTCGTTGTATTCAAACAGGACGTAGTAACATTTAATAAATTTACCAACTAGGTATAGAGAGTATATAATACAGAGTTGCTACTTTCGTACGATGTAGCATTTATTTCTAATATTACCGCTTTTCAACACCATACACGACCAACCCATAGACTTATAAAGATAGACTGAGCGCTCCTATAAGAGGCACTGACAATTACATATAAAGGACAGAGATATACCGGGAGTACTGCTCTCTCTTTTCAATCGGCGTCATGGTTGGAGACAACGGAGCAGTGGAAGTGGAATAGCTATAGATATTAGGCGCATGATTTCGCCTCATTCTCCTCTACCGCCTCGATCCCCGCCGCAAATATCGTCAGAGAGAGAAAGGAGTACTCCCGGCATATTTCTGTCCTTTAAATGTTTGATTCAAGCGGCTCATAAGAGCGCTCAGTCTATCTTTATAAGTCTATGGATCAACCTCGCCTGTTGCAATTGCAAAACGTTTTCTTTTTTCACAGATTATTCATAGATGGAGTATAAGGAATACAAAAGGCTATCCGACGACACAGATGATCTGAATAACGATCGAGATAACCGGCTACTATCCGAGATGCGCAGCCACGAGCCCTTAGAAATAAGTGACGAGAGACGGAATAATATTAGAAACGACGAAGACCTTGGCGAAGGGATTAAGGATGAGGAGTATTCGACTGAAAGCGAAGCTGCGATAAGCGGGGAAGTTGATAACGGAGAGACGGGAATTACATCGGATACCCGTCGCGACAGGATATTGAATGGCATAAATGGGAAGATTATAAAAAAAGTGTCCGAAGATGTCGACGAGGTTGACGAGGAGAACAATAAGGATAAACCGGACGAAAAACACGATAACGAATCATCGACAACGACAACGGCATCGTCAACTTCGACCTCCGACGACGAGTCCGAGACGACCTCCGAGGAGAAAGTTGAGTCATCCGATGGAAAGGGGAAGGGTTCGCCTTTGAAAAAAGAGGAAGCTTCAATCGCTGATCACGTTGAAAAGGATAAGCCGAAAGGATTCAGCGAGGATGTCGCAAAGGATGTGGGAAAAAATGACGACACTACCGACGAGAGTGACATCGAGGATGACCTTATATCGGCAATCAACTACAACACGATCACTTCTCTCGCTGCTCTCAAGGACATGCTCCAGTCTTCCGGCGAGGATTCCGACGGTGTTGATAGTTTCTTTCACCATTACTTCTTGTCCCACGTTAATCGCCTCCCCTCTCGTAATCAAACTCACAGCCCTTATCCCTGGGGAAGACGACTTTCCGAATGTCGGGAGGAGGATGAGTACGAAGCTGACGAAGGTGAGGCCAGCAAAACGATCATTGCACAAGATAACGTTCCACATACCTCGGGTGTTGTCATTTCATTCTTAATATTCGCATTATCCTCAATGTTAGTCTTTGAGATGTATTGATCAATGATCATGCCTCAATACTACAGAACTATTTGAATGCCACGTATAAAAAATATCGTAAGACTCGATAACTTTGAATATAAATTTACCAGATCATTTCAATGAAAACTAACATTACTTCACTTGAAAAGGTGTAAAATTGTTGAAAAGTTCTCTCGAAATGTTTCAGGCAAAAATGCGGAGAGCGCGGCGAGCGGTTCCGCTTTGGCAAAGAAAATGGAAAGATCATCGGACAGCGTGAGTTTGGCGAAGACCGTGGGCGACAGCTTGGGCACGATATCTTCGTCGAGCTCCACCTCAGAAAACTCAATCTCAGAGCAAACGGACCAAACAGCAAGCAACGTGATCACGGAGCCCCAGGCTGCGCCCCAAGTCGTAACGACTAGCAGGTTCACAACTTCTCAGACCTCGACGCCGTCCGCTTCAACCGTCACGTCCCCAACCTCCGGTAGTAAGCCACCACTTCGCCGACGGCACACCGCCGGTCCTGGAATGACTTTTCCAGCCACGGATCCACCAAGTTACTCGGCTAGCATGACGTTCTCAAGGACGAGTCCCCTTCCCAGTCCGCATCTTGACAAACGATTCTTCGACTCTAGCCTCATAGAGATGAAAAGTCAGGCGAGTAGTTCTAGCACCCTCGACTATGACTCGAACGAAGACATATGGGTACGGAGGGTGGATTTTGTTCAGGAACGAAAGCGTCGGGTAAGTCGTGTACGCCTTTGTCAATCATCGATACCCAATAGACTAGAATTGCTCGGATGCCACCGTTGACTTGGCCGGATATGATCATTAATATGAATTTACCTAATCCTCAACACGATAATTTATTGAAATCTCTTTGTGTCTAAGCTTGCAGTTTCACCAATTCTAAATCCAAGTATAGGATCTTTTGATTATCCGTGCTCAATGCAAGAACTAAGACTTTTGCGATGTAGTTGACACACTTTCTTTGAACTGTAACGCGTGTTTCAGGCATCGCGGAAATTGGCGCACCCACTGATCCACACCGTGATCCCAACATTGAACTGACCGATCGTATAACGAACGGAATTATGCTTTCTCAGTTTGAAATACTAACTAAAAATCGTTACGTGTCGAAGTATTATTGTTGCCAATAGAATCCTACTCTGATCCCGCGGTCAGATTTCCATCACTGAATCTTTTTGAATAACAATTTCAAATTGGCTGACAAATACGATATTAATGAGAAGATTAAGCCGGAAACGAGCCACGAATGGGTTCTTATCCGTCTATATGTGAAAAGTGGACGGTAGAGAAGAAAGGAAAATTAAGGTGTAAACCGTTGCAGAAATGTAGCTACAGTTCTCTTTTTTGACGTAAGCTGGATAGTGACGTGAGTGTAGATTTAATTGAATAAATGAGCAGCAGATTGATGACTGGAAAAACTATTTGTTCGAAAAGAGTTTGCAATTCCGAATCTGCCGATGCTGGTGTATAATTGCATAGAGTGCACAATTTTTCGTGGAAAGATAAATGAATATGAATGTATTCTGGATAGTCTACATTTGACGATCTGTACAGAATTATTACGACATGCTGTTGTATAGGTAAAACTTTTTCGTAATCAGTCGATATTCAGGTATCGACGGCAACCTCGTTTCAAACATTTATCAGTAACTTTTTAGACTTTGATTGAGCTGTACGTGTTCATACGCGTTAATTTGCGGAACAGTCTGGCTTATTCCAACTGGTCACAGCACCGTCAATCACATACTTGGATTTCTCGTAGCAAATAACGTTCCAAGCTACAAAGTAGTCAGTGATGGTTACTGCGGTGAACAGTCGTCTCGGTAGAATCCGTGAATACGTTTTAATGACTTGCGACGATCCTCAGGACAGTTTACAGTCCTACAAGGTTTGAATTCTTTGTTGTAGCTTCCATCAGTCCGCAGTGATTAACGCTTACTCGTCCCTTGTCAAGGTGGAAAATCATTATATTGCATCGTCGAAGAAGTGGTCCGATTTTTCTGTGCTTTTCTGCAGTCATTCTGTTTTTATCGCTCATCATCGTAAAACTCTTCAATTTTCCTGTCCTTTGTTGTCAGAGGAATGTAGGGATATCTTTGGTAAATGTGTATACTTGAAATAATGACAAACCATATTGTGTACTTGTTGACAATTGACCTTCAGGTGTTAACAGACGGCTCTGAAAATTGGGGCAATGTGGCTTGCTTTTTGCACACCCGGATATTCGCATTCGATCATATTATCGCCGAGAATAGGAGTCATACAAAATAAACCAACTTGAAGCCTGTTAGGAGAGTTAGTTTGGCTTTAAGCTCGTATACATTATTAAATCACTCGAGTGTGCTCATTTTCTTTCTGTGTTGATATTCCTCACATTCAAATGAATTGATTTATTGTTATTTGTGTCCGATGATTCTCTCTCTGGTAAATAACCAGCCTTCGTATAACTTATCTTTTAAGGTCATCTGATTTTTGTCCGGTTGGACGTTAGTTGATTAGGGTCGTAATTATTATTTATCGTGATTTGGTAGAAATATATGAAATCTTAACATTTTTTATTGATTAACTTTGCATGAAAGGTGCGAGGTGCGACTTGCGATACGCGATAGAAATCTGTGGGCTTATATCTTTGTATTGGAATTATGAAAACTAAATACTTATCAGTCTTTATTCTTCCTCTATATTATCGTGCTGATCAATTCTCAAAATCACGATATGTTGGAACCATATCACGATATGAGAAGATAATCCACATACATGCGGAGAGTGAACGTGACTGCGGTGCGATATTCAATCGTACCCATACGTTCTCGGTTATAATACAGAAATTATGTAGAATATGAAAACATCACACAACAGTCACAGGAAATACGACACAGTCTAACTGGAGGTGCTCCAGTTTCTTTAATATGATGAATTCAATGAATAAACGTTGTGGGAACATATTCTTCGAGTTCGATATTGTTTCGTTATGCGAGAGAAAAGGTGATTTTTTCACCAGTTATATTATACTCCACCCTCATTCCCAATCATTTAATTGGCCGACTTATCGTTAGCTAGTAAAGTATAACGCCAAAAATTCCAAGCTGATCAATTAGTGGAAATTAATGTGTCCAAATAAAGATAACGTAGAACAACAGGCAAGCGGCAAGTAACACCGGATCTTGCGCGACAGCAGGAACGTACACTATAGCGCGTGAAAGAAGGCAATGCGCCGGCAAACGCGATTCCCGGCAAACTAGGGATTAGTAAAGCTAATTCTAAAACGGATCTTCACTATCGTGCATTGTAGAAGCATTATCACGGTTCTGGAATAAAAGATTCGTCTTGCCGATACGTAGAAGCATTGAATAAATTGGATCTCGATCGATCAACAGCGATGTAATTGGGAACCGAAATGGGGAAAATCCATGCAAACAGCTTCCTAGACGTCAGTAGGGAAAGTAAACTCATTTAGGTCAGCTGGAATACGATAAATGGAGCAGAAAAGAGTCAGAAAATCGCCAAAATATAAGTGGTTTTTGGGAAAAACAAGCATCCGAGAAACTTTGGAACTTGACCGATTTATATATTTTTAAAAGCCGACCAAACTGTAACCCCCAGCCTCCTTAATTCACATGTGACACTGATAATGTAATTTCTTTGGAAGTGCAGTATTGTATTGATCATGTTCATCATTCTCTCTGGTATTATGGAAAAGTTTCAAATTCACGGCATGCTTGTTGACTGATACGCATATATCTATCTATACACATATGTATGTAGTTTTTATACACAGGTCTTCAGCCAACGCATAGCGGACTTGAGAATGCTGGTGCATTAAGTCGGACGTAGGCGTTGTTGTCTAGCTCGATCATTGTATTGTTGTATTGTTATCTAGACAGTATCACATCTTTGTGAAACTTGTCAACGTCATCGCTAATTATCCAATTTCTGAGTCCCGCTTTTGTTTGCAAGGTCGTCGGATGGCCATAACGAGTAAATACCTACTTCAAGTGCGTATGCTTGAATATTCGGACATGATCATGTTTATCAAAAATTACAGCTTCCCTTAAGCTTCCGAAGCGAAAAGATAATGGAAATGAAAATTTCATAGTATCAGATTACCAGATTTATCAGTTACAAAACATTTTTTCTCGTATTCGTCGTGATAATACTTCCAAGTTAACGAAATGAAATCCCCGGCATCAGAATTTAATTGGTGAGAATGAGATACAGACGTTGAAGAAATTGCGGGAGTTTTTCTAAACAATCTCCCCAAATAAGTATAATCTCATTGTTGACCATAGAGTAACCTTCACTCTATTCGATTTATAGGCAGCCTTATAGATGATGAAAATATAGACATGGCGTGAGAAAATATAATCATGAAAACGAGACATCCCCTGATATTTTTTTGTGATGCTTGCAGGAACTTGGTTCGCAACCATTGCCAACAATCGTAACCGAAGATACCGACGTATCTGGTCAGTCCGGGCAAGATGAGGGTCACAGACCACGTGCTGGTAAGTATGTACCAATACCGATGCTTGCACCGTGTATACCTGCTCAGTTGCGTATTCGACATATTGCTGCGATAGTGTTGAGATGCAATTCTATGGTACTCATTGTACTCTCTCCCCCAAAATATACTAAATTGATGTCGGCATGTCAATCTGTTTTCTGTCAAAATATTGAATATTTTGAATATATACCGCATGCGTACATATTAGATATACCTAAGAAGTATTAGAAGTGCACGCAGACCGCAGTATCAACTGTTAATTCATGAACGTAGTCAAGTGTACTGACATTGGATAATACTACTATCCATGTGATTATGATTACGTTCAAACTGAAATAATTCTGCACAAGGAGAGGTGTAATCTAAATAGATCGTTTGCATGAACCGTAATCCTTTTTATCAACTTCAACTGCGAGTTAAACAAAATGAATGATCCAATAAATAAGATACAACAAATGCTTGAAAAAATTAAATGAAATAACAGCAATAAAGCCGAAGTAACACACTAGGTGAATATGGATTTCCAGGTACCTGGGGATCGCATTCTAGGAACATCAGAAAAGCCTCAACAGGCAGTGCTCCAGGTTCGGGTAAATCTACACCATTACCTCAGCCTCACAGTGATCAATTGAGTTCTTCCTCCGGTTTTGTCAAAGCTTCAGGGCGAAAGTCCGCAAGTACACGATCGGGGTCAAACAGTCGTAGCAACAGTACAGAGCGTCGGAAGAGCGGCGATGACACAGCGAGCCCCACGAGAAAACCGGCACTTTTCGACGCCTTTCGACCGCGGAGTAAATCGGACGCCAGTAAAACCAGAAAACCCAGTATTATTACGAATATGAAAAACGCCGTACAGGTAACACACTATATCCTCGTCAGTATTTTTTTCTTTACATTGTTCCGACTTCAAATTATAAACGTATGGATGTTTCAAGAAGAACTGTGTGAGGTGAATGTGCGTCCGAGTAATGTAATATTCTCGGAGGACTTTGCGAGCTTCGTTTTGTTTTAATTTCTTATAACGTCTGTATTCAATTTGTTGCAGCATTCTTTGCATCGGAGTGCTCACGTTAGTTCCTCTTCGGACGTAACTTCGGAGAAGGAGCATCATCACAAAGATCATAAGGACCAGAAGGAGAGCAAGGACTTGCAAAAAGAGGGAGGCAAGGAGCAATATTCGCGGCCGCGGGCTGGATCGGAAAGCAGTCGGAATCCTGTCAGCAAAGTGATGGATCTCATTAGACATCGAAGTCACAGTGTCGTCAGCACGGAAGACAAGCGGAAAGCGGTGAGTTCAGCTCACTTAAGTGAAATTAATTGAAGGTATACACGTGTCTCGAGTTAGGCATTGAGGAAATAAACGGACATGCCCTGAGCCTATACGGTTATGCGGAATACGCGTCTGCCTTGCCGACGCTTTGCTCGGTCGATTACCAACCAGACGGGCGACATTAACGTTCGTTGGTAAGGTTTAATTATTAAGCAAGTCCGATTGAAATCGTGGTATTAGAGATTCTACTGCGTAAATGCTAAACGCATTCTGCGTCGGCCTCAGATCAAGTGTCTCATTGAGATTGTCCGAGCGATGAATGTTTATAACGCATTGGTATATTAACTTTCAAAATCAGCATCTTTTTTTCACACAATATTTTTTTGTGTATGCGAACATTGATGAAATATATGTTTCAAAATTGCAAAAAAATTTAATTTTGTTAAAATATACTTATTGATACTCGATTTTAAATTTAATCAATTTAATAAAATAATACTCGTTTCGTGTTATTGTAACTTTGGGTTACGAGAAAATAAAGATGTTCTCCGATAATAGAGCAAGTGCAGTGAAACACAGAAAAATAAGAGGCAAATTCGTTTATTCACAGAAATACGTGGTCTCAAGTTAACGTAAAGAGAAAGACTGTTTTTATAATAATATCGTTTGACGCAGTAACCTTATTCATTTCGTAACATGTGGGGGGCGTAACGGGTGGTTTCACCCTTCGCAACAGTATTATCAAAATATTGTATACACACTGGTAGCTTCAACTAAATCGTTTCACAGAGTTCACTAAATCCTGCGGTGGGTGGGGATTCGTAAAATGTACGAAATTTAAGATTCAATCAACAGAGCTATTAATTTATTACCACTATCAAATATGTTACATCTTAAATCTAACAAAAAATTTTATCTCAGTGGCAAAATACTCTCTGTAACACGTTAAAAATCTCTTCTCGCGAGAGAAGTAAGATTAGCAGTTAGTCGAAGGAGCTCGAGAAATCTGGCTGATTCAATCAGCAGAACCAAATCATTCGTCGTCTAATACCATTGAACCAGCCTGCCAATTCACAGTGGCATATTTCTTTGCGATTGTTCGATGTGGCAAATAATTCATCTAGCACAAATTTTAACCATCAAATTTTTCTCTCAGTGTACAACGAAGAAGTAAAGCAGAGCCCAGCTGACATATGTTATTTATTCATTATAGACCTTTTTGTATTTACACATATGGAAATTGATCGTGCGGCAGCTAATTTCCGTACATGTACATGATTACTAGGCGGTGGAATCAACTCATCTCCTCTCTAACCTATCTGATACGCACGCCATGCGCCATTATACTCGTATGCTATCGATCATTACTTATTTTCATTCATTTTCTCTTCACGCTTTTCTCTGGAATTACTGCACTACGAAATATTTAAGGCTGATACGGGACGGGGTAGCTAACATGTTTACGCATCAAAAATTACGTAATTTATATAATTAATATCGCTAGATGTTTTTACATATATTTGTTAGTAGTAAAAAGGTCACCGATGTCATGAACGTAATGAATTTCATGTCTGAGTGAAATTTTGAAATTGGATTTTTGGGTGATATGTGGAGAGACTGATAGAATTCGGTGACTCTCACAGTCATGCATAATTGCTTTCTTCCTTCGAAACCAACATTACATATATAATTGACCCCTAAAAATTTCAAGAAAACGCTAAACTCTCCAACAGGCGTTACTCCCTCACCAGGCAAATCATAAATTAAAGCTTCAAGTACGTTTCGACTCACTGAATTTTAAACTAATGAAAAACTTGTTTACGTTTTATTAAAATTAGCTAATACTAGAATATTATAAGTCAAGGATTATTTTACGCATCTAGTAGATTGAGTGCCTTTGGCCGCCGACCAACTATTAGCGATTCAATTGGCAATTAATAAAGACTCGAAATAGCATCTCCAAAATATAGGCGTGATTAATTAATTCCTGATGATAATTCATTTGAGTATATATACCTGCATTCGTGTATACGGATGCGTAAATATTATGTATATTTTTTTATTGCCTACTTGAAAATCACTGGGTACAGTGATTCCATAGACACTGCTCACAGCAAGTATATCATGCGATATTCAATACGTAAGCCATGCTAGATTGTGAGTACGTTTGGCGGTTTTCACTGTGAAGAATGATATTGAGGATTTAGATTTGAAGCGCGTAAAAGAGTTATCAAACGAGTGATCTATATTATCCCCGTACAATTGGGTCAAAAAATGATATAGCTCTATATCAGCGAGCAGCATCACTGGCACAACGTTAAATCACGAAAGAATCATAATATAATAGGTGTTGAGGCAGACTGTACGGCTGCGCACTGGTGTTGAATAGAAAAGATAGAATACCCCAAGATGGCTCTTTCCCGGCGTTACCCGCATTCCCAATATTTATCGAAATCAATCTTCGTTGCCAAGTATATCATTCAAACTTCGGTGTATTGATTATCCCTGTGTTCGTCGAAAATTGAAGTAATTTGAAAAAATAATAATTGGCCAGATACGAATTGAAAAATTTTTTGTACCTGATACTCGGCGGGAGTTGTGGGATCTAGGAAAAAATGGAACAAAGTACGCATTAAATTATATGATTATCTATATTGTTATAATGAAAAATTCACCGATTTTCATTATTGCACGCATGACGGATAGGTATGTGGTAATTTTTCAGGCTTCTTCGAGATCATTTTGAATTGGAAAAACTGTAATTCATTCGCAATGACGAAAAATAACTCGGTATTGAGAACATGTCTATCCGATTGTGGTGTAAAGAGAGAGGGAGAAATCTTTGAACTTTCTTCTCTGCCTGATAAGTGACCACAAACCCATCACTTGTGCGACATACGCTCTACTCCCACCTTTCTCTACACGTACTCTATCGCCTTCTTGCTCGTATGGTCATTAGTTAGAAATTCGTCCTTAAGCCATACAAGTTGGACCAGGCATTGTCTATGCTAAAGTGTTGGGAGATCTACCGCCGGGTAATGAGGAAAAGACGAAAGAGGCTAACTAATGCGTCAGGGAAGGAAGCTACGCCCCCTTTAGGAGAGTAAACGTTGCCAAATTTGAGACCAGCGTTGCCACGTTTGTGTTCCAAAGTCTGTGCAATATTGTAAAACTGAATCGCAAAGGCTTACGAGATTTTAAAAGTTAGCACGCACGAGACGTTTTCGTAAACGTCTCTACATCGTAAGCCATCCCTGTCACATTAATTTGGAACATCCCTACCACTCCGATGGTCCGTACCGATTTTCTAAATCATAGTCTAATCGTAAGGTCTAAACTAACCCGTGTGACGGTCGGCTATCTTCGGCATATAGTTTGGTCACGTTCGACCACGTTCACCTCTCTGCGCTCCCCTCTATAGCCGGTAACTTCTCAAAGCTTACTCGCAGTAGTGGCTCAAGGGGACGTCGGAGTGTTGACGAAGTGAGCAAATCGTGTTTTACATATTTTTTTGCTTTCCAGAGCAATAAAATAGCTTCAAATGTTGGGAAATGATAGAATTTACTAGTACACTTATGCTTCCGTTGTAATTGAGACAAGTTCGCAAACTTGATGTCAAAATACCGAAAACATAGAAGATTCAGATATCACTATCATACCATAACATCAAAGCAAGTGAGAATCTGTTACTAGTATGTTGAGTGTTTTCGTAAACTTTTTCACCTTGTTTGAGCCAACACCACATCATTTCGCAGTTTGACACGATTTCGTTACTGTGTAGAAAAGAAAACTAAAATATGATTTGGTTACTTCGTCGACACTCCCACCTTCCTTTAAATACGACCAGCAATTGAATTTTAATTTTTTTCTTTTTTTATGAAGTAAGATTATCGGGGGCAAGAGAGAGGAGACGGGCAACGTCTTTCTCCCTTATTTAATATCCGCTATGTCGATATCCCGATTAATTTTCATCCATTTCTCCCCACTTTCATGCCAGTAGCCAATATCCTTG
Organism: Neodiprion virginianus; assembly: GCF_021901495.1. Lineage (NCBI taxonomy): Eukaryota > Metazoa > Arthropoda > Insecta > Hymenoptera > Diprionidae > Neodiprion > Neodiprion virginianus. The sequence continues at coordinate 41,453,443 of NC_060880.1, forward strand.
ATTTAGAGGGGGGTCATTCAACGAATACGTTCACTTTTGAGGAGGCCGTGGATAACTATGATATGATCATTGAGCTGCGGCGGCGGCGGCGGCTGCGGGAGGGGGGGGGGGGGGGTCGCTTTATTATGTGACATTTTAGGGGGGTTGAAGTGAACGAACCAATATCGTTGTATGAGGGGAGGAGGGGACTAAAATCTATAAAAGAATTAAAAAAACAACAACAAATCGAACATACTTGTCGAATGTCCCCAGAATGAATATCCATGTTCAACGATGTTCCCGTATCTGCGACGAAAGTACCCACTTGCTTTACAATATATATACTTATATCAACTCATTCAAAATGCTCAACCGATGTTGCGTACCAGTTTGTCACAAAACAAGACTTCCAAGGGTGCTCGTGTCGCCCCGACCCACCCTCTGAACAATTAATGACGATAAGAATGAAAATGTGCAACTTTTCGAACAAATGGAATGATGACACTTCACCATCGAATGTAGCGTTGATCAAGCGTGATGTAGCGTGTGTGCTATACGCTTCCCTGCAACACCCAATCGGATTTTTTTTACGCTTACGGAGCGCATATTTACCTCCCAAAACTGACGAAAGATCCTCACGTGTCGTTATCTTGCTAGCGTTAATTGGTGCGGTTGAACAGTTGTACAAACAGTGCCAGACAGATATGTAGGTGAATAAGACGCGGTAATAGCCGTCCGTCAGATGTGAAAAAAAAGTAAGCTAGACCAAAAATTTCTTACAATTGGAGGAATCTGGACATTCATTCGTGGGCTGTACAGCTTCCGACCACTGTGGCTTTTCTTCCTCATTCTGCGACACCTCTTTTTTTTTTTTTTTTTTTGTCTCGACACATGTTTGCGGAAGCGAAACGGTAAAGAGGGAATAAAAGACACCTTGCCTCTTGCACAATTTATTTTTGTCCGCGAATTATACCACCGAGCTGAAGCTCGTGGTCTGGCGTAGCGTGGCGTGTTGCGGTGGGAGGAACGACTACGGAGACAGCGCAAGTTTGTAATTGTCTAGCACACTCGCAATCAGTTCCAGTTCAGAGTCGTCGCTCAAGCGTTGCGGCACTCGCTGATCGTGAGCGTCACTCTCCTCCACGCGGCGACTTGTTCACTCGCAAAACCTGCATACTGTTCAATGACAAATTGCTTCCAACGTTAGCTTGAGTATAAGCGGCCGCGAGTGCGGGGCACGCGTGTGCATTTTCTTTCATCACAGTCACCGACTCAGCCTTACTAAAAATTTACTCGCTTCATTTTATCGCGGTATAATATAGTAGTGATATACGAGAACACGATTGCACGGTCCCAATACAGTATATTATAAATATGCTATATTATACAGACTTTACACGTCTGTTATGCGCTTCTACGCACATCGTTGTGATATTAAACATGTTGTAATATTGAAAAATGGCTACCGGTTCGCTGGTATGCCGCGGTACTTGAGGAAACTGTTGAATGACTCCTTATGATAGGGGAACTGCATACATATTACCAAGTATCCACCTGACACGAGCCAAGAGGTGATGCACATAGCCAATAGACCGCGAATGCGGAGACTCGCATTCGTCACTGCAGCGTAAATGATCATATTCGTGTAGTTCAAATGTGCCTCCTTTGATAATGGTTGAAATGTATTTTGCCGGTGACCTTGTCGTTGACTCGGCTTTATTTGTAACATAAAACCGCAATTTCTCACCGCAACTTCTACGAGCTTAGATTTTTCTACACTCACATCTACGTCCAAATCACGCTGAGAAAAATTTCATTTGATACAGTAACTAGAAAAATTCAACAAAACAGGTATCGTTAAAACAAACTGTTTGAATATTGTTGGGATTACGAAAAACGAGGTACACGAAACCATTTTGCGCTATTGTCGAACCTTTTTTTGCTTATTGCAAAGCAAAATCAGTTTGTTCGGTTTACTGTAATTTTTTAGTTAAACAAGGCTTTAACATCAATTTATTCTTGCACAAGCATTAAATTTTCGCAACGGTTAAAAGAAAATATAGTAACGGTGATCGTAACGAGAAGGAATAGTAACGGATACTAGACTTTCTGGTAACAGCTACAAAAACAATTTTCACTTTGTACCTAGAATTATATTCTTCGATTGTGGTAAAAAATGAAAATAGTCAAGGACTGAGCGGTAACCGGAACTAAAATGTATTGTACGACCAGGCGAATCGTTGCAGGTTACAATCAGGTGCTAACCAGCTAACCGTTCACCTGCAGTCAGATAGTACAGATTCCTAAACATCGTCGATGATGCTCCACTCCTTACATTCTCTATTGGAATATAAATTTTTCCAATCTGCATGCATAATCCCATTGCTCACGTTGAAATAGTTACAACTCGGCCGAAAATGAATATCTTCACGTCGCAGGAATTTTTGTGTTTTATCAGTTACTAATCAGGTGTACATATAGGTGTCGAAAAAGTTATTAATATTCTCAGTGCTAGACGACTCAAACTTGAAACTTACATGTTATATATCGTATACGCGTGTGTATAATTAAGATACGTATGCGGTAAATCAATTAGCATTCGTTATCCGTCAGCTAAGTGACGCACATCCAAACAGTGTGTAATTTATTCGGCGATCATAGGAATAACTCTTGAAGTCTGGAAATTCTACCGAACATAATGCGTACAGGTGTAAAAAGGATGCCAAAGCGGAACGGTTAGGCGTGAAGATTTGCGGTCTAAGCTCATGTATCACACAAAATGCAAGCATAAAACCATATTTCTGTACCCCTATGATCTACTCATAACCAATACCAGGGTTGCGAAGAAACATTAGCAAGTTGTCAAGAGTAAGAATAGTGTCAAGCCTGACTGATAAAAACTGTGGTGTGGAAAAAAAACCTTATACAAACAGTTATGTCGTTGGATTATGAATTTTCACCGTTCGTGACTGGACATAGTGGTATTATTGTGTAGAATAACGAAGCTCAAGTTAGTAACGTTAACGAAACGATATATCAGGAGAAAAAATCATTATTGAACTATTTTAGAATGACTTTCAAGGTTTTGGCTTTTCAGAGTCAGTGTGTATTTTGTTTATACTCGTTTACTAAATTTCGAAAAGTCATAAAGGCGCGAATTAGCGATTTTGCCTAAACGTGCAACGTTACAGTAACGTTATTAACTTCATCCTAATGTATAATATCCATCCCGGGAAGTCTTGTGAATTATTCGATGAATTTTACATTTACGGTATACAGAAGCGGACAACTCACTGCACAATGGTTCACGCGAGAACCACCTGTTTCACAAGACTCTCGCGGTGTCTGTGCAGAGATCTTGGAGACCCGTAGGTCTACGTATCGTCTATGTAAGAAGGTAAGGAAATTTTGGGTGTTGCGGTCAATTTTCAATGTAATATTTTATTAAGATTGTTCGGTCGTGTACGGCCGGCCATCATCGGTTGAAAAATTAGACTTCTATTGACGTTTCTAGATGTTGTGTGAGGGCGCGTGAGCGGAGAAGTCAATAATATACATACATAATTTATGTAATATAATATTATAGTAATGTAATACGTAATTTACATTGAAAATTTACCAAAACACCCAAGATTTCGTTACCTTCATATTCTTAACATCGGTCGAGAAAACTTCATCGTATTGTATATAGGGGAGAGGCGGGCAAAAGAGGCCCCGGCGGGTAAAATCTGCCCCCTATACAATCAAATGGAGTTTCAAAAAATGCCGATAACGCATGAAATTTATTTTGAGGCCCAAAACAATCAAATTGCGTCATAGAAATTGGTCCAACGCTATTCCTCCCTCAGTGGGCCCATGTCACCCATCTCTCCCCTAAATATTATTTCGAAGTACGGCACTTTAATACCTACTTACGCTATTTGCGATTCCTGCTTCTTCTCTTCACAGGTTGAGCTCGAAGCGATGGAATGAAAAAAATCATATAAGATAACAACGAAAATCCGCTTGAGTGCAATCAATGTACAGTAGAAAGAACGTTATAAACTTGCATCGCTACAATCTGGTTACCAATGGGCATGTGTTATCGATGGTGAAACACTCGGCCGTATCATTTCTCGTCGTATATTCCTTAAAATTGCGTCGCATATTCAGACGTTGAACACAGCTTGCACTACGTTAAAGAACTAATCGTAATTCATTTTGATTTTTACTTATCTTTGGCTTGTCTGAACGCGTATGTTGACGAGTTGCCAAGTACCTGTACGGGTACCAGGTACGCACAGCTGTTGCTTAACCAAAGCAACGCGAGTATGTACGGAAATTTATACAGTTGTTGTAGCTAGAAGCTATGTAGAAAATTGTCAGCATGAACGCGCGGCGGGGGAGGGGGGGTTATGACATCCTTAAGTCTCATTTACACAGCTGTTTCACATCTGTTTAATCGCACGACGACGACTAGGCAACAGGGTCTCGTTAACAATTAGAATAGTGGCAGGCAGGTTTGTAGTGGGCAAAAAGTCGGTACAATAAATAGCGATAATTTTGAAAGTAGCAAGACCAAGTTAATGCGCCTACTGTACGTATTATATTGTACGATTGCAATATGCGTAGGTATAGACTTGGTTGCCGCAAGTAATATATTGCTCTGTGACGAATGCAGCTGTCTGTGGTCTCTGTAGCGGTGAAAAAATTACTCGACAAAATACCGTATTAGTTAATTATTCGGCTATCGTGCATGAAACGTCGGTGCGGATACCACTGCGTCTTCGTTATACGAATCGCGTGTTTACTTATACCCTCGTCAAGGAACATTAGTTTACCTAAAACGAGTGCTTTAATATTTCATCGGTTTTCACAACGACTTACGGAACCAGCTTCCGGAAAAAATAACGAAAGATTCGGTAATGAACGGTTTATTTGTCACATAAAATGGGATGCGTGCGTATACTCCATCGTAGCTCAGGCATTTAAATTCTCTCACTGAAATTCTGATATTCCGTGTTTAACATTGATGTAATCTATAGACAGATTCAGCAATCTACAAACTTGTAAGGCGCACAACACTCCTTCAGCGGCTACTGAATTCACCCTCGAAAGATTTATAATAACAACCGCGAACGGCATGCAGGGTTATCGTACAGCGCATCGGAGATAGATGGACTGCTGATCGACAGAAGGTACTTGCCGAACATTTCGGAGAGTATCCCAAGAACCGAATCGAAAAGAATAAGGGTCAACAAAAATTTAAGCTAGATTCTTTAATCACTGAATTTGACTGTAAGTTTCAACTTGAACTGAATCAGGTATGAGATTGTTGCCGACGTGAAAATTTGAAATAATGGAAATTATCACCTGTAATTCTATACTTTGACTCATAAATAAGTAATCAGTCTACTCAATCCCTTGAGACTGGGATGAAGAAAGTTCTGTCCCGATTAAGTAGAACGACCTCGGTTCTTCATTCGGATGGGATTTACGGTTCATTTATTGCTATCACACAGACGAGTTCATTGCCGTAATTTTACAAGAAGCGGCGTTATAAAATAACTTGAACTTAACAAACAAGAAAGACAAATTTTTGCGTCCTACGCACTCAGATTTAACGGTGTAAGACCACGGTCGCACACACATCACGCTTACTACGCCTTGCTTTTTTGTTAACCGTCACCTTAGCGATGATCGTACGATGTAACCTGGGGTTACCAACAATGCGATGTTTGCAATGGAAATAACCGAGCTGTTTAGCCGTCGACGCGACAACGGAGAGATATAAATATATTACATCCAGAACCTGAAATGGGTCAAGTTTCAATTTAATTTCGCTTTCTTCACTTATTTCATCAATCGCAGTATTTACCGTATATTCTCACCATTTATCAAGCCCCCTTTCAAAGCCTAAGGAATGAGAAATGGTCCAAAGGGTATAACCGTATGGCTTGCATTTAATCGTGAAACTGCGTAAATAATGAAATTACTCAGCGCCGGGAATGTTTAATTATTATTCCCTAGCAATAAGACACGCATCCCCAACTGAATAACATTCTGCTTTGGAAGTATTTAATGTAATCGTTGGATCTAAGTGATTATTGGCAATATTGCAACCTATGGAAAATTTTTACACTACTTGCACACTCCTAATGTAATACTAAAAAATTGTTGATAATTCAGAGGTATTCGATGCCGGCTTTTCCACTTCCTGAGGCCAAATAGTAAGGTCAATTGTATTTGTATGAAACTAATTAGAAAGCACATAATATTAACAAGTACACATTTGTACGTATCCTGATGAAACAAGGTGTGTACCAACGTTAAAGAAATTGGAAAGAGCGGGGAATCGACCGTGATTTCTTTTCTCGTAATTCCCTATGGGATGACGTATATACTTTTTTACACACATGTATGTGTAATAGTGGCGTTATATTTTGGCGCCAAGGCTGCGACATCGATCTTTCACATCGTACCCACGCGCAACTTTTCTCATATCACGAGAACGCTGATCAATTATGTCACGGTTTTTGCAGCAATTTTGACTGACACATAAAATTCCTCTCCGCATGCTTCGATCAAAGTTCTAAGAATAGGCATAAAACGTTGAAGCAATCCCGTTGACACGAATTATGACAGCACGGCGGTAGTGTTGACTACACATCAGTGATAATTGATAAGCATACTCATCTCCTAATTGTGTTTAACGCGCTGTCCGTCAACTTCAGAGTACTCTCCCGTATGGACTGACGTTACATTTATACTATCATCGATTGTCTTCCTCGGTGAAAACACTGTTGAGCTATGCGTAGGCGACAGAAATTGATCTGAGAGAGACCTTTTCAGGGTTGCAACAATTCTTAGAGAAATTTAAAATTTGCCGTTATCATATAATGCGTATGGTTTAAATAGACGGAGCACTATTGTTATACGATCGCGTATAAGGTAAAAATCGCCATGTAATTGTACTGCGGAATTAGTACTGGTTTATGATACCCGATCATACCGCGAATCACTACTGCATCAACGTCCTTGCAGTTTTGGTAATAACTTAACTGATACCTATCAACGCAAGTTTCGGCAAACGGTGTCAACGTGTCGCAAGTGCTGTGAACTTAATCAGAGACATAAACTGCGACGGTGTACGCCCCTCAATTAAAAACATGTCGTCGTACTTTCGTTGGATCAAAAGTGGCAAAAAAGATGGCGATTATCTTGGTGTTAACAATAAACCTAGAAGTCGTTCTTTGGATTCCAGGAGCCTGGAAGCATCCGGTGTCCGTCTGATCTTGCAAAATGTAATTTGAAACCTTTCCTGCATTGCCACTTCTACTATACAGTACTATCGGTAATAGGTGAACAGATGCCATCCCCACCCCCCTTAAATACTTATCCTTAAATGTTATAAGGGGTTTTCTGTCACCTCCTGAATTGGCTTCGAAGTTTCAACTGTCACAGTACGGCCAAAACAAGCAGACTCCTTCTTACACGTCAGCGCTTACCATTTCGACTACCCTATCTCAAGGCGTGACCATTTACTGATTATATTCTTTTTTTTTTTTCATCAACTTGTAAACAACGCGAATTATTTAATGCTCATCACCTCTTACCATCGCTTCGGGCGTAAAATTGTCCGAGTCGAAATAATTAGTGGAAACAACGGTCTCTTGAAAGAAAATTTTCACCCGCAGTTTCGAGTTTACAGTATTGAAACTTTATTAATGTTGATTCTTGGTTGTTTTTTTTTTTTTTTTTATTATAAATGCGTGCACTTTGATTATTTTCCAATTTTTCTCCACGGTTATAACAACTGTCGATGGCAGAACTTTTGAACCATGGATTAAAGCTTTCCTCCGAAACTGAATAAACAAATAAAAAAATGATAGTCATACTGACATATCCACTTAAGGCTGGTGGTAGTGACTTTTACGCTGCAATTGGCTCAACGGATATCCACCTACAAAATGGAACATATTATATCGCGACGCGACGCAACGTTTTAAGGGATGGATTGCTCTGTACGCTCCGTCCTCTTCTATCGAGTACTGACTATGCATAAAAAAGAGGCAGAGCCAGCCCCGAAACACGCTCCTTCGCTCCCTCTCGCCAGCGTTTGCTTTTTCGCCTCTCGTGCGCAGTTCATCCTATAGGTCTTCGGTACGACGCCACTGCATAATAATTTAGGAGCTTGGCAACGTTGCAAGCAGTTGCGAATGACCACGTGGGCAGGAAATTTGCGGCCATACCGACGGAAATGCAGTGAATACGTTTACTCTGTAGCGCTTTGCAGAGCTTCCAAGCACTTGCACGCAGCAGCCTAACGGAAATCATTTAGAATCTAGTTATATTAAAATTTTCACTCGGAAAATAATAATCCGTTCCGTAATTGGTCAGTGACGCATGCACGACTTACTCTGTGTGGAAACGAAAGCTTTAATTTGACATGTAGTTAATTAAATATGGTCCAACCCAGGCGGTATGCAGGAGGTACCCTCGTTGCTACGCGAATAAAATTTTTTATGCTAGCCGCGCGTTTGGTCACTGCATTAAAAGTTACTAGGATCAGTGACTCTATTCTCCCCACCAACTACCGTATAGGGAATGCAGTAGCGCGCGGTCACGCTTCGTTCCGTCAACAAGTCCCGAGCGTGATCATTGTGAATTCGGAGATGATAAATCATTATGGATAACCCAGCAAAAACAAGTGATTCTGGGCTGATGAGCCAGACTGTATACCTCCCGGCTTCAAACTAGTTTCAAGCTAAAAATAATAATAATATGAATAATAATAATAATAATGTCATTATCTCATTGGCACTTTGGAAGCCCAATGTCAAATTCGTAGTCAGTGACCCAAAATACCGCACGGTACCAATTTTCATTCGAATACGTTGATCCCTTCTCGAGATGTCATATTTATTTAATTTTCTATAAATTTGGTATTTAAATGATTCAAAAAGTGCTGAAGCAATCAAAGTTAGAATCTAGTCAGTTCTAGTTTGGAAAAGCCGCGTCCGTTTAGACCAAAATCATCAAAATCCGGTAACACACCCACAAATACACACGCACGCACGCACGCACGCACGCAGACGTCCATCTCAAAATGTTTGGAGGCGATTCTTTAAACTTCAAAACTTTTCATATTAGGGGTGATTACGATACGTCCTTTTTCTCTGAAAACATCGAAACAAGAAGTTAAAAAAATCAGGGGATTAACAAACTGGGTTATTTAGCAAATTTTTTATTTATTGGTTTCCGAGAGGCCACACATTGGCAACATAAGTTACCGAAATCATCCGGAAGTTGTAAATACTTGACAATATTTTATTGCTTTCTCTGCATAAAGCTAATGCCGTAACATAGCATGAATTCCATAAATTACCTCACAGTTTCTTACTTATGCGCAAAAATATTCATCTCGATCCCATTTGTCAGTTTTGAGAACTTCCAGTGTATGTACGAAATTTCGATATTATCCTTTTGATCCCCATGTTAAATTCTTTTCCAATTTTCTTCTTTTAACCTGCTAACAAACTTTTTCGAACATTTGTCAATGGATTTTGGTTTCAAGAAGCATGCTATTTTGAAAAAAATCTCATCCACAACTTCAGAGCGAGGGTACATCTAATTTCCATCGCACAAGACACGGCGAATCGTAAAACTAACCAGACTCTCTGTAACACACGATCCGACTATGCATGAATACCAGCATCAAGACAGTTTTACTTGCAATTATTATAATAGATGTGAAATCATTAGGGGACGACTATTGCTCTCTATCGCTGCTCTCGCATCAGTCTCAATGCCGATATTGTTTTTCTACTCATGGACAGGTGTAATTTTTTTTTAAAACGATGACAAACCATGCCGTTTGATGGAAAAATCGCTGAAACTCTGCCGTGTCTTCGCTAGCTCGCGAGTGTGTATGAGAACGGCAATTTTGCGCCCGCTTCAGATACGCGAAAATGCGTTTTTTCAGAGGGTTGGGACAAAAATAATATATCTACTTACAGGGTCATCTGTTCGTTGGTGCACGCGACACCACGGAAAGAGAGATAAAGAGGGTCGCTTACGCGACTAGAACGGCTACGCCTGCAGCAATACGCGTATTCGGCAATGAAGAAATATCCTTCTGTAATCTCTACGTTTGTGCATCGAAAACAGCGATATCGGGAATCCCATTATTCAAATGTAGTAGAAACAATTAATTAACCGTATCGTTGCTTTGAGCCCTTGACTGAAGACTGTTACTTCCGCCAACATTTGAGCATTGTATGAGTTGACTGTTTTCAACAATATACATATATTGTGTGTTTTGTATGCACATAGGGGGGCGGGGGGGGGGGGATAGTTTTTATCGATATAGTTGATTGAACTACGTTAGGTATTTGTCACGAAATCTCACTAAACTGTCCAATTGGAAAATTAGAACTACTTTTACCTGATACTTATTTCCTCGTTGTCAGTGTATAATAGCCTGGTACCTGCCACCAATTAGTAATATTTCAAACATGCTCCCAGTAACAGTTGATCGTTACTTTGAAATCGTCTCAGATACCCCCGGGCAGTTTTTTCTTTAATAAAAATCTCGCGGACGGTGCTGAGTATTGATGTTTGTTACATCACTATTCACTTGAATTATCTGTTAAAGAGGTTTAGGGATACAACGCATGTATTAGCTGAAAGAAGTCTATTAAAATTCGATTCACTGAGTGGAATGGTTAGACACAACCTATATTCACGGTTGGATATACATGATGTGACTGTTAACGTTTCTTGAATTGCTCTTCTTTTAATTCGTCGACAGTTCACTTTTCGTATTTTTCACCACTCATTGTCACACGCTCGCTCACGGAAATCGCTCGCAAACAGTATTATTACATTGAAGTTTACGCGAAAAACTACAAGTCATAGTGGCGCCCCTGTACCGGAGCAAACGGCAGCGAGGATCCTAATTCCTGTTGTCCACATATCACAAAGGAGCATTCGTATCTTGGGCGAGCGTGGTCTTAATCGGAATCCTCGCAATAGCAGTCCACTTGCTTTGGCCGTACGACATCAGGAAAAAACATTCTAATCAAACAAATCGACCATCGATGATTGGCTGTGTCGATTTAAAAATCTGTCAGACCATCTGTACTTCGAGTATCGTCATCACGTTGGCAATTATATTACTTTATTTCTGAGTTGGCTGAAATTAAAAATATTTCCCAAAGATCGGATACTGGAAGGGTCGTTACATCAAATTTGCTAAAACGCAAAAATCTATTTCAAATTTTTTTAGAGCATACTAAGTCGGAATATGAGAAAGTCGAGATGTATGAGATTCAAAGTATGGAAATCCAAAATATAAAATCTCTAGCATTTTTTCTCGCTAAAACAATAGATATGATTCCTTCGTATCGTTCTCATGGACGGCTGGGTCCGTTCTAATTGGCTAAATAGAGTAGTGTACTGAGTTACACTCGTAAACAGCCACGTACATATCTAATGTGCCTCTTGCGACGAGTTCTGAAACTTATTCAAATACACGGCGCACGAAACCAAAAGAAATTCGCATACAGGTGATGAGAGAAATTAATGACATTGTAGTCAGGACGGCTAGGTGGTCTAGTGGAGTTTGTCTCCGGTAAAGCATCTCTAGACACCAGGTTCGATTCCTGGCTCCGTCGTTAATTTTTCAATTCTTCTAAAATATTCGAACTTTGCACTTTCTCTAAAATATAAAATCGGCTGAACGAATAAAAGTATAGAAAATTTTCAACGATTATATGTTTTGGTTTTCCATACTTTACCTTTCTACATCTGAACTTTTCATCATTTCGACTCTACATGAAGTAATTCTGAAACAATAGATTTTCGGGTCTCTGAAAATTATATCCTGACCCCCACTCTCACGAGATGAAATTTTTGAATCACTTGTTGTTTTGTCCGTTATCAACTTGTATAACATTGAAAATGCAAAAAGTGACGCTTATCTTTCTTCATCTTTTACAGAGAGCAGCTGCACAGCATCATCAAATCGCAGCACAAAGTGAGTACTTATGAACATTTTTATAATTGACATCTAATTTAATCGATTATTTAATAATGATAGCGATGCCAGCTGATTATTTCTGCAAGTATGATTGTTATGTGTGTGCTGCACGATAAGTTTCTACAAGTGCGAAGTTTTGCGATTTATTTTCTCCAGCCGTCTTCAGCTTGTCAGTATTTATTGTAATTAAGAATGTACGGGCGTGCAAGTCGTAATCGAGCTAGGTCAACGAAAATTATAAAAATTGTTCTTACTTTTGTTGCAATACCTGCATAAAATTTGGAAGCGATCTCCAAACCGCACTCTATACACACAACTCTGCACCATACCGGAGTTATTTTACTTTTATTTTTTTTTCGTGATGCGAAATTGATTCTTACAGGAAGCCGTCCGACTCGATGTAAAATCACGAAAAAATTAAAAGTAAAATAAAAATATCGTTCAGACAATCGCTTTTAAATTGTACCCAAGTGTTTGAATTGAAATGAAAGTGTGTATTTCGAGTTGCTTGATATTCTTGCCGATAGTGAAATACTCCAAGTAAATGAACCTTTAGTATTATTTGCATAACGGAATTACCAACATATTACTCACAGTATTTCGGAAAGTGGTATAATTTTTTTAAAAATGATTACCACTTTGTATTCATGGTTTTGAGAGAAAGAACGAAGCACCAAAGGAGAAAAAAAAAAAAAATAGGAAATTACTAGCCAGATAAAAAATTCCGTTGAATTGTGTTGCAAAGCCCATTGACCAACCTGAAAATCAAAGTGCCTGCGTTATAGCGAGTGCCGTTTCAAGACCCGAACCGCACGGAAGCGATTAAGCTTAAAACTTTACTTTGCAATAATAAAACCACTGTCCCGTGCAAATTCCATCCAATTGAAATACGATTATTGCATTAAACTTCTGTAGGCAATTTAGGGTGGTTCGAAAAAAAGTTTTTTTTTCTTACCTCTCACCCCCTCAAATGTTGACGCTTGATGGAAATAAATCCTCCCAAAATATGAGCTGTCTAGCTCAAGTCTAACAGATCGATTTTTTAATTTTCATTTCCCATTCGTAAAATATGGGAAATTCCCACTTTTTGTTAAAAGTTAAAATAGCCGTAAACTCTTTACTATTTCTTAAATTCATGCATAGATCTTTGAAGCTGATTTTTGAACTATGATCATCATCATTAGATCACAGATTACAGTCATCTGAGAATTACTGATTGTTTTTACCGCAGATGAATTACTCATTGTAATTTGTCTTTTTACAACTTAATTGGATTAACTTACATGATTTATTGGGATTTGTACGTTATCGTGTATTTCACCGTGCATTATAATGGGGTAGCGTGGGACGTCTTGGCAAAAAAAATTATTTTCTTCAAAATGAGATCAATTCTAATTATTTGAAGTACATACATATATCGTTTCTTAACGATTGCAGCAGTTGAAAAAAATTCTTTTCGCCAAAACTTTATGATGGCCATATTGTCTCACGTTGCCCGAAAAGATAAATAGGTAAAAGATGGCCCACAGTATAGTATCATCTGTATTTTGTTGTATTGTACTATACTGTGGGCCATCTCTTACCGATGGCTATCTCACCCGAACTTACCCTTCATAATAACGTATAACTTCCAATAAATCATGTAAATTAATCCAAACTAATCGGAAATTTTTACATTTCATTATTAGGCAAATTTATCACCTTTTAAAAGCAATTTTGTTAACCACACATTTCTTAACATGATTACACACGTTTTCTTCTTACATTATATTTATAGTTTCGTAACGCAATTACTTTTTCAGTGCCTAAACAATTGATTAATATATGTATAATATATTATAATATATAATATTTGATTTCCTTGAAAAAATAACTGTCGCCATCAAATGGTTCTATAGTAGCCGACCACTAGTACCTTCACCCTTTAAGGCACTCCGTATACTAACGATTCCGCCTAAAATTTGACCTCAAGTCCTAGAACTTGAGACCATAACTTCAAAGTACGTATAAGTATATCGCATTAGTATGTTTCTTATCAGTGAAAGTAAATGAAAGTGTGATCCTGGTAAGTATGAGGAGCTACGACCGTGCAATTAATTGGACTCGGTTAATCTTCGAGAAAAGTAATGTTTTACGTTTTAGCTATTTTAAGTATCATGGATCATCTAAAAGTAGCAAATAGTTTCTTTTTCAATTCCTCTTACGATGCAGTGTTGGTAGAAGCACAAATTTTGAGGTTACTGTTTACAACGTTCACTTACTATGAGATACTGCTCGTGCTGCAGCATTCCAAAACATAAATTCAACGAATTAGATAAAGATGCACCGTGACAAACGCATTCGATATATGTAGAATTCATCAACTTCTGCAATGCCTGTCTCTGATCGTTTCTACGACACTAACTCCACCTAGATTTTTCTGGATTATGTGTCGTGGCGTGAAATTGCCTGATTGTTTCTATGGAATAACCATGTTATATTTAATGGGTCACCCCGTGAATGTGTTACTGTGTGCCATTAAATTGAGTATCTATAATGAACTGAAATGGTTTTCGAACTATTCGAACGTGATATTGTAACTATTGGAAGACATATTTGGTCCTCCAAAGGTCCTCCAAGTTTTGCAGGTTCAATGATTCTTGACAGTTCTATTTCACAAGTGAATAATTCCAAGTATATAAATTACAGGGCCTTCTTTTGATGAATATTTATTTCAACAATTATCGATAACGAGATTTGTAGTAGTTGAACTAGATTTGTAAGGATCATGCACAAAGAAGAGGATTTTCCAAACTTTATTAACGAATTATCAATCAAACACGACAATATTTCTTTGACACTCAATTGAAATACCTAGATTTTTTTTTCAATCGAAAAAGAAGATTCAAGTAACAGAATTAATTCATCATTTCGGAGACATGGTATAGCACTAAATTGATTAAATTTCGACGGAGCATTCAATTTCAGCCCGTAAATGCAACGTAGAGAAGACACCCGTGCGTTGATCGTCAAACCTGCAATCACAAACAAATCTTTTCTTCGACAAAAAAGGCATTTCTCTGAGATAATTAGAAAAATAAAATGAAGAATCAGCGATAAATAGAAATGAAGGAAAGCAAATTCACAGAGTTAATCTATCCCCTGCAGATGCACAGTAATTCTTGAAAATTCTGTTGAACTCCTAGGAAGCTCGTTATCCACAATCGTTATAAAATTAAATTACCAAAAGATCAGAGGATCTTGCGAGGACTTCCTGAATTTGAATCACTTGGAATTCTTTGTCATCAAGTCTCTTTCACATATTTTTGAGTGCTTGAATTTACATTTCACGAATAGAAATTAAAGAGTCTGTACAGTCGATGATCGATACTTTTCTGATAATACGTATTACAAGATGGTCGCACGTCAAGTATTTATCAAAATATTACATTCGTAAGCTATGGTGTTTGCCTTAGAAATGCGGATAAAGACTTACATTATGAACAAGATCTTCGATACCTATTTTTTATTTTAAATTGTTTGAAAATGGTGAAAAATATTGTGGAATTGTTCAATTTCAATCGGTGATGGGTCGTTTTGTTTGCATAACTATTTTTCATAAATTTGCTAAATCAATTTTTTTTCCCCCAAAATACTCAATTTCGAATTGCTATCTGTTGATCAAACTCAATATCAGTGGAATCTTGGAAAGTTAAATATTCAACGATACTGAGATGTGATGTAAAAAAATGGCGACGGTGGTATTTTGGAAAATAACTTTCTACCAATAAGTAAAATTACCCACCGCAGACTGAAACCGAACGAACCTACCAAATTTTTCATCGGTTTAAAGGGATTTGAAATAAATAATCGATATCGTAATGTTAGTTCATATTTTCAGCCCTTTTGTCTTGATTTTTTTTTTCTAAATTGTGCATCATTGAGGGAAACTTCGTAGTTTTCAAATGTAATAATTTGATAAACACTTGGCGCTCGACCGTCTTGCGATAAAATTATGAAACAAGGATTGATTTTTAACTGTTCAACCGTCTTAAGTATTTGTCGAACTTTCAGGAACTATCGAACCTATAAAACTTATGGAAGACAAATCTATCTTTCAACCATTACACATATTGCTCCGTGATTAAACGACAACCGGCTCCAGCCGCTCCAAGTGGGTTACCAGCTTACAAGACTTACGACCACCCGACCTTATCGGCCGTCCGTGAAGTTGATCACGCGTCGTAAGTTCTGTGTACCTACACACGATGTCGCTATTCTCGCTGCAGCACCTCGCCTTACCGCGCGACTGTGTCCGTTCCTAATAGGCCGGGGATTCAACTTTCCAACGTACCGTTTAAAGTTCACCAACAGACCGCTCAAGCACTCGATGCAGCCTCGGCTAATCTCGTATGCGTGTACGAGTACTTCGAACGGTCTGTAGGTAAAACCGAATACGGTACATTGGGGAATTTTGCGTCGTACGCTTCGTTCCGCCTTGGCGTGGCCCCGCCTGTTCCCAAGGTTTGCAGGCGTCTTGCGTACGCGGCAAAAAACACGTACGGTGCCATTCCAATACAGGGCTGCAACGAAATACGGAAGGTGGATCAACCTTGGATCAACCATCAGCCATCTTGCGAGCAATACCGATGTATACATATGTACCTGCATATGTATGTATGGGTATAACCGTGTTATAAATGCCCGTAACAATGTCCGTGGCTGCGCGCGCATACGTGCGCAAAAATTACTCGCCGACATGGCCGACGTGTCACCTCGCGTACTCTCTCACCTCCCCCCCGCCATTCGTACCGCTCTTGTTGTCAGTTTCCAGTTTGAAATAAATCCAGCAGGTACGTCCTCATCAGCCAAGATCGCGGCAGGTACCGTCGTCTTAGCCCTTATCTTAGGCCGTCGTAGCGCCCTTGCAGTATGTCGACGACGGACATCAAAGGAACCAAGGGTATTTCCCGAGAAATTCCCCACGGTCCGCTTTGGCACAACATACAGCGGCCATAGTTATTGAAATGAAATCTACGTTTTTTTATTCAGCGCGCGAGAGCGAGAACCGAAGTGAGCGGATACGACAAAGAGGCGAATGGCTGAGCGGCGCAGAGGCGCGGGGCGCACAGCCCAGCAAAACGCCGGCGCGTCGCGCTGCACGGGATGCTCGGCTCTCCAGCCTTGTACACATCAAACGTTCCTCGTGGCTTTCGTGCATAATATCGCAGGCCTCTACCGTTCTCAGCCAGTCGTTACTTTTTCGTGTCTATCGTTTTTTCCGCATTGAAACTAGTATTTCGTTCCAACTTACTGACATATCTACGCGCGCTCCGAGTATGACGGAAGAATTTGCTCGATATAATATTACGTGCGTGCAATGTATCGCTTGGGACACGGTAACGTCCGCGTCGAAATTACGTTGGTGAATCTTATCACTGGTTCCGTGAATTTCCAACTGTAATGCGCACGTGCCTGTGACATCGATAATTAATTCGCAATTCTGCCTGTAATGAAGCCTAATGCAAAGTGAGATTAGTCAGAATTAAAAGGTAAAAGCAGTTGGCATCGAAGATAATCTCTGCTAGTGCGATCTTTTTATAACATAGACTGTGGAAAGTGATGAAACAAATCAATCGCCGGAAATATTCGCGTAGTTGTGCGCGAGTGCGGTTACAACTCGTTTAATCACGATGGAATAGAACCGAGAATTGCCCGATCAAATTGGGTGACAACTTGGTATAATAAAATAATTCTTCGATAAAATAAATGCAATTTATCCTCGAGCATTCCGCCCGTCTCGTACATCTGAATTATAAACCCCATTTCTCTGATTCTCATTATCTCTGCTTTTCGTGACTACATACTCCACTTCACACCAAAATTTCATCACAATACTTTTCAGCCAACTTTGAAATTGTTTTCGAATTTGCTTTCTGTTTGCCGTATAGTACGTAATCGTGTTTTTTTATCTTACTATTAGTAGTCATTATAAATATTGTAATATTTTTGTGTGTCAAATACAAGCACAGTGATGTTCGATACTTTCAATGTTCAGTGTCAAACGGGTTGGCATTGTTAATTTGAGTTAACAGACGACCACTGGATGAATAGTTTCAATACTGCAATAATTCACCAGTCGACACGAATTTTGAGTTTGACCAATCGCTTCTAGATGTCAAATTTTGATTTCTCCAACGTAACTGATAAAAGAGAAGAAAATAGATTTATTAGATTAAAGTTTGCTTTTCATTTCAACGTCCTGCTACCTGCTGCTTATATTATCAACCAAAAACTTCAAGACTTGTTTATCAACGTAAAAAGACAAGAAAGCAAACTTGATAAGTAATGAATGAAAATTTTTGTTATTATTCGATGCGTAGAAACAACATTTAATCATTCAAATACAAACTCACGTTACGCGCTTGAAGGTCGTCTGTTCCCGAGCGGTAGGCAATGGACTGGTTCGGCTTCGATTTTACGTCCTAGGACAACCAGAGGTTAGGATCAGGGTTGAATAACTTTAGGCATCTTCAGAATATCAATTACGTGTTTATTGTGAGAAAGTTGATGGAACAGTAGAAACGAAGTGGGCCGTTCGGGCGGTGGGCAAGAAGTAATACATGTAAAAGTTGGAACATGAGACAGTTTAGAGACAAAGCGTATAGGTGCAGAAAAGGTGTGAGAAAACAGAGAGAGAGGAATGGAATTAGCTGACAATGATTAAGGGCAATAGCGAGTAGCGCGAGGCTGAATGGAGATAGGAGGACAGGGCTAGAGCTACGGCGTTAATATAAGAAATGTGAGAGAGTCAGCATGCAGGAGCGACAAACGGGTGGCGGTACGCGGGACGTAACAGTCGGAAAAAATTTTTTTTTTTCCTCAGTGAGCTGTGTAATGCCCCATACTATCGTCGAATTCGTAATATCCACATTTTTTCGAGCCGACAAACTTCGGATCATTGCCGACAGAAATAACGTTTCCTCATTTCCATCGGCCAAGAGCGAAAAGAAAACTCGTAGATTTCTGTAGTCAAATCATCAGATTTCTCAAAAGCCAAATCTTAGCTTCCCATATGAGAATATTAATATCCGCGTTTCTAATCCAGGTGGAATTAACAAACAACGAGTTCACTACCGAGTGGGTTGAAAATATTTGCAACGAGTAAGAACACAGGGCGATCGAACAAATTCCGATGCACGTGTACAAATTTTTCTCCATTAGGTTACATAGGTATAGATTTATAGAACTACCAAGTCATGATGCCTAGTCATTAGAGCACACGATTCAAGTTTGTGCAACACTTGCACGCTGTCGCTTACTCGGGCGTACTAACGCGTCAGTGAAAATATACCAATTCAGGGTGTTGACTAGCCCGGAAAATCCTTGAACTTCCTGAATTCCTCTGGAATTTTTTGTTCACTATGGAAACTCGTTGAATCCTGGGAATATTCGAATTTTGCGTGAAATTTTTTGTATCCGCGCAGAGTTTAAAATTTTTTTTAATACCTTTATTACGCCCTGTATTTAATTTCGAACGTGATGTCGCTACTGCGGTGTGAATTTTACAATGTAATAATATGTTTAAACAAAAATCGAATAAATATATATATATATGTATACATTTCGTTGTGAAAACCTCATTACAAGTGTCATTATAAGTACCCTGGAGATTTTCAAAAAACAGCCTGTAAACTCCTGGAATATCCATGGCAGGGGAATTTTGTAAGGAACGATTGTTAGATACCCTGCAATGGTCGTTGGTCAAGTTACTTAATATATGACATGCTGGCTGCACTTGATGACGCCTTAGCTTCTAGTTGTTGGATATTCGATATAAAATAATGACCACAACTTTATCCTGGTTTCGCCAGATGATCAAGATTCCCCATTTTCTTATTACGTGTGCCTTCCAACCACCTTTTATAACAAAATAATTCAATGTCAGAATATGCATGTATAAGATTCACATAGGCAATGTCTTAAAGCGAAATACACTCAAAGCCAATTATAATCATTGTGTAAACATTATAAATCGTTTCAGCTGATGTTATCAAAATGATTTCTCGGAATCCTGCACGATGCTTCCGTAGCTAAATTTTATTATATGTACGTTTAACTCCCATACGCGAATGGTTGATTATAGTATCAGACTTTTTACATTCATATCAATAATACAAATTTCTAATATCCAAGCCGCGTGTAATCGCGATGTCAATGATTTGTGATTTATGAGAAACCACCAAAATCTATAACAATCAAGAAAGTGGACGTACGAATTCAGATTAGGCATAGGCAGTCGCGCTATCGAAAGTTAATTTTGTGTTGGTCAACTTACATGCTTAGCAAAATTATTACAGGTATACCAAAGAATATGTATCAATTGATGAGTAGTATGCATACCTAGTATATACACACAGCATATGCAGGTGATATTTGGTTCAGGAGGCGCGTTACACTCAAGGAGCGGGGCCATCTTACATTAGCGGCGCAGGATGCGGACTTGGCTTATTGAGTGGCCGCTTTCATTGGAATATTTTCTATACATGCACACGTATACCGATACCGCCGGCCATTCCGGTATGGTCCCTGAAATAATAACGTAACACGTCTACAGATTGGACAATTTTCGTAGCCGAAGACTTGAATGGAATGAAATGAAAAAATTTCGCGAATAAGGATCAATGAACTTTCTGATATTATCATTCAGTCAGCAACCTAATTACCTCGAATTTTCTGCGTAACTAAGTCTATAAAATGCTTTACTCCTTGATTAACATGCACAAGTTCATAATTTCGGAGAATTACTTCATTCATCCCAGCGTCGTTCTGCACTACGGTATGGATATTTTTATTACTTGACCGAGGTTGAAAACTAACCTTGAATTAACAATGTTGCTATCCAAATTGATTCATACAGCGAGCTGTTAGGTTCATACAAAACTGACAACGTAAATCGATCGCGACTATCCTGAATAAGTGGAATCTTGAACTTCGAGCTACTTTTGCCTTTATTGATAAATGCGGAGTAAACGAGGTTGGTATGTATTGACAGTGCAAAGATATACATACACTATAAATCGAAACACCATACGACTGAGATAGAATAAATGAACAACCCTCCGCCGTCGCCACTTCCATAACAAACTCTATGCCTGCAAAAATTACAAGGTGGCGGTGCCGCATATACACCACCAACTCTATAACGATAATTAATTATTGATTCGTATCATTGGTAACCAAAAAAAACCAATATTCTACCGGGTCGAATACATATAACGGTCGGGGTATTATGTAGACATGTACACCTTCGGAAACGTAGATACACTTAAATTTACATTTGTTGTACAAGCACTGACCTTTCAGTCCTGGTTCGTACCAATTTTTCATGAAATGAGGAAGAAAAAGGACGAGTGTATGTTTAAAATGATAATGGTTTATCACTGTGGACTTTTAGAAAAACAAACAGAGAATATAATACGTGTGCGTTTGCCGGAAACAGTTAATTTCAGTACACGGAATCCAATCGGAATCGGGTTTAGTTGTACAAAAGATATGTGGAAGCGGAAAAGTTTATAAACACAACAGCCATGGAATTTAATCTATCTGAGCATAGTCTCCTTGTACATTCGTTCAATCTTCTCCACTAGTGTACAAGGTCCGCGTTAGTTGACGATTCATCGGTAATCAACTTTACTACTCACGCTAAATATATATCATCCCGCTCTGGCTATACTATTATTATTCGGCTATCCCGAGAGTCGCCAACTTCAATGCTCCACATGTCATGTTAACCCTTCCAGAATGGTTGTTCGCTCCCGTGGTCATACATTCAAAAAATTCATAACAACAATTTCACTCGTCAAATTTTTATTTGAGGGATGAATTTTGTCATAGACTCACTGACAACGAGATAGACTGTGCGCGATCTGTACAACGAGCTGAACCCGTAATTAGAAAGAGAGAGCAACAGCTGGGGCCGGACCTCTCACTCTAATCGGTGACTTGGCGGGAGAAACACATATACTTATCCAAGTATACCACCCCGCTTTTTGAGCTTGCCTTATTACTTTCCCCACTTGGCGCTTGCTCCCCACTCTTTCGATCGTGCAACACTGAAGTCGGGCTCTAGCTGTTGCTCTCTCTGTTTAATTACGACTTCAGCACAGTGCACAGATCGCGCAGTATATCTCTGTAACTCTGTGGGTTGGCTTTGTCAACGGTTCCCATACCTGTCTGAAAAAACATATTGAAGAGTGTCCCTTCATTTAAGTATGTTTTTTAGTCGAGAACATACGCGTATATTTTTGCTGTAATTTATAATTTTATAGGCTATTTAAAATTAACATTTTGTCTGAAAAAAAGATTCATATTCCAAGGATAGTTTCAGATGTCATAAAAAAAATATATATATATATATATGTATATATATATATAAGTTCCACACCTATTAGTGCAAAGTTGTAAACTTGAAAGACATTACGTGTCCACTTTAATGCAAAATCGTGTAACTTTTTATGTAGAATTAAGAAAATCCCGAGGAAAATCACATATCTCAGTTGAAAGATGCAGAATCGAAATATGTTGAAACTTAGTTTTTCCATCGCTAGATTTGATTCTGTTCAGCAAGGGTTAGTAATTGTACCATTACAACAACCAAGCAATAGATGAATAACAAAGAAGAGCGGTACTGGCGAGGAGTTGAATCCAATTACCATTATTTCTTGAGCACATTCACCATAACGCACGAATGATACAAAATTCAATTACTGTTAACATAAAGCGCACGACTAATATTATGAAATTAAAATTTGTATTCGTAGCATCTAGACAAAACACTCTAAAAGACGGAGGATAAATAGTTTTTGGAAATTTTCAAGAACTGTATCCTATAAGAACCATTTTACTTGCATTGACTTATACATTCTACTTTCTGGTACGGTGCTTACTAAATACACTAGCTCAAAGCTTAGCTGGCCTCCGTAAATTAAATTCAACAAAAATATAGTTTTACCCACTATATTTTATCACAGTTTTCGCTACTCAAGTCAGACTTAGAAAAAATCATCCATCCACTAATAGTAAAACTTGGTAATCAGTCGGAAAAGTCTCGTATTAGTTGGTACATAGTGCCACCCCCTTCGGAGTCTAATGAAATGCCATATATATATATATATATATATAGAGAGAGAGAGAGAGAGAGGGGGGGAGAGAGAGAGAGAGAGAGAGGGGGGGGGGGGAGAACCTGGTTTTTTCGATTTTATTTACCTCCGTTGATATTTATCAATTATACACATACTCCAGTTGTTACGAATCTATTCGGCAGGTACAGTCGGCTAATCATACTGCTGGGTGATTTCAGATATATGCCCAGTGATTTATATTCGGATATTATAGTCGGGTACCCGGATTCCAAACCCGTAATCTGTCCGGCTGCGCGAGCCGACAAATTCTACTAACCGTGTATTCCCCGACTCTGATCCTTTCGCGCTTGGTTTAGTTGAACAATTGGCGGCGCTAGTAGGTCAAATAAGTATGCAACAGAAGGGTGTGTGGCGCAAGAATAAATTAACAAAAGAAGTATTTCCATCTCGCTTCTGAAACAACTGCAATGTTACAATTTGCGGAAACTGCGTCACAATTCGGCTCGCCATTGATTGCTAGCGCGACAAGAACGATAGAGAGCGCATGGCGCGATGTTGTAGCGTTGCCCTCATATTCATCCCTCTGTGGTCGATACGCTCTAGTTTCCTCAAACACTACCTGGTCGTGTCCAAAAAATTTTGATATCAACTTATCAACTTACATTAGTGTCACACGTTACATGTAAAATTCAAAATTTCATTCACAAAATTTAATGTCCATCAAACATTTCC
Organism: Neodiprion virginianus; assembly: GCF_021901495.1. NCBI lineage: Eukaryota > Metazoa > Arthropoda > Insecta > Hymenoptera > Diprionidae > Neodiprion > Neodiprion virginianus. The sequence continues at coordinate 41,477,299 of NC_060880.1, forward strand.
GCAACGTTGTTCTCCGTGCTATCGCAAGTCAAAGTTGCAATATATTTCGGCAGAAAAATGGGATAATTATCTAATAACATTTCTCTCTAAAGAAACGTATAGGCCGTATTTTAGCAAGGAATCATTGCTAGTGACCTTTCATTCTTCATTGCTGTACCTGGCTCGAGTTATCTATTGTTCACCTTTCAGTTTCGAATATCTTATTTCAGCTAATATGTTCGTATTATTATAAGAATAATGAGAAATGGAAAGGGTTGGAGTTTGATTCGTTTCAGTATAAAAGTGAAGAGGAAAAATACCTCAATTAAAAAGTTATCTTCGTCGAGAAACAGACATACGTTTCTATCTTGCGATCAGTAGTTACTCGTGTACGTTTAAATCCTCTCTCTACTCGATTGAATAATGAAGGAAAAACTGATTCTTTTTAACCAATTCTCGCTAGATATGAATGCCTGGTCGATGCGTTTTTTTGTACACAACAGAGTGATAATAAAAAAGTAATATGTAAAAAAAAAGACATTTATTCTGTGAAACGTTTATTCTATGTATTAATTATTTTTAACATTATAGTTACGGTTATTGCAAATCGAACACGTCAAAATTAACCATTTCAATAGGGGAACTGTAGTAAGCGAGCGGTTTTCACGTTGAAATTATTTTGTTCAATCTCTTCCACGAATTATAATTTGATAAATATACCTAAAACATGAATAACGTCCAGCAGTGAGGAATATTCTGTTGATTCTAAAATAAGGGGTAAAAATTATTCATGCCATTTTATCCGGTAATCAACTTGTGACCTGTAAAAGTGAGTGCGGAACGTTAAAGATCTTTAAAAATGCATGGCATATCTCATCTTCTTCATCATCATCATCATCATGGATCCCATCAGGGCTCGGGCGACGATTCTACAGATGAAACGAAATCCATCCGTGATGGGAAAAATTCTCGCAATGATCCCAAGTTCGTGCACGAACTGAAGCAGGAGTTATTCGGACAAAAGAACGAAGAGAAATTCAATTACGAGAGGCAAGTATCTCACGGTGCTGTCAGTTCGGCATACTCCCGCGGATCATCCACATGCTGTCCTTCTCATGGGTCAAACTGTTCATGCGGCGAGCTTCATCACACCCAAAACTACGGCAATCATCATGCGAATCATTCGGTGTATCATACGATTCATGGGAGCGGTCAGCAGCATCATTTTCAACATGGAAACTACCATCATTACTACCATCACCACATTAACCAACAACAACACCACAATCAGAATCGAAGCGATACAGTCTCTCCTACAAGTCCAAGCCCTACGGGGGATAGTGACAAGCATCATCATCATCATCATAGCATTCAGGAGTTCATCAGGCACTTTGGACGCAGATTGGGACAGATACGAAGGCAAAGCGAATGCCAGGAAACACCTAACAAGAGCAGGGATGAAGAATTTCGCAGCAGAAGTCAGAGTCTTGATGGCAACGCTAGGAGCTCTGTAGCTGACTGCGAGACTACTTACAGAATCTACGAAAATATCCTTAAGCAAGGTGAGTTATGTACAAAATTGTTCCAAGACGATCCGTCCTATTGGAATTTGTACTGCCGTTCGTTCTGCATCAGGTAGCAACCTGTCCAGCAAATTGGCCCATAAAGCCGCGTTCCCGTGCGCCCGAGGGTGACCTTTTGCCGAAGCCAAGAGTCGACAATTAGATTTAGCGGATCTCGCCGCACTCGGCTCAACAACCAGGTATACTGCCAGTGCGGATGACTCACGTTGCTGAGATACATTGTATCCGAGTATCTTTTACCGGGAGAAAATTGTGAAACTTGTCAGATTGATCGGCTGATTGTGCCCGCGCGAGCTTCGCGCGGCCTCTTTTCAACGCAGCCCACCTGAAGCTTCGGTTGTCAAACGCGGCTTATCGAAGTTATGTAGGTGATACGAATTCTTTTGGATTAAGCATGTATCTCCAAGAGTTGATGAAGTAGTTTACGGAAGTCTTGGAAAATTCTCATTGCTAAACGAGTAACGACCGATGACTGCTTTGAGTCATCCAGACGAGATAATTTTAATTCGACACTTGGTGCGCCGAGTGTTCGACATCTCCCTATCTTGCGGACAAAAGTATCGTCACAGTTCAATTTCGCTTACCAACAGCATTAGGTGTCTTTTACATCACGATTATAGTAACAGCAGGGTAATTTTTCTCAGATTTTTCTCTCCGTGTACAGTAATGCATTATCACATCTCTGGAACCCAGTAGCGTACATATATAATTTATAGGTAAAACGGTCCACTGCAAAACTATAATGGTAGGGCTCGTTGTCTTAATCTACAAATTAATAATACGGTTGAAATTCTGATCCGGCAGTTGTTCGCTCGTTACATGCGGAACACAGTAAAATATCGGGTCTGTTAAATTATCTGCTTCGGAAATTCTCTGAGCTTCTATGTAAATAAATGAGATACGCTGCATGGCATGCATAAGTGAATGCATTCTGCTCAAGAAATTTTATGAAAACTGAATATAAAATTATTTTCACAGCATTTTTAGTAGCATGAATTATTGTCAGGAAGTTTCATGACGGCGTGGCATATCGTTATCGTGTTTACTCTTACGTTTAGCTCGCATAACAGTCGGCGAACAACTCGATCTCACCTTCCGGTGTATCAACGCTTGTATAGTATATACTACGTCCGCCTTTCGGAATATCTGTACAGACGAGTCGAGTCAGCAGAAAGGCAGTCTGGCTTTTTAAGATCGTCGGGTTTCCGCGTGCGACGCAGTTTATTCTGCGGAGTCTGGAGTTTCGACTGTATTGAAATGCATGGGAACGCGGGAGTACGAGACCGGCGATTCTCTAAGCCGTTCACACCAGGGAGCAAATCATACTTTAATTTATTTTTTATTGTTTTATTTTTTATTTTTTTTAGCTGCGAAAGGAGGTCGGGCGGGTGACTGTACCCTTGAGAGCATGCATATAGATATACGCATAATATTATATATGATAACTGTAACGTGGCATTCCTTGCTAGTCGGGTAGCGATCTAGAAAGGTGTTTCGGTAGCAGCCTGGGTAGCTCCTCAGTGGTCATATCAGTCGCCCGGAAAGTAGTCCAGGGAAGATAGGAAATAAATCGGAAATTTTTGGAGACAGCAGATATCGAGATGCGGTTTTCTGCATTGTTTTCAGGAAGGTCCCAGGAAAAAAGTCTATATCGTCTGGTGGGGCCATTTTTCGAAAAGTGCATTTTGCAATTGCATAATTACTTGCAATATTATGAGAACGACTGGAAACTCGGAAAAATCGATCGGAAATAGTTACTCGGGGGTTTTTGGGGATGCAAAGTTCGACTCAATTCAACGCTGCAATTTTTCCCCCAATCACTCCCACCGCCCCCCGGGCACGACCGAATGATTCTGATGCCAGAATCGAATTTGGCACTCCCCAAAAACCCCCGAGTAGCGATTTTCGTCTGTTTTCATGGACGCTGCAATTTTCCCCCTAATCACCCCCCGGGCGCCCCCGCAGAGCTACCACCGAACGCCCCCGGATAATTCTAACGCCAGAATTGAATTCAGCATCCCCAAAAACCCCCGAGTAACGATTTCCGATCGATTTTTCCGAGTCTCCAGTCGTTCTCATAATATTGCAAATAATTATGCAATTGCGAAATGCATTTTTCGAAAAATGGCCCCATCAGGCGATATAGACTTTGTTCCTGGGACCTTCCTGAACACAATGCAGAAAACCGCATCTCGATATCTGCTGTCTCCAAAAATTTCTTTATTCCGGCTGATTTTGATCTAAATGCCCTGGACTGAAGCAAAAAGTCCCGGATTTTAGTCCCGCACCATTAAAAGCCGTGAACCATTTTTTTTCGGATCCCCCGAATTGCACGTCACAATACATGTACATAAAATATATTACGTGACGGCGACCACTCGGGCAGTCGAGGCGACCCCGTACTCTGTGTGATCAATGTAGAAACACCCCCTCAGCCAATGTGTAATTCGCTACTGGAACCAAATATTCCTCGTATTGTAACAGTATAACCCAAAACACCGTAAATATGGATATAATATGAAAATGGTAACTAATATAGCCCTAGTACAATTGAGAATATGAATTAAATGAAAATAAAACTGACATGCCGAATTAGAGAAGAATAGTTTAAACCGCGTAGCATTGATTTGCAAGATTTCTTGCTGAGATATTTAGGAAGTCGAGATGTGCTGTGCACAATTTTGACAGTGATTTACCCCTCGCTTGAACTATTGTACCGCGGTGCTGAGCGATATCTCCGATACATCAAACCTGAATCTACAAAGATCGCATGTAGAATCTTTGTTTCAGATTTATCTTTAGTATGTCCAAATCGCGAAATCTTACTCCTTGCCGGCGCACGCTCAAATCATATCGCTCATGGTGTGCACTCGTAGGTTGCAATATTACACCTACTATCAACTTCAATCCGTAATCTGGAATAATAGACCAATCTATCCGTCCGAATGATTCATTCGAAGATGAACGTTCAAATCCCACTGCGCGTAACGTAGTCTACAATACATCTTTTGCAGTAACAGCGGTCATGATTTGGTATCGTTTACCCGGACGGATTAATATATTTAGCATGCCCGGTCTTTAAGGACAAACCATTTTTTACCCGCTGGACCTAAAAGCATCCACGAGTGCAAATGATTGGTAATAGTCTTCCTATAATTAAATACACATCATTATTTTGATCCTATATGATTTAACTCGATTTAATTTAGATTAATTTATGGTACTCTATATTTTTATTTATTCATTTTTTTTTTTTTCAAATCGTATCGCACTACCTAATTCATCGGGTTTACCCAAAAAGAGTCCTGTACTCTTGTGCATGGATAAATCGTATTCTATTATACTCTGTTCAGCAGTAGTGATCAAGGTTTAATATTTGGCGGGTGTGGTAATGTCAATTCTTGACGACACTGCCGGTATTATTATGGAATTCGTTTAAGATCCACTATAGTTAATCATAGGTATGTCGTAGCATAAATCGCAGTCAGGCAGAGCAGATAAATGTTATCGCTCCTAAATTTCTGCAAATAATTACTTGCCCAACGTTAGGGTCAGAGAAATTGCCAAGAATTAATTGTAAAACTATTGGATAAGTGGTCCGTTATAATTATTTTGTACCTTTGCTCATATGCCTGCAGGGTTAATTATTGAATACTGACCACGAGTACGACTGTAGCAGCCGATTCTATAAACATGAGGCCCGCATAAGTGGCTCTCTTTCAACTTGAGAGCCGAGTGGCGAGTATTCAATAAATGTCCCCTCTTCACATTGGTGGTATTATATGATGTTAATTATTTTCCTTACTTACCATTATGTGAATTGTGTTTGGAAACCCGTATAATAATAGGAACACCTACAACGTACTAGTAATGATACTACGTGATGTTCATTGTTGATTTATTGCAGGTGCTCTCAGAAGGGGTAGCCTGGACCCTGGGACCAGAAGATTGTCTCTCGGGACGCCGGCAATACCTCACAGGGCATCCGACGCCTGTTTGGATCCAGCACACGCCGCCATATTATTCCGGGACTCTCGAGGAGTGAGTATAACGCAGCGTTCAGTTTTCTCCCACATTCGTCTGCCGCGATTTGGCACACCTCTTGGAGGTTTCCAGAACATCTCTTGGTTTCCTAAAACTCGTAGAAAGAAAAAAGCTACATCCATGAATCCTGCGGTGGCATGAGACCAGCGTACGAAGAGTTGGAAGAATATTCAAATTTTTATCCGATAACAAAAGTGGAAGGCAGTGATGTGCATTACTTCCAGTATGTTCTGGTAGGATGGCGTTGACAGGCGCAAATCAATATGACAAGAGGAGTATAACACGAATACAGCGTATAGGTATCAGGCGTATTCTGTGTCAGCGCCGCGAAGAATATCGTCGGAGGTGTACGCGACCGTGAAATGAAGCGGTTGGCCAGCTTTTCTTCCGTATGAATATTATTCGGCTTTAGGATTCGGTGAGACAGAATCCCGAACGCACCGACCGAATTAGAATCGAAATTGTTGAGAGCAGCGTCCGATAGCGTCTCTCCTTGCCGCCTTCCGGTGTGTAACGAGAAACGGTCTCCGTTTACGGAGCTATACGTTAACGAGTAGGTACATGCAATTCGCAGAGGGAGCGAATAAAAATTGCGTGAAATTCTCCGTCTGCCTTGCCTGATTTCGTGAGTTCGATTGAGAACGTTATTTTTTAGGGGAATTCCTATACGCACATAGTTCCGATATAAAATTGCTATCGGAGTAGATTAATCAAAGTCGAATAAATAATTAATCATTCATACTAACATGTACGTCCCCCATGCAATTATAGTCGGGCCACCTCGTTCGGTTCGTATAACTCTGCACCAGCGCATCCCGGACAAGTCATTACGTGCTTATAGATTTGGCTCGTCCTTTTTGACCGTATGGTGAACGAGAAAGAACAACAACAGTCGTATTTCAAGAAGAGAACGGCGGTAGTTGATCCGTGATTTCCTAAGCAATATCTCGCGGGCGCAGGTGAACCGGGGAGATAGGATCAGAGGCGTGAGGAAATAGCATGCTGCATGTGTATAAGAACTGGGGGTGTGCGAATAATTCGAAAACACGTTTTTATACATGATCCAGGCTTTTCTGAGAAAAAAACAAAAAACCTCGAGTTATGGGGTTTGTCCCACCACGATTGCCTCGTATTGCTCGATCACGGTAACGATTCTCTCTGCCGCCTGGTAATCGTCGAATTCAATTAATTGATAGAAAATATTGATAATTTCGATAATCAGAGGCAAAAACTGGATGAAATGTTGAATGTGATGCGCTACATGGCTTTATGAAATGAGTCAAAAGTGTAAGTTTTTGAAAAGTAAACTGGCGAGAAACTCGTGGGATTGCTGCGGTTCAGCGTAAAGTGGAAAGTGGAAATCTTCTCGCTGAGACACCCGGGCGAATATTTAGCATATACGCGTGGCAACTATTTTAATGCCAGCTGTTCGTACTTTGTGATCTGGATACACCTTCCGTGTTCCACGCCTCTCATTACAGCCGTCACCCTCGGTCAACACAGGCTGCATGACAGAAAAACAAGCACGGCGAACTCCCACAAATATCGGATACATGTTGCATAATAAAGAAAACGCTCCAGGTGTGCGCTAATATTTAAAAACCGCTCAATATAACCCATCTCTATCTCTCGTTCTCGGCTTTGGCCTATAAGCGCTGGCAGTTTTCGACCAAGGAGATTTCAATTCATTTGCTAATCTTGGCACAATTTTTAGTTATACTTGTTCATTGGGTAAGTATACCCATACGTGCATTGAATACGCACGCACAGTATATAGGTTTATGGCAACGTAGGTATATACTTACGACTCGTTATCTGTGCGATAAGCCGACATACATCGCATACTCGCCGCGGTGTGTATTGTACACATACCATTTTGTAGAACATTTATAATTCTCCTTTCGGGTATTCTCATATCAGAATAATATATTGAAATTTCACGCGAGATAAATCTATACAAGCAGATCTGCGCTGTATCCTGCAATTTGCGATTGGCTGTTGGTTACAACGAGAGAATCCAGGCCTCCGAGCGGTTTCTTATTTTTGGCACTCGGTATTTTTTGAAGTTATACTTCTTTAGGCGCGTTATGAAAAACTGATGAGAGTGAAATTTCAAGATGCGCGCGCATCACTGTAACACAAAATTGTAACACAAAATTAACAGGATGAAGTTGCCCACTCAACCGAATTCATTAAGTCTCGAAACAAGATGCGCGCGCATCACTGTAACACAAAATTAACAGGATGAAATTGCCCACTCAACCGAATTCATTAAGTCTCGAAACAAGATGCGCGCGCATCACTGTAACACAAAATTAACAGGATGAAATTGCCCACTCAACCGAATTCATTAAGTCTCGAAAAATTTGAGGACTTTTTGTAAATTCACACTTTGGTATTACGAGTGGGGTTCTTTTTTTTCAAAGGTACTACTGCAAACGAAACGCTTGACAATTGATTTCCAAGGCATTACCGTGACGAAGATTCAAGGATATTTCTTAATTTTTTCAAAGCTGAATTCAATGCCCGAAATATTACATTAGTTCGTATTTTCACGATCAGTTTTTTAACGAATATTTTTAATTGAAAAAAAAAACCATCTTTATCTTCACTTATCGCTTACCGAGTCTTTGAACTTTGAAAATAGAACACTTTTGATAGAGGCTTTAACGGTTGCCCACTCCCTTAACACGCATCATTATCAGCTGCCAAGGTTATAACTTGTATAATACGAGGCAATAATTGGCAATGAACTGGAGAGTGTGAGGTTTAAAATCTTACAATTAGTTCGTTATCACCGATTCGACACTTGCTTAGCGGGGTTACAGCTAATATGACAATAAGGTGGGATTAGCGAAGCCCTGCAGCTGCCTCGGGATTAACATGAGCCTGGAATACAAAAGATTTACAGATGAGAAAAACTGATTGCTGCATCATGCAATGTCGCCATTTATTCATTCTTGAGAAGACGAAAGGATTACAGTAACTACAGTTCTGTTCGGTAGAAACAGTAATATTACAAGTGTCCGAATTTCTCTCCGTAATATATTTTTCAGTCACGTCGCGATACACGAACCAAATGCCCACGATTCGTCAAATACCAAATTCATTTACTGATGATTTTCAAACGATCGTGCAGTCAACGTAATGCGATTCTCATATTCCCAAGTTGATTTCCTACTTCCCTGTGAGCTGCAGCGAAATGTAGCGAGGCGTTTTAAGAAACACTGCCAATTGCCAAAGCAGAGGCTTGGCAGCGTGCACCAAGTTGGACGCTCCTCTGGCCATGTGTGACGCCTCGAGCAGAGTGCTGTAGGTCAGTTCGCCTTGCCTATCAGCGTTATTCCAGGCAAGAGCCAAACGTACCAGCAAAAACTAGGACCTTCTACTTCGAAAATGGATTGAAAAGCAAATCGTTCCGTGGTAATGGCAATTGCCGATTCCGGCAATTATCTTCAAATCCTTAATACGAATTTGCGTGTGGCCAAATTTTGACCACGATCATTCTAATAATCCCGTGAACTAGGCCATGTTTTTAAGTTTTACACCGTGAATTATACCGTTCGTAGACCGGAATGAACAACACAATCCCAATAAGTGGCGATATCATTATTCACGACTCACACGCTCTAGAATATCGTTCATGCATCACGCAGAGAACTGATTGGAGATTAATACAAGTAAAAACTTTCGTTTTCTAGCTTCCTGTGGTGGATCCGTTCCTAGAAAAAGTTTCCATCTCCGATCTTGGTGAGTATTCCAGAACAAAATATCGATATTACAATTAACGGAATACACGGTGCCTTCCTCGTCGAAATTGTTTTCACCCAGCCGAGATACTCTATACCTATACTATACGTAACAGTACACTGCGTCACATAATTGTCGCACCTATATTTGCGACGGCATGGAATACCGTAGCTGCACACCGGAGTATAGTGACTTCCTGACGATTTTGCATGAACTTTCATATACAACAATAGAATTTACGTTGCAGCAACGAATGTTGATTACTTTTTAATTTTTTTTGCATCTGCAAGTATATACATGTCAATTACATTTTAAAATATATTTTGAAAAAACCTAAATTTCTACACACCGCGCGAAAGTAAAAATATCCTCTACAAGGTTTTGACATTGTTGTATTTTTTTGTAGAATTTCATGCCAATATTTGCAAATTAGAAGAAATTTTGCTGCTACTATGAACGAGATGTCCCCGCATTCTCGACAAAATTTTACAGAGAAAATTCAAAGTGCATCACTTCGAAAACAAGTGCTTCGATTATGGTGATATGAAAGAACACTGTTACATTGTACGTGATGTATACCTAGTGCGGTGTTTGTAAAACTCATAATTCGTATTCATTATCTTAAGTTGAAATGGCGATGGTAGCGAGTATCCTGCAACGACCCGTTCGGATCCCCTCAATTGAGACGAATCACCCCATAAATTTCACACCAGGCTTAAGACTATAGTTTTTTTTACCGTCCGAAGATCGTCATGTACATGCATAAGTAAGTCCTTGGCAGGGTCGTCGTATCATCGCATCACCGCCGCAACTTGGATTGATACACGAATTGCGAATACTTTCTCACGAGTCGCCTGGGAGCGCCTTAGGATAACATATTTATACGCCGCCCAAATGTATTTATAAAATAGCCGACAGCCATTTTCTTCACCGCGCAAGCGTCTATGTTTGACATTCTTTCGGTACAGATGTACACGCGTAGCGTTTGACTCTGCCCTTCTCCTCTCAAATCAGCAATTAGGCTTAATATATCAGAGCTCGGAAACCATTCTGCTGGAGCTGTAAGAAAAGCAGGCCAACTTCAACGGAAGTGAACAATTGTGAAATTAACGATTTAACATTTTTTTTACACTTGTAAGCTTCGTTCTCATCTAAAACCAAATATGTACGATGAACGCGATACTCAAAGACCAGTTTTCTCTATATGACTTGGGTTGCGGTGAAAGTAGAAAATCTTGTACGCAGAACAGTTGATGTGCAAAAAAATACAATGATAGTCAATGTGGCATCTGAAATATTTTTGTTCCTTATTTTTCAACGAAATGCGAATGTTTCTCTAGCGATGAAAACAGTCGGGAAATTTGGCAAAATTGGCGATACCTATACAGGATGCGTCAAACGGACCGCGGCGTTGACCCTTGAATAACTTTTGAACAAATGCAGATATCCAAATGTAATTATGGAAAAATTTGTGGGTTCAAACAATCTAGCTTTTAAAACGGTGGGCAATCTCCTCCCACATTCAGGTGGTGGAAATGGGGGACAAAGTGAAAATATGAAATGACTAGTGCGACTCGGGTGACGGCTCGGCTGGAAGATCTTTTCAAGCGGAATAAGTAATGCTCGCCAAATTCCAGATTGATTGTTACATCACATCCAAAATACCGTTCGAACAAGAGGTCAATTTTTTTAAACACAATTTCTGCTCGATTTCTGTTCGAGCGCATCCAAAATAGTATCTGAATACAAAAATCACCTTCCGGACCCCACCCACGCATGTGTCAGCCAGCCGCCCCTGCCGGATAGCTACAGGTAGTTGTGCCATCTTACGGGAGAAGGGGGAAATCGAAATCGACCACCATTTTGAATGCGCTTATTGAACGGAGCTCAGAATAAATTTCAATTAATTCTTTGTTTTACTGCCATTTCGGTTGACTGTATGAACCAAGCTGAAAATTGGTGTGTATATTTTGCTGGAAAACAACTTTTAAACCAGCATTCGCTTAACTGTGATTGCTACTCAAGATTTTCACCCCACCCCCGAGCGTGTGAAGAAATTTCCCACTCTTTCAAAAGTTGAATTATTTCGGGTCCTATAAATTTCCTCCAATGTCATTTGGATGTTTGCCGTTAATTCAAAAATTATTCAGGGTTTCGATATTCATATATATTAGACGACACTTGAATCCATTCGCGTTCGAGATTCCGCTGTCTAACGGAGAGCAAGGCAACCGTCTCAGCGAAGGTATCTCCATTTGGACCCTGCATCAGACCTTTAAGCATCAGACGAGGCTATAGGTGTAGCAGCCGAAAGTTTTGCTGGGGGGGGGGGGCTTATACGGCTGGGATATATTTTTTGGCATACAACCCTCCGCTTCTGCCTTCTGCCTTCCGCGCTGCTATTCTCGGCAGAGTTTGGTGGAAGAAGAGAGAGAGAGAGGATCGTCTACCTATTCGCCCCAGCGTCGGGACGGTCAGTCATTCACGATCAGCTCGGAAGCTCAGCCGGGAGCTTTGCTTTTCGTGCCCGATGTATAACGGCCGCGTTTTGCAGGCTTCTCAGCTGTGACAGATGTAGTGCGAACCGGCGCTGATTTACAACTCTCGGTAAATGGTCAAATACCGCGACCAACCTCAAATACACGCGAATACGGTAACACGAGCGATAAGAGTATGGTGGGAAGGGGGTGCAATTACCCGCATATACCTGTATAATATTATGCGTGTTATAAATTTACAATCCGGCCCAACCGTTCCTCATTACCTTGCAATACATAAATACATGCATACATACGTATTGCCTGTGCTTGGCGCATGCCTATAATTACACGTATATATATATATCTGTCCATCGTACGTGCCTCTGCTCGACTTCGGTGTAATAGAACTGTACAATATAGCACCTACGCATTGGCAATATGTACCCTGGACGGACCGATGGGCGGGCGTGTTTCGAATTCTGTTTCCATCGCAATAGGACATGACGCTGTACAGCGCCAGATCAGAATTGAGCATGCTGCATAGGGCGGGTGGATGTATGAACATACGTAACACATGTACGTACACGCGTGCCGTATACCAGCCGAATACTTGCAACTGTACGCGCTACGTCTTATGCCGGTGCGCGGCGTGTTGTGCGAATGCGCATGCAGACACGCGTACAACGTGAATCTTATACGCAAATACGTATACTATACATAGGAGAATCCGTAGGGTGCAGGGGAAAAGATCGTGATGTACGTATACTAACCGGCTATACCGCTACAAGTCTATACCCTACGCGGTTACGCCGGTGTCCGAGCATATAATTCGCACACGCATGCATCTACGCCCATACCCGACGATTTCGATTTTCCACCCACGAAACGGCATGCCTCTTTTATTCTTCAAGTTTGAAGAAATCAAAATTTCCACCATCGAACACAACTATAAGAACCTGCAATGTGACGCCCCGTACTTGACACGTAACAAAAAGAAGTCCCCGCAACGTGTTAATGTAAATATTATGATATTTCTCATTGTTTCCAATTATTCTTACAGTTTGAATATATATGAGCGTAACAGGTATCGGGAAATGTGCAAAAACTGATGGCCGCAAATTCGTTACGTCGATGGTAGAAATAATCCACGATTGTGGTTCCCGCTATCCGCGGTCTTTGACTATGTTGGCATCCTTATTGAAAAAAATGGTAAATAAAAGGAATGAAGGATATACTTGTGTTCGCTACTTCCCTTTAAATCCAAAGCTAGCGTGTATAGTTGATGAAATTTGGAATTTCAATTGTCGAATGCGGTGCTCTTTTTTTGATCTAGCTGCCAAAATTGACTGAGTATTGTAAATACCAAACGATCCCTGGCTATCCTTATTCGCCGTCAGATAATTTAGTTTCGAGAAGAGCGTACGCTGAAAATATACTCGTACTTGCAGTTTGGTGCGACGCATGATCGTACATATTGACACTATAATTTTGACGAGGTCCGGTTGCTCGGTGGTATTTCTCAACGTCCGCAGTGTTCCATTGAACTTAGTTAGGTAAATGCATCAGTGAATAAACAACCATGTTCACGCCCATATACCCATATAGGTATACTTATCTGCAGTTTGTTCATTTACCGTTGGCTGCTCATTTGCGGGTGCAGTCACCCTACTGCAGTTTTATAGAAATCGGTTTACTGATTTATCGGACAAATAAGGCCACTAGCGAAACTGTACTCCGCAGTGCTAGCCTTTGCTTGAAATTAAATTCTGGAAGAAATATATATCAAATTTGAATTATCCGTGGTTTTCATTCATTAGGTAAGAAAAAAAAAAAAAAAAAACTAATTTCATAAATAGAAAAAACAGCAGGAACGTAGAAAAACGTTAAGAATACTCACATCAGGGAGAACGGCTGAACTCCCTTTCGCTGGTAGTATTTTTTTGCATAATTTATAATTTTTATAAATATATTCAATCAGCTTCTGAGGAGGCCCCCCCCCCCCCCCCCCCCTCAAACGGCTCAAACATCAAGTATTTGACAGTGTTTTCTCTTGGACCTATGACACCCAGAACCTACACATAGAAATCATGTATGGTTGAATCAGGTGAAATAAACAAAATTTGGATCTAATGAGATATGTATTAATTTCTTTCCGGGAAGTCAATAAATCACGATACTTTATCGGCTAGTTGCCCGAAAGTTTTCAAACTTTGACATGTATGACGGTCAATTCGATCAAACTTTATTTGACTGTTGAAAAATGGTGGTTGAACCGACGAGTTGATCCGAGGGTCACGCGCTAATTAGCTTCGATCGGGTGCATCAAATGCCGAATTCAGTCAGCTCAAAATATCTTACTCCAAACGTCTGATTTGTCTATTATAGGTATTATATAAATTGTATTGATACTGATTAAAATCTAGCTAAATAAAATGAACGCTAAGAGAATTTGGTTAATATCCTATATGTTCCTAGTTACCTATATACGCATACAGTGGTGATGTGACCGTACGATATTTCTTGGTCGCGGTTTCAAACCACCGGGCAATCAAAACACAGAAGTACAGTTTAACTTGTCTGGCTCCGATTAATCATTTACTGCCACCAGCAACTTTTCTTTCACAATATCATAGGTAGCATACAGATGGGCGTGACATAGTGACACTTATGTATGTATGTATTACGCAGCATTTGCTTTCTAGTCCAGGGAAGATAGGAAATAAATCGGAATTTTTTGGAGACAGCAGATATCGAGATGCGGTTTTCTGCATTGTGTTCAGGAAGGTCCCAGGAAAAAAGTCTATATCGTCTAATGGGGCCATTTTTCGAAAAATGCATTTCGCAATTGCATAATTACTTGCAATATTATGAGAACGACTGGAAACTCGGAAAAACCGCTCGGAAATCGTTACTCGGGGGTTTTTGCGGATGCTGAATTCAATTCTGACGTTAGAATTATCCGGGGGCGTTCGGGGGTGGCTCTGCGGGGGAGCCCGGGGGGTGATTGGGGGGAAAATTGCAGCGTCCATGAAAACAGACGAAAATCGTTACTCGGGGGTTTTTGAGGATGCAAAATTCAACTGTGGCATCAGAATTATCGGGGGGTATAAATTATAAAAATTTTAATTCAATATTTAATCATATTACACATATTATAAAAAAAAAATGGTTCGGAAATCTTTCCTGCCTGAAAACTGGATTCGAAAAAGGCGCCAAAACTATCAAGAGAGTACAGTATCGTTACCGCGGGTACCGGCGTGAACAGAAATCTTCTGTACCGACTGGAGAGAAAAAATATGGGACTAGAATTTGTGATTTTTCACTTTCTCCATTACCTTTTCCCGTAGAGCAACCGGAAGCAATTTGTTTATAATATATGTAATATGATTCAAGATTAAATTAAATGTTTATAATTTATACCCCCCGATAATTCTAATGCCAGAGTTGAATTCGGCATCCCCGAAAACCCACGAGTAACGATTTTCGTCTGTTCTCATGGACGCTGCAATTTTCCCCCCAATCACCCCCCGGGCGCCCCCGCAGAGCTACCCCCGAACGCCCCCGGATGATTCTAACGCCAGAATTGAATTCAGCATCCCCAAAAACCCCCGAGTTACGATTTCCGAGCGATTTTTCCGAGTTTCCAGTCGTTCTCATAATATTGCAAGTAATTATGCAATTGCAAAATGCATTTTTCGAAAAATGGCCCCACCAGACGATATAGACTTTTTTCCTGGGACCTTCCTGAACACAATGCAGAAAACCGCATCTCGATATCTGCTGTCTCCGAAAATTTCTTTATTACCGCTGATTTTGATCTAAATGCCCCGGACTATACACAAATAATCGATATGATGCGTCAGTCCGCCTGCAACGGCTCAGCTTTTCGATCAGTTATCTTGACGCCATTTTTGTTTGCGGCGAATGGTAATCTAATGTGTTACAGATACGGTAACAAGTTAGAGAAAGAAGTACCGTGAAACAGAAAATTGAATAATTAAAGTGCAACCGTGAAGGTTTACAGTTGCAGGCTTTCTATAATCGTTTTTGCAGTAAATCAATTTCTATGAAATGGGTGTAAGAAATGAGAAAAACCGAATGTCAGAATGGCCAATATTCCGAATTTAATAAGCTCGAATAACAAGTATGAGAGAACAGATACAATCAGAAATCTTAAGTCCCGAATGGTGCCCGATCAAAAGCTGCAGTTTACCTAAAATGTATTTAGCAGAGGGCTCTATTATCCGAACCCACTTACGTAAGACAACGTTAATCCAAGAATTCCGAGATGCAGAATTTAACAATGTATATGTATAGAGTCAATATTGTAGAGAATGAATTTGTAGAAAGTTTCATATTATCAGATGTCCAAATATTATAAAAATAAAAGTTAGAACTTTATCATCTAGAAACGGCGGAAAACCGATATCCAGAATGTAGAACGGTTTATTATTCAGAATCGTACAACTCGGAAAGATCAGTATTCCGAAAGTAACCGTATAGAATGGCTTAGCACCAGAATTTCACATTCAAAGTCAATCCAACTAGTCTATTTTGACTTGTAAAATGTTTCACATAACAGAATCAAACAAATTCTTAGGTGCATCGGGCGTACCTTCTCATCTGCAATAGTTTTATCTCATTAAAAGATTGAATACGACTTTTGTTTATCATAAACTTATATTTCGTGGCTTCTAATATGATGTAAGTTATTGACTCTTCTGATATATTGCGATTCTTCATTTTAACGATTCTGATATGCTGCAATTCTACATATATTCCGAGCCTTGTGTGAGATTACTACTCCGAGTTCTAACCGTTCTGATTCTTGATCCTTCGCATTTATGAATTCGAATAGATGAAAATTCTACTTTATGATCCATCCGAAGGTTATTCATTTGCATTAAGAAATTCGTCTCTTCAAGCACTGTTAAAGAATGTAGTGTGTAGATGATATGTTTACATTTGAATTCTTACTTCTAATGAGAAGCCACGCAAGACGGGCAAAAGACGTCTATTAAATGATATGCGGATATGCATGTCATTAATCACGAGAAGAAAATTGTTGAAGAATGTGAATTCGGAAATTTGGTGATTTCGAAAAATTAACGACGGAGCCAGGAATCGAACCTGGCGTCTAGAGATGCTTAGCCGGAGCCTTACTCCACCAGACCACCTAGCCGCCCTGACTCTGTTGTCGTTAATTTCTCTCATCACCACTGAGTTCGAATTTGTTTTCGTGTGCCTGTATACGTTATTTATTTGCCTTTGTGAGCAATCGCATTTGCCTCATTCCGCTAATGGCCTTTCGGAATTTTCACCAGTTGTGTATTCTAAATTCTGTAACTTCAAATTTCGATACCGTTATATTCTATTTCCATTATTTCTGGCTTGATGAAAATTTACCACTTTGTTCTTTCGTGATTATGAGTTTTCGATATATTTATGTTCGGAATTCTGACCATTCTGATTTTTGTTTTTTCTGATTTTTTACCCGCACCCTTTCTACGTCACATTTACGTCACAAATTCTATTGACTCGGATACAAATTAGACTGTTGGAAAGTACGTATGAATAGAGAAACTATAATATACGAGGAATATAGGTAGGTATACAGATCATTTCAATTTTAATAACTGCACGTGTGCGTCTTCATATTAGCGTGCGCGTGAAGAAACAGTAGCAACAGACACGCGAAGATGATCGTGGTGATGATGATGATGATGACGATGACGACGATGACGATGACGATGACGATGACGACGATGATGATGATGATGATGTATCAGTAGTGGTAGTAGTAGTAGTAGTAATAATGAGCATAATAAAGTAAAACAGAAGAAATATCGCGTAGAAAATATTGGTAATAAGGTAACGCAAGATAATCATTAATCTGTCACCTTGTTGAATTCTACCGATCGTCCGTTCATATTTAGGCTGATTGTTACTTGTACTGTTACATACCCGCGGAAAGTAAGCTTATCAATGAAATAAAAAAATTTTCCGGTGATCAGTGATGATTTTGGCAAGAAATGCTGGCGCTGCATTATTATTCGGACAGTGAAGGTGTTCGTGCGGTGCTAAGGCAGGTAGCGAGTGCATGGTGGAGTCAGGAAGACGACGATCCCGTATACTCGAAGGACCTGATAAAAGAATTCGAAGTAGAGAATCCACCCCTCGAAGATGAGCTTGCATGGATTCTCTTCAAAGGTATAATATAAATTTGATCGTGCAAGGTCGAGTAATACCGCATTGACCGGAATTAAAAAAAAAATACACACTAAATTTCGTAAATTTTTTTAAAGTGCCACATAATAGTAAATGAAGAATATTTCACAGTGCATTCAACAAAGGCTTCTTTTCTTGCTTCGGCACTATAAATATATGTGGATATGAGTTAGGGAACAAGATGCTTTATGGCCACTACGATGTATAACGTATACCGGTGTGAGATTATACAAAAAACAAAAATATATTTAACTCTGGGAATCTGGCTTCACCAGACCGACGTCCGATTTTCCTTTTTTACAACAATTAAATGATAGATTATCGGTTCACTTGCCGTACAATCCCTACAGGGCGAAATTACGATGGTCTTAGCAACTTATCTTCTCCAGATGCCTCGTCGATCGTTGGCTCTTTCTTTTAAACTCCGGGGACTCTCGGACGGTGATTTGGCGGAGAATTAATTTGTGGAATCTTCCGGTGTTCAACTCGATCGGGATGGGCCGTCGGTATCCAGTCCACGTTACCCTCCCTTCCTCCTTCTCCAGTTATTACAAAGTGGCACGCGACTAATCTCTTCAACGTCCCCGGAGAGAAAGAGAAAGAGCCAACGATCGACGAGGCATCTGGAGAAGATAAGCTGCTAAGACCATCGTAATTTCGCCCTGTAGGGATTGTACGGCCAGTGAAGCGATCATCTATTATTTAATTGTTCTAAAAAAGGAAAATCGGACGTCGGTCTGGTGAAGCCAGATTCCCAGAATTAAATATATTTTTGTTTTTTGTATAATCTGACAATGGCGCCCAACTTATGGCACGAAACCGACGCTAATATATAATAAACAAAAGATTAATTTGTTATAAATCGTGATAAGGCGTATGGAAGAAAAGCGTACTGAAATCTACGTGACAAAATTGGGTAGAATAGCTAAGCAGAAATTTAAGCGTTACAATTTTTCAAATAGGTGTACAGAAGAAATCAAAACAAACATGCCGATAGTGCGTGATGACGAGGTCGTAGCGACCGAACGACGAGAGTTAGAAATGGAGTTTAAAAGAAAGAGCCAACGATCGACGAGGCATCTGGAGAAGATAAGTTGCTAAGACCATCGTAATTTCGCCCTGTAGGGATTGTACGGCTAGTGAACCGATCATCTATCATTTAATTGTTGTAAAAAAGGAAAATCGGACGTCGGTCTGGTGAAGCCAGATTCCCAGAGTTAAATATATTTTTATTTTTTGTATAATCTCACACCGGAAACATCTCTCGAAAGGGCCCGTTCCGAGTCACGCGGTCACCGCCATCGCCAATCATAAGCACAAGTTTTCGATCGGAGCCACGGTCTTGAATGCGGGTCTGGCAACGGCCACGATATGACAGGTATACGAACTCGATCCACATATATTTCAATTTCCGCAACTACGTGGCATTGTTGTTAGTGGATGCACGTACAGTAATATTCGTTAATCCCTTCCCCTTCCGGCTACCTTGTTTTCGGTCCGAAGCAAAATGCGAGTTGAATTCTATACGAGTTATGTTCAAATCACTGGCGGTGAACCGACGCGACGTGAGATATAGGGAGTCATTGTCACATTTATGAATGTTAGTCGCCCTGACAAAACTACTGCTCCTGCTCTCGAATTTTAGCGCATGCGCGTCAAACTATTCAGTCGTTACAAATTCGTTCTGTATATATGTTTAAATAAAAAAAAAAAAATCTCGTCCAATTTTTAAACTTCCATTTTACACTCCTTATTGAAAGAAAAGTTCTCTGTTGTTCCAATGCCAACCCGATAGCTTTCCTAACAGAAATCCTTAGTCTCAATCGTTTAAAAGAAGGAAAAAACCAAATCAAACTGCTAAAACGGATTTTGACTTATGTAGCGAGCGCAGTGTCACCTATTTCGAGAACACGCGACCACGCGCCGCTCGGTCCCTAAACGGCCTCTGGATGTATGTAATTACAAATATGCGTATAGTATACAGATAAAAAAAAAATCGCACATCTCCTACACATTAAATAGGTAAATATCAGATGCGTATTATCTCCCGCCATTATGCTGGCCCTCTGAAGGTAAAGTCACTTTGTGAAAACCGGCACGCTGATTGTAGGACCTGCAATTTATCGTCCTTTGCGCTGTAAGCCGAATACGGTTTTACAATATCATCGCCGAGATAGGGAGAGACATTAATATACGTGACTATTCATTTCGTTGTACAATGTATTCTGTAACAGGGCTTATCGTACATACGTATGAAATATCCATGGCTTTCGCAGGGAGTTTTACACCGGGGCCATGGTGAGAATATACGGAGTTCCTTGAGAATTTCATATTTTTCAGTGAGCCATTGCATTCTTTTCTCAAACAGTTCGGGTATCTTTTCTACTGCTCGCGCAAGATGATGTTAAAGTTAGTAACGTCAACGTAACGAAACGTCAAGGAAAAAGTCCTTATCGCACAATTTTAGAATGATTTTCAAGGAGTTGGCTTGTCAAAATATGTGTATATTCTTTTTATCATGGCTTACTAAATTTCAGACGTTCCCAAAGTTGGGAAGAAACGATTTTTCTTAAACATGCATCGTTACAGTAACGTTACCAACTTCATCCTCACACAACAAGTATAGTAGAGCTGGTGAGCACAGACGAGTGAGCAGAGCTAAAACGATGCGTGACTGCAGGCGCAGGCTATTGTAATTTACAACGCCGTTACATCGGTCGTGAGTATGAGATCTGCCACAGCCGCAGAAATAAAATGCTTCGTGTAAAATTAAAAGTCTCCATTTATGTCGTACCTATTGGCAAAACGAGAATAACGGATGATTCTGTCAAACGGGGAATGTAATTACCAACTTGCAGAAAGCGCACTATACTCCCTGAGTATTCTCTCGATATTTCGAATAATTCAGACGGAATCCAGAAGAACATGAAAAAATACCATCAATTCACAGTTTTCGGAAGTCATTCAATTTGATGTTATTTAAATTTTTTTTTTTTTGTCCACCGTATCCGTCTCGAATCCAGGTTTGATCGTATCTAATGAAACGATAGTGTTACACCATCAAAAAATCGGAAGTGCCCTTCACCTCTTCTCACTGCGTTCCTTGAAATTTTCGATAGCATCGTCTAATTTTATAATTCTTAGGGCACCCTGAAAATCGTAAAACTTTTACCCGAAACGTTTCTGCCTTTAAAGTCCATTTTTCACCTTGCGTATCGTGAATACATGAACGTATATTATGTATATGCGTACAATTACACGTGTCGCATAAACAGCCGTGCGCAGATGCAAATAGAGTATAATTCACACGACTTATATTCCGTTAAACATAATGGCACAAGTTACATTACAGTTCTTTCCGCAGAGTATGTCTAATTGTCATCGTCTGCATGACCATTCTTGTCACAGTTGTTTGTCATTGCTCGTCAATATAAGTATAAAAACATAACATGTCGCGACGTAATGAGAAAAAGTTGCTATATATTATAAAATCTTTTGGATTCCAGAGGAAGACGAATCACAGATCTTTGTAAAGTTCTTCAAATTTCACAAATGTTACGATCTGATACCTACCAGTGCCAAACTCGTTGTATTTGACACCCAGCTGCTCGTTAAAAAGGCCTTCTTCGCTTTGGTTTATAATGGTGAGTTAATGATAACTATAACAAGTTAAGATACTACTATCTTATTGTTCACGCTTCGCATATTAATACATACTGTGCAATCTGCGATGTACAATGTGCATACATAGTATACACATATACATCATTCAATCGGCGTTGTCGTTACTATAATAAACACTTTTTATTTTACATACCCGCGTAATGAGCTTTCACATTCGAATTTTCGTCGTGTACTTATTGTGGGAAAAAAATGTAATCTGAGGTGCTTTGGATGCACAGAAGTATAATCTCAGCGATTGTAGAATCCGTTTGAAGCTGGATCCTCACAAACCGTGAAAAAGGAATCGTTTCTGCACAACAAGCCGTATATTTTAATATTCCCGAAATTATTCTCAAATTCCATATTTTTATCTGAAAGCTAGAAAGTTTTTATACAGGAAACTGATTTTTTCGGGCAGTGCTGATAATAGAATTACGGTGGAAGCTATGCGATTCGTTTTATAAAGCATGAACATTTTTTTTTATTTCAGTAAAACATTCATAATTTACGGAGCATTCCGTGACATCTCGATCAACATTCTACGTTAATGTCTCAGATTGGCTTTATAATTTTTTGTGTGAATGTACACGACGGAAAATGCAATCGCAATTTTCTTTCAAATTTTTCGACCCAACTAATCTGAAGTATAATCTAAAAGCTTGGAAAAAAAAAGAAGAAAAAAGCACACACTTCTAAAAATGTATTTCATTACAAGTTAGGGCGTGCGATTGATCGAACAATCGATTTTACTATTAAACGAATTATCAGTTTCTTTGATTATTCGATTAATTGAAAAAAGAAACCGATCGAAAAAAGTAATTAATCCATTAATCGGCCCGTTGAATTAATTATTATCGAAGTCTACAATTAATCGATCAATTGCGCAGCCTTAATTTTGCAGTGAAATATATTCCTACAAATACGGATAATATAAAGATATTTTGCTTCATATGTTAACAAATTAAAAATCTTTCGCCGATACCACAAACATTTTAGGCTTGATAAAATTAATCGTACCTTCCCCCGTGTTACCCTCTCCGGCATCTTCCGAAGAGTTGAGTTTTTTTTATGTAAAAAAATACCACCAGCTTCCAGATGAAGATATCAAACTTGAGGCGAGAGTTGTCGTGCATTGAGAAAAAGGACACATTTTGTTGTGAAAAAAAAATGTTTTTTCGGACTTTGCGATTCATGATGACCCAGCTTGGAACAGACTTTTCTATATTTAAAACACATTACACGACATGTTATCTCAGCGACATGGATACGATACAAGTTTGAATGTGAAAAATTAATTTTTTCAATTTAAAAAAACTGACAAACCGTTTCTCTTTGACCGCAAGATCTAAATGTCTGAAAGTTGTTGAATTGCCCCCCCCTCGGCACTTACTACAAGATGATTTAACAGAATTGCAGAAAAAACGGAATTTCGGCTCCGGAATGTTTGCCAATAATTGGTGTAATAAAGACGCCCCATTAATGTATGTTTGTATGTGGTATAAAGACGCTTTTGAAATGAGTTACATATAATATCAATTTATTGGCATCTGCATATTACAGTATACGTGCAATATATATTCAACATAAAGATACTGCACATCCGATTATTTTGATATTTCACTAAAATCATTCCCGTGTCTCCCCGATCGAACAGCCTACCGTACCGGGAATATCGTATTATCCCATATACAATACGCGTATACGGGTAGATTGTGAAAAGCGATTTCGTCCAATTCGCTTCTAGTATCTGAAACCCGGTATAGTATATTAATTTTGTGCAGAGTGTCGAGAATCAAAAGTATGTACCTAATTACTAAAACCGCGAATGAAACCAAATTGTATGTTATAATGTAATTATTCACTCGAATCGCAGGTGTAAGGGCGGCTCCGTTGTGGGACAGTTCTCGGCAAGAGTTCGTGGGAATGCTGACGATCACAGATTTCATAAAAATTCTACAAATGTATTACACCAGTCCATCCGTTACAATGGATGAGCTCGAAGAACATGAACTCGATACCTGGAGAAGTAAGTATTATAATTATATATCTGCATACGGGGTTATTTATTGAATATTAGCTACGACTGAGACCGACGTAGGCGATGTGTAGGTACCTAACATTTTTACTCCAAAATTTGCCTAGAGAATATGGCGTATTACATGTCCACTCGGCTGACATTTCGGCTAGACCATTTCGGATCCCCTTGTCTTATCACTGTCCCAACTCTAAGAGGCATTCATACTTTCCTAAATGTCTTCTAAAACTATTTTTTATTTGGGATTTCATCATTTGCCTAAGTTCAAAATAATTTGTCTACTTCGAAAAGTTCGAAATTAATCTAAAATATTCTGCCCTACAGGATGGCAATAATTTTAAGCCACTTTTAAACTTAAAAATGTCACATGAATATTTTCCCTTTCAGTTCAGCAATTTTGCGAAATATTATTGAAAAAATGTAATACCGAAGGGTTCTAAGAGCTGGTACGTACGCACGGATTGTAACGAGAAGTATCTGCGGTAGAATTACGTAAAAAAATGTACGACGAATGTAAATTCAATTTTCACCTGACCATCTCCTTCCAAAATACTACTTATCAGGACTTCAACCACATTTGAAGAATCGCGGGATCCATCGGACTATGTTTACCCATTCAATAAAATTTCTCGAAATTGCTTCAATAAGTGGGAAAAAGTTATTCGTTGGAAATGGCCCAGAATTGTCGCTATTCCATAAAACATTCGATAGATTTCCCCCAAGCTTCGTCGTGTGTGTAATAAAGTTGGTTTTACGCGATAGGCCAAAGTGACACTTTCAAGTAACCTGATTCGAGATTCCTTCAAAATCATTTAATGCATTGACCGTAGAAGTTCTGAAGGATCAAGTTCATCCGCTCGTCAGCATTGGGCCAGACGCATCCCTGTACGATGCTATTCGCACCCTCATCAAGAACAGGATCCATCGTTTGCCCGTCATTGATCCTGACACTGGAAACGTCCTATATATACTGACACATAAGAGAATACTCAGGTTCCTTTTCCTATACGTGAGTATAGATTGATGAATATGTACAGGGTTTTTCGTTTTAATGAATCCAGTCAAATGTCTTGAAAACAAAACGTGGGAGTGAAAAATGTTTCAAACAAAAGTCGCGAGGTTCGAAGGGGGAAAGGAGACGAGAGTGTCGGATTTTCCGTAAGTGGACTCGCCAAGGTCAGATGAAGGTCAACTCGGTTTTATTTTTTAATGGAACAGTATATTTTGTTCATCGGCCTCTGAAAGGGCATCAAATTCTGCAAAAAAAAGTACTTGCATACTTACCACCTAAACTCGACCGGTGATGAGATACGAGCCTTGACCGGCTCATCACCGGTCGAGTTTAGGTGGTAAGTACGCAAGTCCTTGGGTCCACTTACGAAAAATCTGACACTCTCGTCTTCTTTCCCCCTTCGGACCTCGCGACTTTTGTCTGAAACATTTTCACTCACACTGTTGGTTTTCGAGTGGTTTGACTCGATTGATTAAAATGTGACACCCTGTCTGTATATTATGTGTTTCGTGACCAATTGTACATATTGTGATGGTTCGTCGTGTGAAGGTCAAAATGTAAATTACGCCTAAGGAAAAAAAAAAAACATTACAAGTTGGATCGCAATACTAAATTCGTCGAATTCATGCTATTCCTTTATTTCTGCGTCAAATGGAAATGCATCAGTCTTTTTGTTCAGAACTGTGTATACAATGGGGCTGTTGAGCCTTTTTTTTTGCATTTGAGATACGTGAACTCAGGTATTTGGAGATATATATACATCTCAACGTCGAAATCGACCATTTTTATGTTCCCACGGGCTCAAGTGCTTTCAAATAATAGAAAAATAATTCCCTGAAAATTTGAGTTCTCTACATCAACTCTAAGACAGCCCGCTTTGCGATCTAAGTATAATATGGAAATAATATAGGACGACCTTTTTTTGCTCTTTGAAATTTGACAAGTCGTCGCCGAATGTACCGAAAATAATGGAAAATAAATAGTTTTGTCGAGTTGAACACAAAAAAGCTCAGATGCATAAAATTGCGTAAATGAAAGCGTTCGTATGTTAATTCACGAATTTGATTTAACTTTTAATATCAACATATATGTATATATATCGGGAATCGTATAAAAATCCTACTACTCTAGGACGATTTTCTATGTCTAATTTATACTGATTTGCGCTCCAGATTCTCGAGCTCCCGAGGCCTTCCTTCATGAGTAAAACGCTGAGAGAGCTAAGGATAGGAACATTTGAGAACATAGAAACAGCTACCGAAGAAACTAGCATAATCTTAGCGCTCAAGAAGTTCGTCGAAAGGCGGGTATCGGCGTTACCGATCATAGACAACGATGGAAAATTAGTCAACATCTATTCCAAGTTCGACGTTATAGTAAGCAATTTATTTTCACATTGGACTCCTCCATAATTTTGCTCAAGTTTAGCTGGATTTTTTCTGATATTCACCATCGCTCACAATCGCTTTCTATTTCAGAATTTGGCGGCAGAGAAAACTTACAATAATCTAGATGTTTCGTTACGAGATGCCAATGAACACAGAAACGAGTGGTTTGAAGGGGTACAAAGCTGCAAGCTCGATGAAACATTATTTACTGTAATGGAAAAAATTGTACGAGCTGAGGTAAATAGTGGGATCGTGTTGAAATGAGTCGTCACTGTAGTATATGTACGTATCACACAACATGAAATCTAATCATGATATTTCTGCCATTTCAGGTCCACCGACTCGTCGTTGTAGACGACGATGATAAAGTGATCGGTATAATTTCGCTATCTGATCTTTTATTATACATCGTCCTGAGGCCATGTGGTAATAATGGTTAAATCCACGTTATTATTTTTCCCCCCAATAAATCTTAAGAAAGTTCGCGCATATCGTATGCTCTGACTAACAGTGCAATTCTGTTCCAATCAAATTTCTGATGAGTTGTCGCCTATAGTTTATTAGAACGGGTGGTAAAGTGGGTGCGTTTTGTAATTTTCTTTTAGTCGTTTGTCGAACCCTATTTATCGAAGCAAATCTAATTCACGCTACGCAGACTCTTTCTGTTTCGTGGTATGTATCTGTATTCCGTGAAACATATTTCCGTATCGCAGGAACTCGTGTACTTTTATCACAAGTGTTTAATCCGTTCTTGTCAAAGTTTTTTGTTGGCGCGTTCAAAAACCCTATATGCCTCTTCGGTGGCAATGCTGCTTCAGGGACTATTTGTTTCAAGCGAACCTTTCTTGTTTTCCGTTAATCGAAAATTCTGGCCTTTCGGTGAACGGTAAGTGTAGGATGGCCTGCAACTCCTGATATTCGGAACAAATTGCAGCGCCTGCAACTTCGAGGAACAATTGTCACAATCAGTAGATCCTATATGGTCCAACCAACTCCGGCGAGTGGGAGATGAGTTTAGTTTACGCCAAACATTTTTTGATGTTAGACCTCTTGTTCGATTTACCCCCCGAACCGGCGTCTTTATAATCAACGCTGAATTTCTTTATAACGTATACCCGACCAGTTGACGCGATAAATTTTAAGAGTTAAGCACAAGATGTGTGTGCACTCTCATGTGCAAGCACCAGACGCTATGCTTACATATATTTACGCTATATTATTTATATATAATAGCGTACACACATCTTGTGCCTAACTCTTAAAATTTATCGCGTCAACTGGTTCTTGCACCGGACTGTGTCAAAAAAATCAACTATTTTTTTAAACATTCAAGCCGAAAATATTGTTCGAAATGACGAAAAAAGGATGCTGTCTTAGTTTCATCTCTTAGTATTAAAATTTGGAGGTTGGCTCATCGCGATTTTCTATTTCCCATTTAAATAACATCGGAAAAATTTGTTTATTTCCATGCCCAATATCTTGTCTATCATGCACCTGCTACAATAATAGGTACCATTATATTAATTGTACAACTTATGGAGCTGTTTAAATAGCACTTCGGTATCCTACTAAAATTTTTTGTACAATTACACACACGCACACGCACGCACACGTCTTTTACCACTGTAAGTGCATAACTACAGTCATACAGGTTAGCATAGTTCAAACCAGATTTTCTAATTGCTTGCCATAGGCGATGATGATGGTAGCAGTAACAAGGATAGTTTATTATCCTTACGGGATAAAGATTCTGGAACGTCGAAAGAACCAAGTTTAGCCGCTTCCGAGGTCTCGCTCGTCGATCACGGGGATACCGAAGGAGACGAGGATGCTGATAAAGCGGATAATAACCGAACAACAGCAGTAGCAGTTGCAGAAGAACAAGTAACCCGTAGAATACCTAGTCCTCCACTCAGTCCAACGGCATCTGATATTTCGGACCACTTATTAGTAACCCAATCACAGGAGCCAACATGGCGAGAAGTGACAGTCTCTGGAGGCGAATAACGACATCCTAGTTAGTCTCGACTGGTAAAGCATTATTTTCTACAGCCTAAGCAACCTCACCCACTCGTCAAGGGATATCTAACTAAACTGAAGTATAGCGATCACGATGCTTTTGCTACAATGCAAGTACACCTATAATCTCCGGAGAGTCATCAAAGATAATCAGAGTGAAGTTTCTTATGTATTTTACAAATATGTCCAGTTATTCGTTTTATATCCAATTCCAATTGAGCAATTCAATTCATATTTCGCAGCAAGCAGTAGAGTCTAATTTTATATAATAGTATAATTATCATCGTACACTAATTGATTCGATTCATTTTCACCGTTAGGTTTGAAACTAGCATGCAATTATGGCCATCAGCATATTGTTTTGTACATCGAGAAAGGACCGTAATTGATTATTGATATGCATAATAATATTGTATAACGTTATAACTGTACGAGGTTAAAGTAAATGAAGCAACAAAAAGTTAAACACTAGTAATTTGTGATACTTTGAGAGGGTTTACTTAATGAATAATGCAAACCTTTGCCTTCCGCGGGTGATTTTTAAAGTCAGAAACGGGTTTGAAAAAAAAAATAAAAATATTACCATATGCGATCATATTAGGGGTGTTGAAATGAAAATCTAATTATTCGAAATATTTGAATTATTTGTGATTTAAAATTACTTGTATACCCCTAGAATATATGTACACGAATAATGATGATGATAATAATAATATTAACAATATTAACAACAACAATAACAAAGAATAATAACACCATCTGTAAATATAGATATTATAAATTACTATATTAATAAGTATGAAATGAATTTAAACAATGAAATATGATTAGAAGCTTACATCAGAAGCCAGGCAACTTGAAATAATTCTGAGAAAATTTCTGAGCTTCTGGTAAGCCACACACAGTTTTGTAGAACATTGCAAAAATTATAAGCATCAATAAAGCCGCCAAGTACAACAATGTTTTACTGGTATTTGTTGTGAAATCAAACATTAAAATCAAGCACCAATTAGATCTTCAACAAGTTCAGAATAAGCACGTTGTATAGTCGAAGCTTGCTGTGCGATGACATCTCGTAATAATCCCGACGACGTGCCGACACCAGTTTCATCTCAATTTCACAAAATATCGTGAAGAAAAATAGAAATTTCCGTTGATTACAGTCATTGTAGCATAACGAACGTTACATTGCGACTGTGCGCCGCAGACGTACTTACTGGGCAGACCGATAACTGCGATTTACGCGCGTGTGGGAACCAGAATCGAAAGACTGTCAACCGAGCGCAGTTCAGTAGCTGATTTGTCGTATCGTTTCAACTTGAGCGCGTACATACGAGAGAGGGAGAGGGAGCTAGCTCTTGCTTCATAGTTCCACGAAATTCGAGTACCTTTGCACTTCCTCCTTGGGGGGCATAGCCATTTGGAAGAAGAAGAAGAAGAAAAAGATGACTGTTGAATAGCTCACGCCGTATCTATTCAATTCGCCGCTATGATTGGTTAGAGGCTATCAGAGCCAACCTTATACATGACTCACTAAAACAACAGAGGTCTGAATCGACTTTACTCAGGTGAACTTACGTTTAAGGTGCAATGCCAATAAAATTCATGAGCCGGGTAGCTGAAAACCTTTACAGCTTGACGTTGTACACCAACCTAAAATGTAACATTACGCTGTCACTGACAATGAGCGTACTATGTGGAAATCGATTTTTGACAAATAGTACTTCGATTACAACAGGGAAAACAATATGACGCATTCAGTCAGGACAATGTTAGCCTTGACATGCATGATCGTGTCGGCCTTTAGTATACTGCGATTCTCACATTGTAGTCACGATCTAATACCCACCGTCGGTCTCCATGGCATAAACGTGATTGGTTCAAACCATTCTGGGATCTTATACACAGCGACCATCTCGAATCCTCTCGCTTTATAGCAAACATTGTAAATATATCACTCAGATTCATAATTCTAGGCTGGTAATCGCTGGCCCATGAAACGGTTGCTTTGTCTCGGGAAAGTACCAAAGTGAAGACGATGCGCTACGTGAACTGGTTTTAAATCCATATTTTACGAACACTGGGTTATTCAATCATACAATTATACAGAACAATGGTGTGTCATTTAATGATAAAAAAATAACCGCAAGGTAATCTCCCTCCTCAGCGAACTTTCGACTTTCTTCTGTTTTTTTTCATTGCACGTGATTTTTTGTTATTTCCACCACTGTCATACTCCTAAAATAGAAAACCATTTTTGGCTTAAGGTGTGAACATGTGTTTTCGATGTTGCGTCATTCAAAGTAAATGTGTTTGCGTTACCAAAGTATCATCTATGACGGTTGCTTCCTCTTTATATGGGTAGTGTCTCTTATTTTGGGTAACATTTGCATCACTTGCGTTGTCGATGACTGGCATCTGGTTAAACATCTCGTCATATTCAACATCGTAATCTGAATGTAGCCCGACACAATTTTCTGTCGCAGTACTTGTCACGGTTGACCGATCAGTTGAACAACTTATGGGCCTGGTGTTTTCGACATTGTCTTCCAATAACGGGCTGTTGGCTTCCAATGAAAAGTTTGATCGCAATAACACTGCATTCAGTGAGAATACCAAATAAACCTATAAACAAACATTCGCCAAATTTTGAAATTACTCAAACATATTATTGCAGTGGGAATGTAGATCTTCTATCACTGTCATCGCTAGTTTCTGTGAGAAATTATATTCTAATTAGCCATTTTGTCCCCAACAATCTAATATCATTACTTATCCATGGTTCTCTTTGCAAGACTATATCACACGGGATCGATGGATCTCTTTGGCATAGCTTCTCTATGATAAAAAGTGGTTAAAAGTCGCCAGTATTGAAACAAAAGTTCTGATACTGTATGAGATGTAGGTAAGTACGAAACACAAACCTAAAATTTACTGAAAATTTCGAGTCACACGTGAATACTTCCTCATAAACTGTTTACCTATTCCTTGAGAGCTATGTTACAGAGAGTGAAATAGTATTAGGAAATCAAATTGGGAGCTGAAAATATTTTTAGCCGAAATGAAGAGCCAACACCAAAAGTTACGTTGGCAATGTCTTCAACTTAATATTATATTAAGAACTACAATTTCCTGTCATCTTCGTAATTTTTCCAAATTGACTTCAACAACCACCCTGCAGACTACACCTAAACCGAATAGGCGGGCTATGTCAAGGTCCGGATTAACAATAAGGCTGAAAAGGCTATAGCCATAGGTCTTCGAAATTGTTGGCCCTTCAAATTTCGAAATCAAATTTTTCAAAATAGTACATAGATTTTCAAAAATTCGTAAAAAATATTGCCAAATAGATTGAGCCGCTACAGACTTGCAGAAGGATGCCATAGATTTAACGGTCCGTAATGCAACTAATAACATCAAATCTGATTTGATCATTCTAATTGTGCCACATTGGGTGACGCATAACTGTAAGAGTTTGAGCATAGGTCTGCATCATGTCTGTGGCGCTAGGAATCCTTAGTTTCACAGTAATGGTCATAATTGTTTTCCCAATACCTCTTTCAACAGTTGTTTTGTTTCTAAATGGTGAATCCTTAGGTGCCTGTCCAGGCTAACACTCGTTATTAACGGATGTAACTGACTGCAAGCTAAATCTGTTACTCCGCCGGTAAAACCTTTGTACGTATTCAAAATTTTTCCAGGATTGCGCAGATCGATTAAATTCATTCTTCCTTTCCCAGATCCGACAACTACGTGCCTGAAGTAATTAAACACAGATAATCATGTATGTCTACCGGTTGTTTTCTGTTAACCCTTAGATTGCCGGAAAGTCTATATATAGTTTCTGTCGTTGATCGGAACTTCAAATATGTTATATATATATATGATACAGACACAACATTTTGAAACTTTCTAAGGGCAACAAAGCTATTAAAATTCCGACAGTCTAAACATCAAACTCTAATTGAAAATTGTAGCCAGAGTAAAATCGTCACATTTCACATTTCCTAGACCCAACTTCGATTTTCTCACAACCATAACCGATGGAAATGAAGACTCACTTCTTAGCAGTGAGGGGTAGTACAGGTATTCACAGGGTATCTACTGCAATCGAGAATTTAGGTTCTAGGACTATTTCAGGAGGTTCTGGGACGATTAAGTACAAAATTTTATAACCTTAATTTTGCTAACTTATAAATTTCTGAGGATAGGATAAGTTGATTAGATTGCATGTCCATCTGTTAAAATTTAACGCATTCAAGGCCGTGTATTACAAATCAAATGTTGCAGTTTTCAAACAAAAAAATGTATTACGTCAGCTTTTCTAGGATAAATCAAAATATTCCAGGACATTTCCAGGTCTTAAAGGAGAAATTTTTGTTTGCCAGGATAATTACAGAACCTAAGGATAGTTAAGGAGCAGTAGATACCCTGCATTTCGCACATATGGTGACGTCATTTATAGTTTCATGACGGGCAATGCATCGAATGCTCGGATGTGTATCTATTTGTACGTGCATATGAATCATGATTGAGAATCAACTTCCATGTTATAGATATATGGCGCTTCAAAAAAGATATTGTCCAAACTTACTTTTCCTTATGAGCAGCTGCAATAGTTGTCAAAGCCTCATCTTTGATCTCAAGATTTATTAATGGCCTTCGCTGTGTGGACCTGGGATCGTATAAACGAACCTAAAATATAAATGAGGTGTCATATGAAAGATTTAAACCTAAGATGCCAGTAAAAATATAAAATGAGCACATACTCACATGGCCATATTTACTTGCTGTAACAACTGAACTGGTGTTCGGCAAAAAAATTAGATCAGAGACCCAAACGGGCATTCGCAACTGGCATATGTCAGGTGGAACATTTTTTTCAATAAACACTTTTTCCTGCTTCTCCAGGTCAAACAACTTCAAAGGATTTTCACGACCTCCGGTGGCGATTATATTTTTATTCACGATCGAATGCCTCATTCTCTGCAAATTTTCACCAGCATTTATCGATATTTGTTCACTCTCGTTGTATCTCCATAACTTCACATGACCCGTTTCAACTGCTGTTATTACAGCGCTAAAAATAAAATCATGCGCCCTAGTATGTTGATAATTATTAGGAATATGTATAGTAGGGTGATTCACCGAAAAAAAAAAAAAATTTTTTTTAGTGCTGCTCTTTCATAAAACTGTTGTTTATGATGAAAAACAAACCCCCTGCAAAATTTGAGTTTAATCGGATAAGATTTAGAGGTCCCGCTTGCGAGTTTTCGTGTTTACATTGAAATAGTACGTAAAAAAAAATGCTTACTGTAACTCACCCTCGATTTCGCGGGCAATATATAGACGAAAATGAAAAATATCAAAAGACCTGTTTTGTAGATAACAATATTTAGTACAAAAAAGGTCATTTTTTATTCAATTTTGCATCTCTTGAGAAATATTGCGATTGAAAAATGAAAAAATTTAAACATCAAAAATAATCGTATTAAATTCAGAGAAAAAATAAGTTTTTATTATTTTACATTTCCATCTATACTTTTACGCGAATTCGATGGTGAGTTAAGGTGAGTATTTTTTATGTGTTATTTCGATGTAGAAAACGAAAATTCGAACATTGGACCCCTAAAACCTGCCCGATCAAGCTCACATTTGCAGGGGATTTGTTTTTCATCACAACAGCTTTATGAGGGGGAGGCACTAAAAAAAAATATTTTTTGGGGCGAACCACCCTACGTATAGTCGGTACTGCACAAAAACGTCGTCTATAAGTAACTCTGCCCATTTTTTGCATGATAGTGTTCTGATATGTTACGGTTTTCCTAGTTATTTATAAATATTTCGAAATTCTTTTATTCCTCCACCTTCCAATGTGGAATCCAATCCACGGATATTTACGAATAATAATCATTGTTCGTTGCTTTGTATATATAATTATAAAATTTTCAGAGTTCTCCAACAACTTTCAGTTGCTAGCAGGTTGTCCACTCAACATAGAAACTAAGATAACTTAACGATGTCAAAAAGTTTCGCAGCGAATCACAAAATCAATGTACTTGTATCAATAAAATTCTTTGCCAAATACATTACAAATCACATGGACTGAAAATTGTGACAATGACTCAGCCAAATGAAAACGGGCTTCACAGCGCACAACCCAGGCAATTTAACGGGAAATAGAGGATAATTTTTGCAAAATTAAGGGGTATTAAATTTCTGCAGTTATGAAGAAAAAAGATGCTATACTCTATTTCGATGTGAACTCTACGGATATCGAATGCCAAAACTAGTTCAGCAGTCACATTCTACGCACAGTACTAAACAAAAACATGCCTAAGCATTTTTGTTTCATGAAAAAGGAAATCAATGTTTTTGGAACGTTGTGCTTCGGGGTACATCTAGGGGGAAACCTTCAGTTTCAGAGCACTTATAAAGACAAGAAAAGGAATTAGGTACTTTTAAGGGAACAGGGAGACCACAGTAAAGCCTCTGAAAAGTAAGTTGCATTAGATAAATTTTGATGATTGGAATTCTTTGCCATAACTATGAGACTAAAATATATGCACAATCCTTCAGCGAAACGAGTACATAATTTTAGAGGCACGTTTTGGTTTTCTGTGACTTACTCATTGAACCTGGAAATTCCTTTGATCTTTCCTTTTCCGCCATCGCAATTAAATGAACTTGTAAATGCTGAGTATTCGGTATCATATATTTTAACACTGCAAATGAAGGAGAAATCAACGAATTGTTTAGTAATTAGCAAGATTGTGTCAAAATGTGCCGGAATATCTACATAATTTCAATTCAAACCTTGGAATTCCTTTTGATCCGGACCCAATTAAAATTTCTTTTTCTTCTTGATCGCCCCAAGCCATTGTCGTAATTTCTTGATCATCTGTTATGGCTATAAGACTTTGTATGTTCTTTGCAATACATGTCCTTTCATTAACTTTCAGCCCTGTACAAAATATATGAAATGAATTACATGAAAATGTAGAACATACACCTACAGGTATCTGTTCTGACTGATTCAAGGCTCCTAGTGATGTCTACTAAACATATTGTTTAAATAGCAGCAGGCAATATTGGTAGCTCTGAAACGGTCCGAATCCACCTTTGTAGGTATACCATGTAATTTACTTGGGTATTTAACCTGTGCGATGAAACTAGACAAATATTTCCATGCCAAAATAACTACACAAGCGGGTCCACGGCTGTACGCGAGTCAGTCAAGACTGGTAACACTCGAATTCGCTGTCCACGAACGGTGTCACATTTTCTACATTTCGAAATCTTCCCAGGTTAATATACACCGGCAGCATAGTTCATACCTCTTATGTTTCCGATATGAACAGAATACAATATGTACATAATACCTTTAACAATAGCATAATAGAAGCCGCGTGAATAGCCATTGCAATGATTTTATTGCCGAGCAACCACTCTTTCACACGACCATACCAAAAGCTAGCATGCGTCCGCATGACGAACAATATTTAAATCTATTCGTTCATACGACTGTCGAGTGAACTTGTCGAATGAGTGAGTCAAGCCGTAAGAATTCGGAAAACATTTTTGCCCAATGGAAATAGTGTGCATAACATTTTTTCACACTGATGCAACCTTTATTACTTGTAATAAATCCACTTTCAGACACGTTGTTAATAAAATATCGACGTAACCTAATCCGAACCTAGTCTACGGTAAACGTGTCTCCGAAGGTAGTTTGGACGATACCTTTGAAGGCTCCAGTCGTTCCGCCAACGAAAACGTTCAAGTCTTCTCTGTAGCTCATTCTTAAGAAATCACCGAAATCACGAAGAAATTTGGCAGTAATCAATAGGACTTGTCACTTTGTCACCGTAGTTTGTACTCTTCACGTCTATTCGAGAGTACACGCGGTGTTGCGCGGTGTTTTACAATCTTCTATTTCTGTCCCATTCAATGACTATCGGCTCCTGTTAGGGAGAATATAGGATATAAATGACAGCGCTAAAAAGTCCCTAACACAGAGGCAGAGCCAGCCCCCTGACTCTCGCCATTGCTCGTGTACTAAAAAATTGTACGCGATTTGTCTCCGTTTTTTAGTTCCTCTACGTGGCGCTAGTAGACTTTTGACACGCTCGCTGACCGCGCGCAAGCTTTTCAGACAACTACTAGCGCCACTAGTGGTGGAGATTGGTTGCAGAATCGAGGGACATTTTGCGGACCACTTTTAGCAGCGTGTGTCAAGTGCACTGATATATATATACACTCGATTGGATATTACCGTATACTCTACGTGTAAGCTCGTGCGTCCAATTGAACAATTGAATTTCCGCCATCTTGTACAGAAAGTTGCCACAAAATGCGCGCTAGATTTGAACTGCGTAATATATGCTATTTAGATCTAACGATATATTCGTCACACAAAAAAGTTTTTGACGAGTAAAATAACGTTTGATACATTAAATGAAGAACAAATCATTTTTTCGAAAGTATATTATTATTTACAATTATATGGTGTAAAAGATCATTAAATAATATGACGAAAAACTTGTATTTAAGCGTGATTTTTCTTTATGTTCAAAAGAAGTCTTCAATTCTAAGAAGTTTCCGTCCATTATCCTTTATCCTATGGTGGGCTGAATTCCATACGGATTATTCAAAAATTTGTATAACACTAATTCAACCGTTAGGGAATCCATTAACCATCCATTGATCATCAAAGTGGAGCTTAAGACATGTGAAAAAAGTTTTCAATTAAATTACATCGAATTGGGTGAGTAAAAACTTTATTCAAAAATATGGAGAATAAAACATTCCTTGCAAACGTTGAGGCATTTTTATAGAGTTGCGTGGGATAAACCACAACCGTAATATAATTAGTAGTATCAATCCACAATCCATTCGCATGAAGAAAAAATTACAAGCATAATCAATAGAAAATAAAAAAGATGTACATATCTGAGCATGCAAATCAGGTACAAATGTGTAGGTGATCATATAATTTGGTTACATTCACTGTGGTGGGCCGATCGGATTCATCCTGAAATTCGGTCTGCTGCAAGTTTTCACCTACAGATAAGTTACTAATAAATAACGACAATGGAAATACATAGAAATGTGTCACACACGATTTTTCTGTAACAGAGCACTTTATAATCTGTAGGTAATTAACCGCTTCGGCGGCATTGACGCAATAGTGCATCACATCAACGTGTCTTTATGCACACTGAGTTTTCTCTGACCTAAAAGGGATTAATAATTTCAGATCTTACCAAATAACGTTGGGATACTGCCTTTTCGTAAAGTTATATAATTTTTACTTTTCTTCTGAAAGCAAGAGGGTTCAAAATGGTCGGAACACAGAAAGCTATCACTTGATGGAGACCACGGTCCAATGTTTATATTTGCGATCCACTGCTTCATAATATCAGGTTCATCCAATGGAAACCTACATTACAAGCAAAGTTTAAATTTATTAATTAACACGTTATGTTGCATTGAGTAACGGTACTTTCTTGAAGAATGAATAGCCACGTTCATATTCCCTTAATCGGTGACAAGATAAACACTCTGATTTTGGGTTGTCAAATATAGTTGGTACACTGTTCTTTTTCAATGTAATTAGGAATCCTGTCCTATGAAAGCAGTCGTTTGTAAAATGAGCTGAACACAATGTGCTATTTCGGTTTGGCTTCCAGTCCTTCCTCTTCATTTCTTTTAACCACTGCTGAAGGCGCAACACATCGAATTATAATTTAATCCCTGAGTCAATAATACCCGAGTTTTCAATTTCAATTATAATAAGATCGGTTCATAATTCAAATATTGTGAATTTTTACTGACACGATTCGTACGTCATAATACTCGTTAAATATAATTAGTAAGTACTTCGTATGCTGACATAACCTCTGCAAGTTATCATTTGCAGATTATATACACATACATATATCACGTATATATATATATATATATATCTGAAGTGACAAGAATCTGTACAAAATGGCTACCGTTCAATTGGCGTGACGGCACCGCGCTTAATCCAATCCAGTGTATATATATATCAGTGGTCAAGTGGTGTCAGGGGGCTGGGCAGACCTAGGCACGAACTCAGCAGTGCAAAGGAGATAAAAGATTCACCGACTTATGGGTGCGTTCCGAAACTTGCAGTACCACCGACCGTAACGTCACGTTGTCGACTGTCAACCATGTTCCGTTTTTACTTGAGTTGCCAACGGCCATCTTTCTACTACCGCACTGTCTCACGGATAGACTTATAAAGGTAGACTGAGCGCTCTTATGAGCCGCTTGAAGCAAACATTTAAAGGACAAAAATATGCCGGGAGTACTCCTTTCTCTCTCTGACGATATTTGTGGCGGGGATCGAGGCGGTAGTGGAGAATGAGGCGAAATTATGCGCCTATATCTATAGCTGTTCCACTTCCACTCGTCCGTGTCTCCCGCTATGAAACCGATTGAAAAGAGAGAGCAGTACTCCCGGCATATCTCTGTCGTTTACGTGTAAGCTTCAGTGCCTCTTATAGGAGCGCTCAGTCTATCTTTATAAGTCTATGGGTCTGGGACGTGAGGCAGTTGCAGTACTTGGGAGATGGCCGCGTCCTCGGTGTTGTGTTCCGATTTTACTGCGACTGGCAACTGTAAGTAAAAACGGAACGCAGGTTTGCAGTTGACTGCGTGACGTGACGGTCGGCAGTACTGGAAGTATATTTCGGAATACACCCATACTCGCAAGTAGAGTACGGGTCCCCTGTGACGTCGGAACGGTACCTGGTGGAAATTTCCAGATGTTAGACACCGGAATCATTCACACAGCTACAGTTAGACTCACATCAGTAGTTTGGGTCACCAATTACCGATAAAGTATTGAAATACACCGGAAAACGGGCATTCTGTCGCTCTAATCGAACGAACCGAGGAAGGAGTAATTGTTGGATAAAAGATTTAATTAATTGGCTTACCTCTTGAGAATACTCTGGATATGATGACTTGCAGCGTAGATTGGTGAGAGGATTTAACGGAATAACTGATTCTAATATATTTGGATACTTTGATTAACTTGGATTTATTTTATAAGTTCAATATTTCAAGTCACAAAGGGGAGTTACTTGGTGTAAGATCTTAAATTAGTATGACAAAATGGAGCTGAAAGCTCGCTGGACTTTTGGGCAGAGCAACGTTGTATGAAAAGTTTAAATGCAAAAGGCAAAAGGATTTTACCGCGAGACTGTACCGGAACAAGATGACGAATCTGGTGGTAGAAACCAAGAGGACGATGGGATGATCGGTCGCCGTTTTTATAGGGGTCGATCGTTGCGCAGAACGATCCCCTTCTTTAGATTTTGTCACCTTTTGCGCACCTCCCCCTTTTTCTAGGAATTCTAATTAGGGCACGACATCTTCGCCGCATGCACGCCTGTGATCTTAGTTCTTTAGCTATTACTGTATTGCAAGTTTTTACATATGGTATAACGCTGCACTGGTGCGGTGGTGTAGGTGCGGAGTCGTTGTTCTGTAATTTTCCATTCTGCGTGGGCTTTGTTGTTGGGGTGTTACGTTCCGAGAGGAACGTTCCGAGTCGATTCTGATTCGCCGCGTGATTTAAATCGTTCTCCTGACTTACGTAGTTGGTGTATGTAAATCTCGGGAATCCGCTGATCAGCTCCTCAGATCTTCTCGTTCAACTCGCCTACAATTCTGAAAGTTCGTTAGGTAGGGCTCGTGCCAACCATCACTATGCGTGATTGAAATAATTAATTATGACAACACTTGGGTTAATTACACATTTATTAACGGTCTTCTTCCAGTTCTCGATGGTAGGTTTACAATCGTGGTACAGATTGGTGTTAATCACTATCACAGTGACAAACTGTTACAAGTCTCGAAGGTTCTGAATGACTTATATTGATTTTATTCTAGGATTTAGGTAGAGATCTGATCTGTTCTCTATGATGTCTGAAGTTCTTTTGATCTATTCTATTTTCTGGAGAGGTTGAATTAGAGGAAAAGTAGGAGGAGTTCAAAAGGAGTCGCGGTTTCTCGCGGGTCTCGGATGATTGGTCAAAGATGATGAAATAATTGAGGGTAGGATTTCTGATTCGTGCATGAGATCTCGGTGGTGGATTAGCGCGAGGTAGTTGGTTTAGAGAAGCAAGCGGCGAATCGCTGATTGGTCTTGTTATCGTTAAAATAAGGGCGCTATCCTGGATTCTGGGAATAGGGGTTTCTTTATTTGTGAATTATCCGTGATTTCTCTTCCCATGTTTCCGGTGTTTAGTCTACTCGATTATCTTAATTACTGCAGGTGTTTATTACTTTGAGTTATTACGGTTGAGATCGTAAATCAAAGGTTTTATGTGAAAGCTAATGTTGAAAGGTATAACGGTTAAATGGGAAAAAATATATACCATGTATGTTATGAATATGACTGATAAAATAACGGTTAATCTAGCGTATGAGGACTATCGATATAAGAATTTGATCGTTATGATGGTAACTATGTGTATTAGTATTAATCTACGACTATCGGTAAGAGCACGTAAGGCTCTCGTATGGTAACTGCACGCTGGTCAGGTAGGGCGCAGGGAGGGCGCCGCCGTGGATACCGGCTGGCACGTAACAGGGGCGCAAGCCCCCCTTGGCCCCTCGCCTACTGTGCTTCTTCCCCCCGTCTCGTGCTTTCGGCAGCTACTTCCTAATATGGTAATCGCAGTGCGTATGCGCTAGTGGTGACTCATGTTTTATGTTAGTGCGGTGTGCATTTTCGGGGTCTCGATGCGCTGAATTCTAGTTCCTGTTTACTTCTTAATATTCTTACTATCCTGTTCGTTACAAAGTCTATATGTCATATTCGTTACTCGTCGTTTGTTAGTTTCATAGCGTGTATCTATATAAAATTGCATATGTATTATAATTGATTACTGTCGTTATTCACCTGGAGTACAATAGCGATTGTTTATGAGACATAGTTGCTATTTCCTTAACATTATTAGAATCGCGCTACTGCGAATATTCTTAGGTGTTTGTGTTATAATTATCTTAACAGATTTAGGGTATTTAACAATTTGATAATCCATAGTTTTAGAGCAGGTTTATATGTGTGCTTTCGCATATAATTCTCTTCTGTAATTATTAATTCTTATATTGATATAAATCGGCTTGGAAGCTTCTAGAACGTTTTTCGTATGTTTGTTGGTTGCTTGTCATTGGGCGTTGCCACGTATGCATCTTTGACTTTATTGTGAGTTGATTTACCTTCAATCGTTTCGTCGGTAAGTTTCCTAATGTGCTCTCTAGATGAAGCTCTGTATGGCTCCACATTGGAGATCTGCATTGCTTTCAAGACGTTGCGCGTGTTGCCTACAATACGGCGTTACGGAGGAAGGTATAGTTCATGCTGGATAATTAATATTCACGGTTTTGAAGGTTTTGCAGTCTCTGGTTTTATGGATTATTGCAGCAGTGCTATCTTTACATTATATTGGTTATACATTTATCTATGGTTTTACAGTCTTCTGTACTCCAGGCTATATGGTATAGCGTAAGTTGCTTATAGTATAGCTCTCAGCTCCGAATGCACAAATGGCATTGTCGAGTGCTAAATAATAATTGGACATAATTGTGTTAGTTAATTATGGTGTTAATATGATAGTGATATATAATAACGTATAATAATATTATAGCTCTTTGTAGTGCGAAGATCTCGTAACATGGTTTTTAAGCTTTGGTTAGTGAATGTCATAGTTATTTTCATCTAGGGATATTCCAAATAGTTAGACAGTTGTTTTAATTCCTTATGGTTACAAGATTCTCGTACTTCGAGTTTGGTTAGTTGATAAAAGTAACATGCAGTAATAATAGTCGATAAAACATACGGACGTTCCGGTCGGATGTTACACCCTTATGACGCGTACTGTTTGAAAGGCGTATGTTATAATAACCTATTGAAAATCTGCGTAGCATTTCCTTTCGAGTGTACAGCAGAAGGTCTGATCTACATGTAACATCCGACCGGAACGTCCGTATGTTTTATCGACTATTATTACTGCATGTTACTTTTATCAACTAACCAAACTCGAAGTACGAGAATCTTGTAACCATAAGAAATTAAAACAACTGTCTAACTATTTGGAATATCCCTAGATGGAAATAACTATGAAATTCACTAGCCGAGGCTTAAAAACCATGTTACGAGATCTTCGTACTACAGAGAACTATAATACTATTATGCGTTATTATATATCACCATCATATTAACACTATAATTAACTAACACAATTATACCCAATTATTATATAGCACTCAACAATGCCATTTGTGCATTCGGAGCTGAGAGCTATATTATAAGCAACATACGCTTTACTATATAGCCTGGAGTATAGAAGACTGTAAAACCATAGATAAATGCATAACCAATATAATGTAAAGATAGCACTGCTGCAATAACCCATAAAACCAGAGACTGCAAAACCATCAAACCGTGAATGCTAATTACCCAGCATGAACTATACCTTCTTCCGCAACGCCGTATTGTAGGCAACACGCGCAACGTTTTGAAGGCAATGCAGATCTCCAATGTGGAGCCATACAGAGCCTTACCTAGAGAATACATTAGGAAACTTACCGACGAAACGAAAACGTTCTAGAAGCTTCCAAGCCGATTTATATCAATATAAGAATTAACAACTACAGAAGGGAATCATATACAAAAGCACACATGTAAACCTGCTCTAAAGCTATGAATCATCAAATTACTAAATACTCTAAATCTGTTAAGATAGTTATAACACAAACAACTAAGGATATTCGCAGCAGCGCGATTCTAATAATGTTAAACAAATAACAAACTATGTTCATAAACAATTGCTATGGTACTCAACGACAGTAGTCGACTATAATACATATGTAATTCTATATAGATATAGCTATAAAACTAACAAACGACAGGTAACCAGAATGAAATATGGGCTTTGTAACGAACAAGATAGCAAAAACATTAAGAGGTAGACAGGAAGAAGTTAAGTGGCTGAGGGGCACCAGAAAGGGGGCTGGCGCCACAAAAGGGGCTGGCGCCACAAAGGGGGCTGGCGCCACAACGGAAAGCTCACGCAATTCGGAGAACTACGGAACAAAGTCCACGCACCTACACCACCGCACCAAGCAGCGATATACCATACGTAAAAACCTACGATATAGTAATAGCTAAAGAACTAAGATAACAGGCATGTATGCGCGAGGATGTCGTGACCTAATTAGTTCCTAGAAAAAGAGGGGAGGTGCGCAAAGGCGACCAAAAAACTAGAGAGGGGGATCGTTCTGCGCAACGATCGACCCCTATAAAAAGGGCGACCGATCACTCGATCGTCCTCTTGTGTTTCTACCTCCAGATTCGTCATCTAGTTCCGGTACAGTCTCGCGGTAAAATCCTTTAGCCTTTTGCATTAAAACTTTCATACAACGTTACTCTGCCCAAAAGTTTAGCGAGCTTAAAATCCATTTTGTCATATTAAGTTTAAGATCTTACACTGTGTAACTCCGTTTTTGTGACTTTTAAATATCAAAACTTATAAAATAAACCAAACTTAGTCAAAATATCCAAATATTAAAGTCAGTTATTCCGCTAAAACCTCTCACCAATCTACAAGTCATCGCATCCAGAATACTCTCAAAAAGGTAAGCCAAATTAAATCTTTTATCCAACAATTTCTCCCTCTTCGGTTCGTTCGACTAGAGCGACAGAATGCCCGTTGTCCGGTGTATTTCAATACTTAATCGGTAATTGGTGACCCAAACTACTGATGTGAGTCTGGCTGTAGCTGCGTGTGAATGTTTCCGGTGTCTAACATCTGGAGATTTCCACTAGGTACCGTTCCGACGTCACATACAATTGGTTGTATCAGTTACGCATGACGCGCAAAATGAAATACGCTTCATGTGAATGGCGTAACTTCGTTTAAATTACCAGAATCACTACAATATGCAAGTTACGCTCCATGTGGTGGCACCCTAAGCATCTGGTCAGGTGTTACACACGGTTATGTTTCACGTCTTCTACGTGATTATCAATATAAAATACATTTATGTGAACCATCAAAGTAATATTTAAGCGTGCTAACTGTAAGTTTACGATTGATACTAATTTAGCATTACGTGAGGCATAAAAATGGGCGTGCCAAAATTCTTCAGGTATATGAGCGAAAGATATCCATGCCTCAGCGAGGTTGTCAGGGAATATCAGGTGTGTACATACAAGTTTATAATTGAACAATTATGATGCTCTTACGAAATCACAATATCGAACCACATCTACAAATGTACATTAATTATCTCTCGAACGAAATGAATGAGACATAGCTGATCTCATGCTCTCACAAATATCGCAGATCTTATTTTTCAATCAGCCTGTTTTCTAAAAAAAAATTGGTTTGGTCTTAATTTTTGCATACTGGTGATCAGTCCATTTCATACCATGTCCAAATACCGAGATTACAAATACTTGGTTCAATAAACTGGCCCGATACTTGCACACGATTATGATTCATCAATCAGATATCCTTGTTGATTCCAGTCGTGTAACAGCTTATATCGTTTGAAATCTATCGCAGCGATTGAATACTCTGCCGACCTCAGAACATTATCGTAACTAAATCTGTTACTCGACATCGGAGCTAACAAGTCTGTGTCAGGCATGTTGCAG
Organism: Neodiprion virginianus; assembly: GCF_021901495.1. Taxonomy (NCBI): domain Eukaryota; kingdom Metazoa; phylum Arthropoda; class Insecta; order Hymenoptera; family Diprionidae; genus Neodiprion; species Neodiprion virginianus. The sequence continues at coordinate 41,522,185 of NC_060880.1, forward strand.
ACTTGTCAGGTTAAAGTCTTATAACGTTAACGTAACGGATGAATATTGCAAAATAATTTCTGTTCTGTAAACTAAGGGTTGAGAAAAATTCAATAACCTGTAATAATGTAAAAGACATCTTATAACCGCAACTTTTTTGAAGACATTTTCAGATTTGAAAATGAATATTATTTTGTTCAATTTAGTGCAGATGATACTTGGGCAATATACCATGTATGACATCTAGATAAAATGGCATTAGCCTTCTAAGATTAAAATGTACATGCTAGTAGTGTTTGACGCAGTTCATTGAAAAATGAGTTTTTTGAAACATTCCTTGCATGTGCAATTTTATCGCCGAAAGCCAAATTATTTTGAATGACATAGACTGTCATAATCCAAAAATTTGTGCATGTTCCAAAACATTAAAACAATGAAATTCGTAATTACTTTAATCAGTAAATCATGTAACATAATCAGATCTTTTCATAATTACTCGCAAATGGGCAAAAAACAAGTAGAACAGGCGTAATGTAATTTATTACAAATGGCTGCAACTTATTGTATCTGGGCAGGAATATACTAGGTTTCAATTTTGACCTTGGTAGAGATGTCGGCTATCCAAAGTTTATTCTAAGAGTATATGCCACAGCTTCTGCAAAAAAGCATATCATTTTTCAACAATATCTTTCAATTTTCAGATACCTGAATATGACAACTTATACTTGGATATGAATGGCATTATTCACATATGTTCTCATCCGAATGACTTGGATCCCCACTTTCGTATATCGGAAGAAAAAATATTTCGGGACATATTTCATTATATTGAAATATTGTTTCACATGATTCAACCACAAAAGCTATTTTTTATGGCGGTCGACGGTGTAGCACCACGTGCTAAGATGAATCAACAAAGGGGCCGCAGATTTCGCTCGGCTAAAGAAGCTGAGGTTTTAGAAGCCAAAGCGAAGGAAAAGGGCGAAGTACTTCCGAAGGAGGCACGATTTGACTCCAACTGTATAACACCAGGAACTGTATTCATGACACGTCTTAATGAGCAACTCAAATATTTTGTCACCTACAAAATAACAACGGACAAACTTTGGCAGAAGTGCAAAGTGATACTGAGCGGACATGAGGTTACTGCATACCACTAGCTTTTTCTACAGACTTTCATATCAGGTGTCATGCAAAATAAATACGTCACATCGCGCAACTGTTTTGAAATATATTCAGTTGGAATTCTCATGATTAACTGTTTTCTTTTGACGAGACGTGCTATTTCCTCACCTAAAAATTTATTTCAGACACCAGGTGAAGGAGAGCACAAAATCATGGATTACATTAGATATATTAAATCTCAATCGAATTATGACAGTAACACAAGGCACTGCTTGTACGGTTTGGATGCTGATCTCATAATGCTGGGTCTGTGCACGCATGAACCTCATTTCTCCTTGCTGAGGGAAGAAATAAAGTTTGGAAATAAACAGAAGCGAGTGTCCACCCCTGAGGAAACCACATTTTTTCTTCTTCATTTGTCAGTAATGCGAGAATATATCGAACACGAGTTCTCTTCACTTAAGGATAAACTTTCATTTGACTATGACATTGAGAAAATTATCGATGACTGGGTACTAATGGGTTTCCTGGTTGGAAACGATTTTATTCCAAATTTGCCAAATTTACATATCGCTAACGGTGCCCTGCCAATTTTATACTTGGCTTACATGGAAGTGCTGCCTACCCTGGACGGTTGGTTCAATAATTCTGCTTGCCGGTAGCTTTGATGATTGTTTATCTCAATATGATACTAAATTTTCAGTTCCCTTGATTGACCTCATCGGCTAAAACGGATCTAATAATCAATCATAATCGAGCTTCTTTAATCATATTTGCTGATACAACAATGCAATGTCTTGCAGGGTACATAAACGAGGGCGGTACTTTGAAGTTGGATCGCTTTGAAAAATTAATGGAACGTCTAAGTCGGGTGGATATTGAACAATTTGCAGAGCATTATGCTGATTTAAAATATTTCGAATCCAAGACCGGTCGAAGGCCAAATGAAACGGAAAGGCATACTTCTCACAATTCTGAAGATGCGTCAGAAGCCTCAGCAAAAAATCCGGGAAATAAAGATTTGGAAGATTTAATTAAATCTACCTACAATATGGTATGTAAACATTGTTCTTCGAATGCGCAATCACAAATCGATGCTAATACTTGTAGGGAATGCAGTTTTGCTGCTTATTGTGTTTCATTGTGGGGATTTCATTAGTATTTGCTTAGAACTCTTTTATACGTTGTTGGATCCGCGCGTGTATTTCTTTTGTCCCTGTCAAATTGGACTGAATTTTACGGTTTTCGAATAAAATTTCAGATTTCATTTCTCGATGGCTTGTTCACACCGGGTTCTAACATCTAAACACCGTAAAATTTGCTGGAATATAATGTGCTTTTATTTTACATACGGGTATTAAAAAATGCTGTGAAAAGTTGTATTTTTGATATGCAAGTACTCTGGCCATTTTGAGATTCTTTCTTTTCACCTAAGATAGACTAAAAATATGCTTAACATATATACCAAGTGACAATTGGGATTATTCTTCGTCTAGTGGTTACTAAAAAAAATAAAAAAAAAATTCGAATTGACAAAATTTTGTTAAAAATTACCCACCCACGTCCAAGGAGCTGCATTCATCCAGAGTTGCATGTCGAGTATTTTTCTATAGAACAATTTTTTTTCAGTACATAATTCTTTTTTTTTTTTAATATCAACCAAAGGGAAAACAATCCCACTTTGCCAATCAGGGTGAATATGGGAGGTGCTTTTAAACTTTTAGAAAATGGAAAAAAATGTTCAAATTTCTTTAGTTAATTTGGATTCCTTTTTTTCATAGTCACTGAACAAAGAATAATACAACATTGTCGCTTGAGTCATATGTTGGGCATATTTTTAGCCCATTGTAGAAGTGAAAACCAAGAATTTGAAAATTGGTGGAATTCTTGAAAGATAAATGTACAACTTATGACTATGTTTTTTAATACCATATTGAAATTAGGTAGAAATGTAAGTACAATAGCTCGAAAGAACGTGAAAATATCTATAAAAATCACCATAAACAATTAAGTAGACTGTAGACAAATAAGCTTTCCTCCTCAAACAACGTGGACATGAGCCATGGTAACAGCCTGTTCGTAAACAGCATTTCTATCACGTTTGCTAAGTAGCCAACAGAATCACACAGTGGCCTTTGGCTTGGCTTCGAGACTTATATCTATTAGTAGTACAAAATACATAATAGGGATGAAAATCGGTGACTGTTCAAAAAAGTCGGCCACTTGACGTAAAATGCAAGATATGTATCAATATTATTCCTTTCAACTTTTCAATGTAAATCTATTGTCAAACAGTTTTCGGGCCATTCTGATGAAGAAGAACCATTAGACATGGATGACGATTCGGATAACGAGGTTTATAACATGGAATTTATTCAACACAAGCGTGACTATTATATGAACAAGTTGGAATATGAAAATGTCGATGCGTATGTATATCTGTTTATTTGGAAACATAAATTTGCTGATGATTAATAATAATTTTCTCGGCGTCGTACTAACTCTGAGCCCTGTGTTTAAAATCGGTTATCTTACAAATTTTACAGAATAACAGTGTATTCCCACATATGATACGATTAACGAATGACAGGTCAAATTTCTTTTAATTACGATTCTCTACGCCTAAATTCCTATTCTTATGAAAAACTTTTGAGGAATTCATCTTGAAAATCATGACACTCAAGGTGTGAGAAGAATAGGTAGTCCGATAGTGTCGACGTGTCGGGAATATCCATGGTAAGGGTGTCACTGTGTATTTCCGTTTACCGACAGTACCTGTATATGCTTGGCATATAGGCTCCCATTTCCTCAACTGCAAAGATAATAATACTAATTTTGAGGGTTCTTATACTATGGGGATACTGGATGTAAGCCTTATTTGCATTCCGCAGCTAGCAAGTAAATCATTTTTTTTATAAAAAGCAGTATATTTGATTTAAAGAAATGCCAAGGATACATCTTCCACTTTTAACTTGGGTTTGCACCAAACTAAATCGATGTCGTGGCTGGTGATTTGTTAGGCAAAAAAATATCAGCGCATTACACAGCCTTTCTCCCACTTGACCTCGACTGACTCTAAATCTGGCCGATCCATCTTATTGAAATTGCAAACTTCATCGGATGTTTTCATCTTTATCGCACAGCTCAGTCAAGCAGCGGACGTGAAGTCACTATGCTTTTTCGAACAACTTGACGTGCCATGGCTACTACATGAATAGAAGAATGCCAACCTGACAAAAGATCTTGACATATTGCATTCCGTTATAAACAGTTGTGTGGATCATCTATTCTTCTACAACGATTGAGTGTTCATATTGACGGGTTATAATAAATTAAGGGTGGCTCACAAAAAAGTCGCGTTTCATTATTCCTGCTTAGCAAGTTGACGATCTGTAAACTCGCATGGCAATCAATTATTTGTTATTGGGACCTGTTCTTATACCAATATCAATTATCGTTTCGCGTCAATTGAAACGTGTGGCCATGATGAATAAGTGACTTGTAATATTTCAGAGATGTATTGAAATCGCAAGCGGAATGTTACGTCAGAGCGATTCAGTGGAATCTGAATTATTATTACAACGGGTGTTGCAGTTGGTCGTGGTATTATCCGCATCACTACGCGCCATATATTTCCGATATAAAGGGTTTTAAAGACTTGAAATTGGAATTTGACATGGGCCGACCATTTTTACCTTTTCAACAGCTATTGGCAGTATTGCCAGCGGCCAGTAGATCATTACTGCCAAAACCCTTTGAATCGTTAATGATTGGCGAACAGTCACCGATCATAGATTACTATCCAGCTGAATTCAAAACTGACTTGAATGGGAAACGGCAAGAGTGGGAGGCTGTCGTCCTTATTCCATTCATCGAAGAAACAAGTTTATTGGAAGGTAACCAAAAACCCTTCTATACTTGGAACACAACAATATTATCTGTAGTCCAATTATTCAGCTGATACATTGAACATAAAATGATGGATGTCATTTCTATTCATTGTTGTATTTGTATGCACACAGGGCAGTACACAAAATTTTTTAGAAAGATCAATCACACGCATACTGTAAATATTTGTCGAATCGGACCCCAAGGGTTTATGTTACCATCTCAAGTGACCTAGAGGAGTCCGTGGAGCAAATATTCACAGTAGGCAATATGACGTTTGAGGAAATTGCAGCAAAAGCTGACAGCCTTGATGGTCACCCAGTCTTACATTAGCATACTATTTATAATGCGATGGTCGAAAAGTGGATCCCGTAAATGTCTGTAGCTTGAAAATTGACAATACTCTGACCTTTGGACGGAAACGTATAAAGCTCGCCAACAGTTCTGCCGTTTGTGTGATATGAATTATAATCCGATTTAATTACTACGCAAGTTTAAAATACTGGAATTGATGTGATGGTCTCTAGTCTTTGTACGTCAATGTTTCAGCCACGAAAACCATTGAATCCAAAATTTGATAGAAATGAAATGAACAGGCCATGCATTTCAACAGCTCCTGTCATTTGTAAAGCCAAGTTAACAAACGTCGATAAATTCAGCCTAACAAGAATATTCGTTTTTACTTAAGGCATTATCCCATTCCCAATACACCATACAATTCAAATCCATACCAATTCCCGTTAGGAATTTACCCCCAGGCATTTTTATTGTATGCCGTCGACAACCTCGTTCTCCACTTTGACAAAAGTTTGCAATCGATGCTGAGTGATGCAGTTTCTTGTGAACCATTTTGTAAAAATATTGCTACCGATAGCATTTCTAGAGTGAACCAAACGCGCAAACAATAATCTTACAGTTGTAGATGCAAATATATAATTTTTATGGATATATTCAATAAAATTTGAAATCAATAATTAAATAATTTCCAATACGTAAGCGAATGAAAAACCTCAAAATGTTAAAACAGCAATGGAGCCGTGTTACGCTAAGTTAACACCTGATGAGAAACAACGAAATTCCCATGGGCCGATGTACGTTTATTACCATACCACAGAAGATTTGGGTTTATACGAAGCTCCTCAGTATTTTCCTAAATTATCTACAAATCACGCAAAGCTTAAACTAATCAATCGGGAAGACATTATTGTACCGAGAGAAAAACTAGTAAAGGGATTATGTCCAGGCATAAGACTGGATGTTTACTTCCCAGGATTTCCAACGTTGAAGCACATTAATCACACAGCTGAATTACGCAAAGCCAAGGTACTCAAAATCTTAAGCTTGAGCATTTTCTGTGAAAAGCAAATATCATAGAGATCGTTTTATCACACCGCGACAAATGTTATCTGCTACGTCATACACAATGCGTCTGTGAATATACGTTTTACTTGTTCTAGGTGAAAGTTTTCGAACAAGTGTCACGAGGTGAAAATATGATACTACAAATCGTGCCATCCGATGCACGAAACTTGGCTGACCTGGCCGGCCAAATACTAGGGACGAGTATTTTTGTTTCTTGGCCGCATTTGGTCGAGGCACGTGTTGTGGCTATATCCAATCGTGAGGTGAAATACACTTTGTCAGCTGATCGAAATGAAACTATAGTAAAAGAAGAGATGAGAGGGCCTCTATCCGTCCAATGGAACCAGTCAAAGAGGGCGATTAGCGAAAAGTATGTTCAGCACTTGGGATACATATTATACACTCATAGCGTGTGCTATCATTTCAATTCGCAACGTATCATTAATCGTATCTTTTGTAGTTACATGAACCGGTTGGGAATTGATGTAGGAGAGACGGATGTTTTAGTGCATGCGTGCTTGATGACGGGTAGACGTTATATTTTTGGCACTCAAGGAAAATTGTCCTTGGAAAAACAATGGAGCGACGTACCGTCAGCTTTCGCACTTCAGGCAACCGTCGGTGATATAGCCGTACACGATTCTAGCTTTGTACAGTACAAAAACATTGGGGAAGTATTTACACCAAAGAGCATATGTTTTATGCTGGGACACCCGCATTACGGAGCTATGGGCGAGGTAGGCTGAAAATGCTACGATGAATTAAGTTGATAACGAGTCGTTGTTAAATCTATTTACCTACTAGATGACTAGTTGGCATTAAATCATTACTTTCAAATAGGTCTCGGAAGGTGGTACTAGTACGAAAACTGGCAGAGTCAAGTTAGCCATGTGGATCACCGAGGAGCCAAACTTGGATTTGTTAAAACAATCACAATCAGACGCAAAATCGCGCTACATGCACGGCAGTATAGCGGCTCAAAGACTGGGAATTAATAGCCACTTGCTGAGCCGCATCACCGGTTCTATCTACGTCATGCAAGGGCCAAGAGAGCAATTAGAAAATCCGAAGCGTAACTTGGGACTCAATTTGAAATTTAACAAAAAAAACCAAGAGGTATCCTATCACATTTAAGTTGTTTGATAATAACCCGATAAATTTACCATCAAACCATCGAAAACTGAGTGTGGTATTGCTATTACTTGCAGAATATCGAAAGATTGATTCTTCAAATCACCACAGCTTCTTGACATTTGAATTCTCTGCAGTAGATAAATAGCCCATTTCCAGACACCGCTCGCACACAATCAGTCATACTATACCATTATACGGATCATTGCATTTTGTCCTACATTCATTTATTTTTTTGTTTATTAATTCATTGAGTACATGGGTTTGAACCCATTATACATATAAAGCAATTAATTCCGGTTGGACGTGTAATCAAAAAATATCCGTACGAATAGAAATAGAGACTATAGAAGTGACCGGTCTTACCAAAAATAAATCAGCTTTTTTCGTAAGTGATGATAACTAGTAATCGTGCAGTGACCAGTTTCTAATAGACAGATTTAGTATAAATTTGAGTGAATTGTGGAATATGGCGAAGGAAACACACGGTAGAACTAAAACAATCTTCAACACCAACCGGTCCAGCTAGTAATTAGGTACTACGAATATTGGGGATACTTCGTTTGTAAACCCACAGTTTTATTCTGCACAGTGCTATGAATCTTCCAATAGATCTGCGAAAGAGAGTAACCCAGTCAGAGTTTTCGTTACAGATCATACTGAGTCTCTCAGAGGCCGATCAGCGTTGCGCCTCAATTGATCTGATAGGTGCCCAGAGCTTGAGCTAGGTATAAGTGTCGTTCCCCCAATAGAAATTCGAATATGCTCAGGGCAGAGTCACAATCGACTATGTTATTTAAAATCTTGAAGGTACATACGGTATCTGTATAAGTATTTATTTATTTATTTATTTATTTATTTATAAATTATACGAACTCAAATCCCTTTGTACACGTCAAAATTAAAACCAGTGTAGGTAGCTAGCTAATAAATGTACAATGAAAGTGCATACAGAAATAACAGAAATATAATAGGGGGTGAGGCTAAGTGTTGAGTTTTATGATATATTAAGATTAATTTTCCGGTTTTCTCGTTTAAAAGATTCTAGATTATCTAAAGAACGAATGCTTAGGGATAGCTCATTCGAAATTCGAATAAGGCGATGACTTGTGTTAAAATATAAGTAGTTGCTATATGCTGTTAGGTCTTCGCGAAGTATACGAGGATTCCTAATCGGATAGTCAACAGTTCTTACTACAAACAAATCAGCGATGAAGTCACAACTAAGATCACCATTTAATATTTTAAAAGTAAGAAGATTATCGAAAGTTAAATGCTGAGACTTGATGCTACTTAACTTAAAGCGACGAAGTATGATATGATTTTAATGAGTACAGTCTAACTTATCGCAAAGTCTCTCTGTAATCGTACTCCAATCTCGACATAGATTTGCTCATTTTAAGAGCAACACCATTCAGGAACTCACTCTTTTCGATGAAAAAACTATAAGTTTCATAACACAGCTAGACTAAACAGTGGATGCATAGATCAATGCTGAATGGACTAACATAATGAACAGAGTTACCATCATTTCGGCATACTTGAAATTAATCGTTACTCTTGATATAAAGCACAACTTCTTCAACTCCTTATTCATCACGTAGTTAACATGGTGTATACAGCTCAACCTCTCGTCAAATACAAGTCTGAGATCTTCATTCCGAGTAACATGAGCTAATGGCGATGAGTAGAGCTTATACCCCCAGAATATGCTCTGGAGGATTTCGAAGAACTGATAACGCTACATAAATTTACATATTTTAAATTAAAGACCATTTATTTCATACCAGTCAGAAACACTATCCACGTCGTTTTGCAGGAGCATCGCGTCTTTCGTGGATTTCACAGGTTCATAGATTGTTAAGTCAACTACTAGTAATAAAAACTTAGAATAAAGTATTACCTGGCTCATATCATTAATGTAAATAACAAAAAGGAGCAGTCCGATTTTTTAATTTTTACCTACCGAGTTCTGCTAGATAGGTACGAGTTAATCTATGATCCCCTTAACACATCTTTGAATACCTTGTACATTAGCAAATCATGACTGACACGGTGAAAGGCTTTCACCGTATCTGCGTATATCGAATTAATTTAGGTCATGCTCGTAAACCTATGCATAATATCCTCTACATATACTGTGAGATTAGTTGCAGTGGATCTTTTGTTGGTATAAATCCCGTAATGTTCGAGGATAACAAGTTTGTAAGTAACGATGAATCTTTTTATCACAGCAGTATCAAACAAATCGACGAGTGCACATAGTCTGGAGATAGGCTTATAGTATTTGATATCCGTGTATTGTGCGATCAGGTGAAATAGTTGTATCTACGAATTACAAGTGGAAAAATTATTTCTACAACGCCATCTTCGGTAGAGAAAAATCATTATTTTCTCTCGATCGCTGTTGTGCAAAAATTTTATTCCGCACTCGCAATCGGTACTAAACACTGGATTCGTGAGAATTTTTTATTTCAACGCGATTTTTATAAATCTTTCCAATTTTTTATAGGTGCCAGGTTATACGAAAAAAGTTAACGGCCAGTGGTTATATAGTACAAAGGCTATCGACTTGATACGTGCTTACATGCGAAAATTTCCTTTGTTATTTGAAAAACTGGCAAGTAACGTGACAAATGACATCTACTACGAGGATGAGTTGTTTACAGAACCGGAGTAAGACTGGTTTTTGAAAAATTTATCAATATCAAATTTCAGAAGAATTAAGGATACCATCCCCTGTACCTAAAATATATATGTATCAATGCAATGTAGGTGTATGACGGTGAGTGCTGTATCATCTTGGTTGAAGGAACAACCGTTTTACAACATCGAAAGCTGCAGCTGCGGGACTGAGAGTCTGGATTTTGAAGATATTGAGGAAATAGAAAGAGTGGTGGATGCATTTATTGAATCCCAAAAAAATTCCCCAACCGGGAAGACCGTAATGATGCAAGTCAAGCCACATTTATTGTTCAAGCCTAGTCTTCACATGGGTAACTTCCCTCCCGATGCAACTGCGCAACACAAAATTTATGACAGGGTTGTCAGTGTCAGAGAAAGTTTCACCGTGCCTCTTGGATATAGAGGTACAATTTTTGCAATACAGAGAACAGAAAAGATTTCTGATTTAATGTACGACATTGTATTCGACAAGGAATTCGTAGGTAAGATTTGCATACATTGCTTCATAAACTGCATTATCCTTGTTATTTCAGACGCGTGCATCCGTCACGTTTCACACGCACCGTGTCGTTTTGCGTAAAGTTCCCACGGGGGCTGTTGTAAACAAGCCATCATGTTCATTGTAATGGTCGCACGGCAGGTTCGCCGACGAATTTTGATGACGCATATCAGATTCTGCCGATTTGTTTACCACAGGCTCCCACAGGCACTTTGCACACAATGACACAGTATGAATAAGAAGCCTTTTCAACTTCTAATATGATTTGTGTACGGTTTAATGATTATTATTACAGGAGGTTTATCATTGAATATGTGCTCAGCCAATCGCGGTTATAGGCTAGCTCCTTCAGATTTCATAAACTTGTCCCATGGTTTTCGAGCTGAGAATGTCAAGTCAGGCAAATCGAATGTGGACACATCCGAACCGTCATCGTGGAGGTCGCCTTCGAATTCCCGAAATCATACCTCTCGTTCGAATACGAGTGCCTTTGCCTTGTTCAACAGCCAGGGTGGCCTTGCCCCAGCCTTTGTCAAGGGTGAAATGCAGTTTCCTGTATCACCGATGAAAATAATGAAAAAAAATAGTGATCAAACACAACTCAACCACAAAATTACCGCCGAGACAAATGTCCAGGACAATGTCAACGCACAGAGCAAAGCACGGGGAGCGGTATCGCAGGAGCAATCAAATTCTAAGGTATGAATATGGATGCATATTGTGTAGTAACTGTATAAAGAGATTAGTAACAAGACTTCAAGCTTCCGCATTGAAGTTGGATCAAATGTGAACCAGATATTTTTATCGCTTGACAATCCCGGTATATCACGGGGTCGCCTGTACTCGCATGGCTGGGCCTCCCAGAGAATTCCTATCATTTCATCCGTACCGTGCTAGCAGTCGTCTCTGTGTCAGCGATGCACCTCTCGAGCTTGCCCAATTACATACCCAATGTTCTGACATTACCGTTTACCCACAGGGCATTTCACATTACTTGTCAACACAAAGTTAGCCATTTCATCTCCTTGTCCATAGTTCAGATATTACATGTAATTAATAATCATATTGATTAATGCCCGCATTGTTGTGGGAAATTGTAGCACCTCCGTTCAAAATATACACTTGGGCGATTTTGGACATTTCATCATTGAACGTAGATTTGTACATTTAACAAGGACGACTGGTTTTTTTTTTTATTTCTCGCTGAAATCATGTCCATAACCGCGAGAAGCTCTTAATTACCATTACAAGTTGAATTCTGTCGCTCAAAATATTCAATCTAAGTTCAATGTTTAAACTGGATTACAATTTTTGAAACACTAAAAATTTAATCACAGTGGTTATTAAAAGCTAATAGATACTATAAATGTAGATTCACACCTATATTCATTCGTATTGCACACAGGTTGAAAATGAAACAGCACAGATTGTACAGGATGGTAAGGGTCAATCTTTACAAAGATCATCAGAGTTTCAAGCTCTGTGGAACGAGTTACATCGGTTACAGGTAAGTTTTGTCGCAAGGTGCAACTGTTAATGATACCACTCAAATATCTTACCAGTGATATACGCCTGTTTAGAAGTCCAGTGGTTCAAACAGTCAGCAGAAATTACCAATGACACCAAATACCGAATCGAAGGAAACGCCGAGTACTGTGACCAATTCGGTGGGTTTGATTTTATAGTATAAACTTTACATACAAATTTCGTCTATTCGTCGATGATACGCGACTAACGGTACATATGAAATTGGTCAAAGTAAGTGAAAAATTTAACCATTTCTGTTTGCTACTCAAGCAGCCAAGGGAAGCTCACCTTTGGGTAAATACCAAGACTTAAATAGTGCCGACGTAGGCGGCTTTTCAAGATGCGCTCGACCTCACTCCAAATCTTTCCTAAGCTACCATTTCTCCAAATTTCCTTATATCGTAATATTATTCTAACTAGATGTCGCCGATGTTGGTTTCATTTCTCCATCGTCGTGTCTATTGTTACCGTTTTTAAACTTTGATTTTTCATTTTTATCTATTCAATCAGAGACTTTCACACCAAACGCAGTTTTACTCGAATGAAAGTTCTATAGTAAACAGAATAACGAAACACTTTCATGAAATGCAGAATATTCTATTTGCAACTATAATAAATGCGATGACTGCTTTTTGAATTGTTGCGATCGCGATCAGAGCCAGGATTTTGACTATATGTTTTTTGAAAATTGCACCGGTGAGGTTGGAGCAAAGTTGATCGTATTCGCAGTGATCTCTACAGAGATTCGGAACTAGGTTTCAAGACCTGTTGATTTCAAGCATATCTCAGGGTTGAGTATAGAATACCAGACATGCATGCGACAGTTGAAAACTAGACTTGAACACAAAAGGTCTTGAACCCTACAACAACAATTAGAGTTTTTAAATCTGTCAACCACATTTGGCATTGACAATGTGGTGAAGACAGACACATGTAAATATGTCTATCAGCTAAAATTGGCATAGTCGAAAAATTTATATTGTAAAAAGTGTATTGGGTGAAAAACTGGCAACAACGTCCAGTATTACTTCTGCCTCGGAGAGTGTAGTGAAAAATCGGTAAGGAAATTGAAAGGGGCGTCGGTCGAACATTGGTGGATGCGGCATGCGATGTGCTGTATGCCGGTTCTAGAATTTCACCAATACTAACAAATTGATTAAGACTCTACAGCAACACTCGGAGTTGGAGGTGTCGCATCTTTTGACAGATACAGGAGAGTGTGCACGGAAACAAAATTCGTCCATTTAAATTCTGACGCATGACGTTACATAGTGGATAACCCTGTTACATAGCATAGTTCTTAGTTTCTATTTTAGGTAACAATACCAATTCTCTAACAATAATGATTATGTATGACAGCCTCAAGATCCCAGTGCTTTTTTGAAAGCGATGTTAAAAATCTCAGATGATAATTCGAAAAACAATACTGCATCATCCAACAAACCTCCTGCATTCCCACAATTATCTAAATCTTCAGATGCACCACCTCTGGTACAACAGTTATTCGATGTACGTTTTGGTATACACCCAACACGTTCGGCATTTAATGAAATCTTTGCATCTATCTTTGAACTCGAAATTAGTAAAATTGTTTCGACTAAATTAGACTTTTACAGATATTGTGTGAAGCAACGACTCCTCATAATCGGGTAAAAAAGAATAAGAGGGAAAAATATGTAGAAATTAAAACCTGCACAGATGTTGAGATTTCTTTTCAATGCCAGAATGTGATTTTTCTATCAGGTATTAGCAATTGATTGATAATATAACTGCTTTTTATAGCATGCCAGACAAGTGGAAAATACTAAAAAATCGAACACAGTATCCTATTGTTCGCAACTGTTGACATACTTTCAACTAAAAGGTATGGGCATGCCTCGCTACAGTTATTCACCGAACAAAGAGACTAACTTCGTATGCGCACGTATCTTCTTACCCAATGGAAGAACGTTCGGTGGTGAGTTCTGTCAGAGCAGGGAACTCGCCGCTGAAAGTGCCGCTAAGAGAGCGTATACGGTAAGGAAAACATCATCATTGGAAGAAAAACTCAAGAGTCAATTAAAATTTCTAACGAAATACCGTGCTTCAATTTCAGGAATTGGACTTGAACAATATACCAGACCCAGGTGTCAATATATTACCTACGCCTCCTCAGCAGTGGTACAACACTCGTCACAGGGCAATACATCCACAAAATATTCGACCAATCATAAACGGTCCACCTCCAATGCCACCAATGATGGTGCCAAATCCGTTTATGAGCGTATTCAATGGTAGTTCAAATGTACCGCAAAGTCCAAATAATTCGAGTTTGTTGCCAACATTTTCTCAGACCAGACCTCAGCAAAGACCTCATCCTGGTACTGGAAATAGTTCCAAGAATTGGAGAACCGAAAATAACAAGTCTGAGCAGAGAAAAACTGCCGCTTTTGTACCGCTACAAGCACAGAAACAGCATCGCAGTGCAAACCCAAGAAATATAACCGGTACTGCAAACTTGATTGACAACTTGCACCGCAAGCAACAAGAGAGGAAAGAAACTGAAACTAATGAAGAAACCACATCAAAGGTTCGATACAGCATTTATCATTAAATATTTGTGTAATTTAGTATTTCGCCAGCAACTAAAAAAAAGAAAAAAAAAACAACATTATTCTAGGTGAATACACAGAGCGTTCTAAGATATCTCAATCTCGCCATTACCTTCAGCATTTTCAATTCCATTCTCCTTGTGGTATATTTCAAGGTTTCATAAAGGACATCACCCGCCAAGTATTACATTTCAAAAAAGAAATTAGCACAGTAGCGATCAGTCGATTATGAAAATCACCGATAGCAGTAATCAACTTTTATGAAAATCATATAGTATGCTTTTAGCGAGTGAACAAAAATGTTGATCCCAGAGCGAAGATACAATAAATTGATAACTAAGTAGGAAAAAAAATTCTATTCCAATAACAGATAAATCAAGAAAACAATCAGCCAACAAAGGGAAATCTCTGGCATGGGAATTTTGCAGTTCATTTTCAAATCACGATGAAAGACATTTTCTTGTTAATCTTTTCAGGTTCTCCCCCGGTTTTGGTGGGATTTCTGAATTCATATTAATTTGCTAGCATCTCTCGAAAAAATATCTGCGCCGTAAGCTCAATTTTTTTCTCCTTTATTTTTTCAGAATGAATTCACCTGGTAAATATCACGAAAATTAATAATGGCTAACTGTGATTTCACTAATCGAACGATTACTAGTTCACTTTGGTTGAGTTTAGGGTCATTACATTCTCTGTTTCTTACAATATTCTTGATACCCCTAATAGACCTTTCAAGAGTATCAGCGGGTTTTGGTTCGACTATCATGTGGTGGTTAATGCTGTATATATATATATATATATATATGTGGGTTACAACATAACGTGATATTTTTGTTTTGTATTGTTTGGAAGCTGGGGAGTGGCAGGGAAAGGAATGAGAGACCATCATACTTCCTTGCTCTCTATCTAATCAAATACAAATGTGATGTTTTGTTACTATTCGTTTGTGCATATTACAGTAACGGGTATCTAAACATATGTGTATTCATTCGATTATGTTGTCATAATAATTTCTACCGTGTTCGAGTATCCACTTTTTGAGTTCAATTTTTAATGTTTGAAAGCTACTATTTCGTAAATCTATCAAGATTTCGTGTATTATGAAATGTAATCTGCTTGTTGTGTTGATCTCAGTTTCTCTATGTGTAGCTCGCTGTTAGTCACTGATCTTCTCATATTGCATTGACGCTTGATTGTTCTTTTTCTTTGGGCGTTTACGTTCTTATGTACTATACTCGATAATTTTTTTATAACTGTCTGTCTTGCGACCAGGTGTCCAGATTATGCCACGAGTATTTCAACTGGTTAGTCAATACTTGTTTCTGCTTAAATTGAAACCTTGCAAACCTCAAGTTTTTTAGCACCCCATAACATACTAAGAGGGAAATGAAATTAAAAACGGCGAGGGCCATGGCCAGGTCAGGAAAGTATTTCGGTTAGTCAATCCTTAAATATATGACGCGCATAAAAACGTAAAACAGTAATTGTCCTGCAGTTCAAAGGATTGATCGAAATGGAGGGCCCCAATTTAATCGATCCAATGCCAATATCGCCAAAGGCAAACGATAGTTCGTCCTGTGGGTTGCAAGGAAGTTGATTGCTTGCATTTAGAGTGAACATTTTCGTCTTCTCCCATAGATAGGAACACGTTTACGTGTGTAGTTGTGAAAAATGTTCAAGTTTTACATAAATTTAATTGCTAACTGAAAACTAACCCATTGGCTACCGATATGCTTGCTAACGTTGTTTGACCATACAATTCCGTTGTTGGTCTCATTTTTGACACAGGTTTACTATATGTTCAGAAAAATTGTGACGAGAAAAAAAAAACCTTCATTTACTTTTTAACCGTCATCGCGAGTCAAGATCAATATATGCTAGCGGATCATGTCCAACCGTTATCTGGATGAATGTAGTTGCCCTTGGTGCTCCGTAAATTACCGTGTCGACTATGGATTATGACCGTTAAGTTATGGTTTTATGTCCACCTAAAATGATTGCCCACCCCCCCGAGCCTATAATCATATTTTGCGGACGGTTTAAACATGTGCAGCCTTGCTGTCAGTTTCTCTTTTCTATTGTAATTGTTGGTTTTCACACATTGAATTCTCTGAATCCAGGTAACCGGATCAAAAACAACAGACACTCCAAGGCCACAAAATATACAAAATGGGCTCCAGAATCCACTGAAACATCAACAAAAATCGGCAAAGCAGAGGAGATCGCGAATTGCTGCCAATTTTGGCTCTGTTTCAGTTGCTAATGGAGCCGGATCAAAATAACGGAAATAATATACGAGTGACAGACATTGAGAAGCAGTTCAATTCTTTGGGTCTCATTCATCGTGTGTATAGTTGTAAGACAAAATATATTGAATTATTTACATGGCTGGTATGTCAGATTTCTTCTGTCAAACGATTAATAATACTTTACAATATTTGTGTTTTTTAAGAATGTCTTAAAAGTAAGGTACGTTGTTCCTTAAAATTATTCAGTTCACTCACAATTCAGTATGCGGGTTGTCCAAAGTGTGTATAATAGTTCGGTATTCGGCGATCTGAAGTGTATACAAGATCATCAGTATATGACGCATGCACAATCCTTACGTTCAGGTTACGGTTATTTGAATGATTCTTTTTCATGCATACACCCGTGAACTCTTGGGACAACAATTGGCAACAATAATAACGGCGCGCGCATGATACGGCAATTACACGCAACCATTGAAATGGGAATTATTGAATCCAAATTGTTTATAGTTAATATATTAGTTGAACGAATTGCGATCGTTTTTAGTCATTAGACATTATTAGACGATTTACGATTTTCGCGAATCAAATAGCAAGTCGACTGGTACATAAAGATATTTATGGAGGAAACTGCTCTGCAACTTGTGCATAACGAAAAAAGTTGATTGATTTAGAGCCTGATAATTGAGGCTATTAAATATCGAACGAACATATACCAGGGCAGAGAACCGATGTAGCGGAAATCAGTTCTACCCGGCCATGCAGTTCGAGTTCTACTGAATCAAATTTAAAGAAATATGATCCCACGTGCGGCCGTTCGGCAAATGAAAATTAGAGTCGATCATACAAATTCGTTATTAGCGATTCAGTTTTCCGAATAAAAAGTTATCTCTAAATTTTTGTTCGACCCTGGCTCGCCGATTGCGGTCACTATTTTATATTCACTGCGAATGCAATAGATGACCGCGGCAGAAGCCAGAAATTTCTTTTGTAAAACTGGATTACGCAAAATTGGCACCTACTGTACCAATTCCCCGGAAAATTGATAAAAATTTACACCCCCCAAGTACCCATATTTCACTGTACAACCGACGGTAATTACATGGTTGTGTTCGAGGTTTTGGCTCATGATTCTATTGCTCTTGGCCTTGGAAAAGAGTTGGTCAAGCTCGGAAAACGACGGTATTTCTGTAATTGGATCGATTTTCTTTGGTAAAAATTATTAAATCAGGAGCTAATATTTACTATATAGTATATTTGCAAAATATATCGCTCAGGCGTACAGATGTAATTATAACTGGGGACAACAGTTGTTTTTTCAACAGGATCGCACAACCAAAACACATGTCAATTTATTCGCCAAACTAGTTGGCCGGATCTCATAATTGTGTGCAGATCCATATAGCCAGATGAGTTTTCTTCGTCCATACAAATTAATTAGGATAATATATCATGTATAACTGTCAAATTGGCCGGGCTAATTGAATAGCCGATGCTGTAATCGTTGAATAAGAAGTCATATTCTGAACATATTTATGAATCAGGTACTAGACTTTATCCACGCTTCAGAGTTATATAGAACAGAAATGATGCGTGTTGAAACAACTTGTCCAATCTCACAGCAAACAGACCCAAACAATGTCACGATTTGAATCAGCAGATACAGCATGGTATAACAATGACAATAATCTCAATTTTACTGATCATTCTTACTACTTAGTTGCTGTATGACGTTTGAAATGAAATAATTTCAAGCTTCATTGAATCAATCCGGGAGTCGATTGGCGACAAACCAAACCAAAATCTTTAAGTATGTCGCATAAGCGTCCTTTATTGCGTCGTACGCGCAGCACGTCCCGTATGAACATATCCTTTCGTTCTTGGCTAACCGGAGGAGCGTTTGCATTCGACAAAGCCACTCGAAGCCACTGGGTAGTCCACTGGTGGTAAGAAATACATAATTCTAGAAGAACTTCTGCGTGAGGCTCCAGGCTACAGCGTGCGACATCTCCACCTGTCGTATACATTGAATAATTATCAACCGGCGGATTAAAAATCATGTACGTTATTACATCATAATGATAATAATCACGGTGGCAGGGGGACGGGGCGGGAAGGGGAGGGGAGGGGTATGCACGTCCTCATAACAGGCACATTTCAAGAAGGGTCCGGTGCCTAGTAGGGCAGAAAACCATGATACATTGCGTAACATACAATTGAATAATGAAATTTGATGACTTGTTCCGGAATAGTTCATTGGTTGGCTTCAGTATTTTCAATCGCCTGGAGTAATTATTGTTCAGACCGCTCTGCACATGGATAATGATTGAACTGTTGGGAACGATTAGGATCGCACTCTTTGAGTGGCTGTATAATAGTTTAAATCATAAAAAATAGCTGATTCTCGTACCAACGCAACGAAGAATCGTACAAACTAGTTCCTGACCAAAGGTCTCGATGAACGTTTTTAAATGTGGGCATTGTCCAATGGCGTGACTAAGAAAACTCCCAGCAGCTTTGGCGATTCCCACCTCAGGAAGAGACAAGCACGCAATTCCTGAAATAGTGTTAACGGTGATGTATCTTTGGTACAAATTCGGTCCACCGCATAAATTCACGGGTATCAAATATTTGCTCACCACATCGTAAGGTTTCAGGAATTTGTTGCGGGATGTCGAGTAGCAATTGAGAAGTTTTCTTGCATATTTGCGCAAGCAGAACAAGATACGCCTGCAGCAAGTCCGACAGATCGGACAGGTTACCTCCAGCTGTTTGTATTGCGGCAACTCCGTTTAAAGTGTAACCGTTCAACTCAGCAAAAACTGGTGCGATAATGCTGCAAGAATCTCTGCCTAGCGCTAAAACTAGCTGACGTAATAAATTTAGAGCCGCCGGGTGAGGAGTCGTCTTGTAAGAGGTAGTGAGTAGCAGAAGCAGAGGGCGTGCCTCGGCTTTTGGGTGAGGAAGGGACGAAAGAGATTTTTGCACACAGATGTGCATAGCTTCCAGAGTCATGTAATCTTTTCCCCATTCGCTGTCTGTGACAATCCGATTGAATAACGGCACCAACCCGTCTAGCACCGCTTTACCAACATGGCCCTCCAATGTTGAGAACAAGGTTGTCGCCATTTTCAATTGATTAACAACGGAACCTCGAGCCTTGGACGGCGGCAGCTGCAACAACTCGTGCAATCGCCTCACGCAGGGACCAAGGGTAGAATCAAGATGTTGAAGTTGAAGATCCGTAGAAGGTAACGAGTTTAACAACTTTCCAGCAGCGTACATTAGTCGAAGACCTACACAACCCCCGGGTGGCACGTTTGGCAATGTGCACCCAATAGTTTCGAGTACCGACGGAGCCAACGGTGCCAGGTGTGGGCCACATTCTCGAGCCAAGTCTTTCAACGCCATGCTAGCTGCTGTAGCGGTAACGGGACCCTGGGCTAATCCCAATGCGACTAGTCTCAGGCATCCCTCCAGCCACGGGTCGGGATGCTCTCCAATCCATTCTGCATAAGCACCAATCGCCGTACAAGCACTGGAAAGTACTTCGCCGGGATATCTGTGATAGGGTATTTCTGACAAGACAATGCTGAGGAGAGGTGGTATATAGCGCCTCTCGTGAGACTCGATGCTGCCCGACAAAGCTTTGAAAGCGTGCAGCGTGGATTCAACTTGATTCCATTCATCGAAATTGTCCGGAGGTTGACTCAGCCTTTGACCTAGTAGCTCTAGCAGTTCTACACCCAGTACGTTGTAGCAATAGGCCAGAGTATCGGCAGCATCTTGTCTGTAACATCTGAGAAGCTCTCTGTCGTCTTCGTCCCCGGCTTCCACCGCTGACAAGGGAAGCGTAGCTTTGCGCAATAAAGCCTGGGCGAGACGGGCATATACCGGTTTTAAAGCCAGCAATGCCCGAGCTTCAACCGGTGGATCCAGGACGTAAAAGTCGTCCTGCAGGCTGTACCAGAATCCAAATGGTATACAGCTGCTTCTTTCTTCCGTGGGATAGCGACCGGGCAGCTCTGAACACTCCAGTAACAGCTCAACCAGCTGTTTTGCAGCCCATTTCTTTTTTTCATCACCCTCTCCGCTCAAGGCCAAAAGAAACGTCCGACTATGCGCATGACCAAATGTTCCAAGTATATCATAAAAAGCTTGACCGCATTCTTGACGGACCGACCATATCAACCCCTCCGTCCATTCCCATAACAAAACAGGCGTACTGACCAAAGCCGGGTTTCTCAGCGTCAGATTTAAACATTCTTGAACAACCTCCCATCCACTACTGGCTTCCAAATCAATTTCTCTGGGAAAATATGGATAACGAGGATGTCAATTTTGACAGAACTGTTATCACAGTGTAAATGATGTATCAAACGACGCCATACCTCCGGGGTGCATAATGCAAGGCAGCTTGTAGAAAATGCTTGAATAAATGACTCGTTGCTTCAAGAGGAATCTCACCCAGTTTCAGCCAAGACAATGCACATTCCAGTCCAAGGAGAAATATTTTTTGGTTGTTTCTCCCAGCTACAACGTGATCCAAGTTTGAAAATACATCTAGAAGTAGCAGGGCAACTCTTTGCCAGCTGGCTATGAGGCTTTGCCTAATCTTTGTCTTCGTCGTACCGTGACAATTTTCAAACTGACAGAAATAGAAAAACATAGAATAAAAATATCAGCATACGATACGGTATTGTGCCGAAAGAATAGTACCTACTTACACAAGCGAATCATGAATACTTATAATCTGGCAGTGCACACGTGCCTGTCAATGCCGTGTCTAGTAGGAACAAGTTAACCCGATTGCAAATCATGCCACCAACGTATCCAATGATGTGAGCTTGATTCTGGTACTTGTGTAAATATGCACTCTTCTCACAATCGTCGATCATTGAAACAGAGCAACATCGTATTCTCTACAATTTAATAAAGTAAATATATATTTTCTGCTTCAGCAAGGATCAATCGTCAGGCTCTATCGGAAATACAAGTAGTTGTATTTTGAGAAAACTACGTAATTGTACATCGTATCATATATCTATGTCAAGGCAGCATTTGTGGAGAGAACACGTGGCTTACGTGGGAAATCGTTTTGCATTCTCAGTCCTTAATAAAAGAGAGAGTAAAAGGAAAAGCGTTCCGAGGAAAGTTGGTGTTCTTAAAGTGCCGTTGGTGAAAAACTGTGTTAAAGTATTTTACGTCAAAGAGATTTAGCATGCTTGACTGATAACTATGGCTACTGGCTTCAGATGCACATGTTCGATACTCAGGGCCGAATTAGCCAATACGCTGAGTAGGCCATAGCCTAGGGCGGCACAAATCGGGGGGCGGCAAAACTTAGGAGCGACATGTTTTTTAAGTAGCAAGTAAATATGGTTCAGGGAAATAGCTGACCTCCACATAAATGGAAACGCATTTAATAGAGTTTTTCGAAAAATCAGAGAACTTTTAAAGCCAATGCAAAAAAAAAAAATCCTAAAAAATAATTAATCGACTGAACACATTCGTATACTCATTACAAACATTTCTTATATTTTAGATAAATTAAAGGGTGAAATTATTACCAACGAGAGTTGATTCCGGTTTCAAATGCGAAATCGACAGCGTAATAAAATGATAAATTAATGAAGTAGGGCAATGTTAATTTTTGAATCGTACTTTCCGCTTTGTCTTTCAATTTTACGGAGCAACGGAAAATATTCTTCCAAATTATGTAAAAAAAATCTACGTGAAATGTGAATGAGTTCGGAAAATATATAGACACAATTACCGTACATGGAAAAATGAAAAATTAATCGTCGTTACTTCAGCTTTGCATCTCTGTGACTAAAAATACATTTCGAAAAGACTGAATAGCGTACAAAAATATTTCAATTGGAACAGAGATAGTATTAGTCAATATTTTTCTTCACAACCGTTAATATCAATCACTAATTCTATTAACTCTTCGCAGCTTATACATTGTACAGTCGATGAATTTCAATTGATTATTGCTATCAACACTTTTCAGAAATGATTAGATCGTACTATTTCTGGTATATTTCGAATAAGTTTGTTATTCATTCAATCTTTTTAACATGTATTTTCAGTAACAAAAATGCAAAACTTAGCTACGTAAGTTCTTCTTTTTTTTTTAATTTTTGATGTACGGTAGCCCTCTCTGAATATTTGTTGGTCGCATCCCCATTTTACACAGATTTTTTCACATTATTTGGAACAATATATACGGTTGCTTCGCAAAATTAAAAATAAAATTTGATAAAAACTGATAATAATCATTTTCGATCTATCAAGTATTTTATTTCATTTCACCGAACCTACGCTGTGTTAAAAGGGCAGCTTTTGTGCACAAGCCTAGGGCGACGGTTAGGCTTAATCCGCCACTGTGGATACTTACCTCCACAGGAAGAGCGGAAAGAACTCTTAGTAGGAGATCCAACATTAAAGGAGTATCACAAGACAAATTGCTGATTACATCTTCAACCAAGCTTTTACTCTCCTTTCTTCCTTCCTCCGATGCTTGAATATTAATGAGAACCACGGCCAGCTGAAGTTATTAAATATATTGTTCAATGTTCCTTACTCAACAAAGTTGCCCTGCAGATTAGTGCGATAAATTTCACTTAGGGCTCTTATTCTAGAACATTATCGCCAGGGATGAAAGGGATTTTCCATTTGAAGCAAATTTTTGATAGAACTAAACAACGCGTCCCATCTGTGTCACCAGTGATACAAGTTAACCGAACAATCCGTTGGGTATATCGAGAGGACCTTACCGCTTGACACAGTTTGGAAAGCACCAACATCGGGGCTTCTGTTTTCTTGATGCCATCGAGCAGGCGATCCTTCAGTACCAAATATTCATTTTTTGGAACTTGATCCCATTGTTTAGTTAGTTTCGAGTATAGGGTTGTGGCACCAAAACATTGTACTTCCCAGCTCTGGATTGTTGGAAGTAATGCAATGACCCATATGTTATTTGATGACACACAAGGAAATTCTGTTATGTAAATATTCACCTTGGTCGGTTCGATCAAGTCCCAAACAAAACTCCAAGCCTCGAAGGATGCCTGTATCTGTAAGAGCCATGAATGAGTTTCACTGGTTCCAGTCGCGTAGAATCGCATTACAGCCTCTTCTACTGTGAGTGCACGATCCATTTCACTTCAATTGCAGCACAATTTCGTAAGACAGGTTACTAATTACTTCCAATGAAAATCACTCCCAAAATTAATGGTTATGACATGGCTTATTCTAGGTTGTGGGGGAGGTTCATAGAGACTTCTATAACAACTGAACATCATCGGCAAAGGGTGACAGATGCTTCAGCGGTTACTCAACTGTATTTGGTACGCATTGTTTTCGATCATACTCAAATATCCTTTAAGGATACCCGTCATACCAAGGATCAACCTAACCTAACCTAACCTAACCCATTTACTTCTTTTTCCTTTTTAGGCCGTTAAGCTCGGTCCAAGCCACGAAGTAATACTAAGGAGACCGAACACCGCATGTAAAAGTAGTATCATTTTATTGCACGAAAATCGCAAAGTGCACAGCAGCGGGATTCTGTAACTCTCTACCGACAATTATCGCTGTCGCTAGCTAGCGACAGTTGTCGCTTGCATCGACGATGCTAGCGACGTAGTGTAACATCCGAACGGAACGTCCGTATGTTTTATCGACTATTGTTACTGCATGCGGAGATGAGTTTTCATCAACTAACCAAACTCGAAGTACGAGAATCTTGTAACCATAAGATATTAAAACAACTGTCTAACTATTTGGAACATCCCTAGATGAAATTCACCAACCAAAGCTTAAGAACCATGTTACGAGATCTTCGCACTACAAAGAGCTATAATATTATTATACTTCATCTTATTAACATCATAATTAACTAACACCATTATATCTGATTATTATATAATACCCGGCAATGCCATTTGCGCATTCGGAACACTATAAGCAACTACGCTATACCATATAGCCTGGAGTCTAGAAGACTGTAAAACCGTAGATACGTCTATTACCGATATAATGTAAAGATAGCACTGCTTCAATAACCTGTAACATCCGACCGGAACGTCCGTATGTTTTATCGACTATTATTACTGCATGTTACTTTTATCAACTAACCAAACTCGAAGTACGAGAATCTTGTAACCATAAGAAATTAAAACAACTGTCTAACTATTTGGAATATCCCTAGATGGAAATAACTATGAAATTCACTAGCCAAGGCTTAAAACCCATGTTACGAGATCTTCGTACTACAGAGAACTATAATACTATTATGCGTTATTATATATCATATTAACACTATAATTAACTAACACAATTATACCCAATTATTATATAGCACTCAACAATGCCATTTGTGCATTTGGAGCTGAGAGCTTATACTATAAGCAATATACGCTTTACTATATAGCCTGGAGTATAGAAGACTGTAAAACCATAGATAAACGCATAACCAATATAATGTAAAGATAGCACTGCTGCAATAACCCACAAAACCAGAGACTGCAAAACCATCAAACCGTGAATGTTAATTACCCAGCATGAACTATACCTTCTTCCGCAACGCCGTATTGTAGGCAACACGCGCAACGTTTTGAAGGCAATGCAGATCTCCAATGTGGAGCCATATACAGAGCCTTACTTAGAGAATACATTAGGAAACTTACCGACGAAACGAAAACGTTCTAGAAGCTTCCAAGCCGATTTATATCAATATAAGAATTAACAACTACAGAAGGGAATCATATACAAAAGCACACATGTAAACCTGCTCTAAAGCTATGAATCATCAAATTACTAAATACTCTAAATCTGTTAAGATAGTTATAACACAAACAACTAAAGATATTCGCAGCAGCGTGATTCTAATAATGTTAAACAAATAACAAACTATGTTCATAAACAATTGCTATTGTACTCCAGGTTAACAACGACAGTAGTCGACTATAATACATATACAATTCTATATAGATATAACTATAAAACTAACAAACGACAGGTAACCAAAATGAAATATGGGCTTTGTAACGAGCAAGATAGCAAAAACATTAAGAGGTAGACAGGTAGTTAAGTGGCTGAGGGGCGCCAGAAATGGGGCTGGCACCACAAAGGGGGCTGGCGCCACAAGGGGGGCTGGCGACACAACGAAAAGCTCACGCAGTTCGGAGAACTACGGAACAAAGTCCACGCACCTACACCACCGCACCAAGCAGCGATATACCATATGTAAAAACCTACAATATAGTAATAGCCAATGGACTAAGATATCAGGCGTGCATGCGGCGAAGATGTCGTGCCCTAATTAGAATTCCTAGAAAAAGAGGGGAGGTGCGCAAAGGTGACCAAAAACTATAGAGGGGGATCGTTCTGCGCAACGATCGACCCCTATAAAAAGGGCGACCGATCACTCGATCGCTCTCTTGTGTTTCTACCTCCAGATTCGTCATCTAGTTCCGGTACAGTCTCGCGGTAAAATCCTTTAGCCTTTTGCATTAAAACTTTCATACAACGTTACTCTGCCCAAAAGTTTAGCGAGCTTCAACTCCATCGTGTCATACTAAGTTTAAGATCTTGCAAAGTGTAACTCTGCGTTTGTGACTTTCAAATATCAAAACTTATAAAATAAACCAAACTTAGTCAAAATATCCAAAAATATTAAAGTCAGTTATTCCGCTAAAACCTCTCACCAATCTACAAGTCATCGCATCCAGAATATTCTCAAAAAGGTAAGCCAAATTAAATCTTTTATCCAACAATTTCTCCCTCTTCGGTTCGTTCGACTAGAGCGACAGAATGCCCGTTGTCCGGTGTATTTCAATACTTAATCGGTAATTGGTGACCCAAACTACTGATGTGAGTCTGGCTGTAGCTGCGTGTGAATGTTTCCGGTGTCTAACATCTGGAGATTTCCACTAGGTACCGTTCCGACGTCACATATCATTAAAATTTTCTGGTGCATCGGCCGGGAAACCAAACGTTATAATCGCGAAAAACTTTTTGTGACGCGAGTAGCGACCGACGGACGGCGGAATTTTTGCGCGCTACCGACACGAACTGAAAATCATCCTAATCTCGCTCGGTTTAATAAAATGACTAAACAAACCCGAATATTAATACCCGTTAACTCGCCAAAATTCTAAAAATCAATGAGTCAATCAAGAATTTTTCCATCCGCTCTGGAAATTTCTCATTCAAATATTTCTTCAATATCGCAACTACTGGGACCTTGTATCACCGAGATCCCTCGTTTTCATCGAAATACTCTGTCGAACCAAGATTCCAACCTTTACTCGAAACCTCTAACAAATACCCTTTGTTCTTATAACGAATGCTCCCAAAATCGAACGAAATAAACGAAGGAAAACGCGGAACCATAGCGAAGCTTTGGGAACAATATACTCAGCCGATTATATTAAGCGATCCGCACGAAATCCCGGACTCTGTGAAGGAGCCTTATCTCAATAAACCACAGAATTCTAACCACACCATCGGAACTTCTGAAGATATTTGCTATTACAAGGGGGATACAGAAGAACGAATTAAAGAAAGAAATAAGCTGTTCGAGCCCCCAACGCGACCCAGAACGATTAGCGAAGAAGACGCAAAGATTAGGAAAAAGGCGAAAATTATTTCTAAATACCTCCCGTTCAAACCTCCAACGATTCCTACCTCCCTTTTCTCCGACACGGGATCTAAAATTTAAAGTAAACCTTATTAACCAAAGATTGTGCAATCCCAACATTAAATGGGAAAGGAAGACCCTCCTACCGATAAAAAACGCACAGCCGTAGTACATAGTCCGCCTTCAGACCGACGACTCAGATCACAAGTTAGTACGCAGGGCACCCAATTATTCGAAGGACAATTAGAAAATTTAGTGGAGACGAACGCGTCGGGAACCTCAGGACTAACTCCCGAACAGTCGCAAATCTCCAGCCAAAACTCTAATTCAACGAATAAAAATTCTCCGGAGAACTCGAGAAAAACAGAAAAACCCACTCAAATACTTATTCAAACGCCTGATTCGGAAAACCAATCCCAAACACATATTAAGATTCCTCAGGAATTTAAAATGGTGAGCGAACCCGTTGCAAGTACAGGCGCAACCGCCTTACCCGCACCGACTTATCATTATATCTCAATTAAGGATGCCTTAGAGGCAGTCCCGGTGTTTGACGGCAATCCGTCCCAGGTTAGAAGTTTTGTGCAGGGATGCAAGGATGCACGCGAAATGGTCCCGCCTCAAGTCGAATTAAGCCTCGCGCGAATAATACGTAATAAAATCAAGGGAGTAGCTCGACGTGTGATCGAGAACGAACGGTTCGATACCATAGACGAATTAACCGCGCGAATAAATGAGCTTTATGGACCAGCCAAATCCGTTAATCTGTGTCAGGGTGAACTAGGGAAAATTTTCCAAAGACAGAACGAAGACGTCGTGACGTACGCATCAAGGGTACGCGAAGCGATGGAAAACATAAGACAGGCATTCTTGCAAGAACAACGTACGGACGATTTCGAAATTTTTACGCGAAATACCGAAGCGGACGGCAAAGCCGCTTTTCTGCGCGGATTAAGACCTGAAATCGACGGAAAAATCCCCACAATACCCGGTACTCTGAAAGAACTGGTCGACGCGGCTATGAAAATAGAAAAACAGGAGAAAATTAAAATCCAACTTAGACGAGGAGATCAACCTAGCACAATTCAGGACGCTACAATAAATTACGCGATGTTTCAACCATATAATTGCGTTGTATGTGGAGTAAACGACCACGATAAATACGATTGCACATACAATTCGGATAAAAGCTATTACGACCACCGTAAACCTCGGAATCAAACTTATGTCATCCAAGGTAATCGAGCAGACTATCGGAATAATTATAATTCGAGAGATATTTATTCGGATCCCCGACGTAACTCGAACACCTACCAACTTCAAAATAATACTAACTCGAGAAATCAATTTCCGAAATATCAAAATCGTCAAATAAATTACCAACCGCAACCCGGTTACGATTCAAGAGAAAATCGTCCCAATCAGCAACAGGGACTTCCGAATTTCAGTAACCAAGACAATTACAGTAATCGAAGGTCGAACTCCCCTAATCAACCAAGTTATCCTAGAAATAATCAATATCGCGAAAATCGCTATCAAGGGAACAATCAATACCGCGGAAACATTTATCCCAGCAATAACTCGTACCGCGAAAGAACTTATCCAAGGGACCCTAGCCCACAGAGGTCACAACCAAATTTCAGACAGGGAAACCAGCGTCCAAATCAGTACGACGATAATCAAATATTTAGACAAACGCGTTATACTCCGCAAACAAATTATCAACCCTACAATTCGAACCGACATGACGAATACCAGACAGAACAACCACGCGAACACTGTCGATATTGCAGAAATTACGGTCACTCAATCAGCGAATGTCCAATTAAACAGCGAAATGATAGATCAAATCAAACACCGCGAGAAAATCGAGTCTCATTTTCGGGAAACGGGGAGAGCCTGCCGAACGACGGTGCGACCTCGGAGGCTCTCAAAATACCCAACCGCACCTTATCTATTATACAGGGCGTACCGATAGAAAACTAGTGACGTTGGCTAAAAGCGATATGGAACAAATAATTATAGATCCGCCTCAAAATTCCAATGACAAATCAATCAATACGATCATAAATCCAGAGAGTACAATCCCTACGATCAAATTAGAAGCGAGCGAGTTACAAAATCCGAGTACTTTCATGTTGGATACAGGCTCCGACCTGAACATTATAAAAAATAACTGTGTAAGGGCAGAAATCGAAATAAACGAACAAAAGAAATTTAATTTTAGCGGAATAGTCCCCGCGTGCGTAGAAACTATGGGGGAAGTTCCCATAAACGTAATAGGAACCGAAGCTCAATTCCATATAGTTCCGGAAAATTTACCAATCCCACAGGACGGAATAATAGGATCCCAGTTCTTCAATGAAAATCGAGCTCAGATAAATTTTGATAAAGGCACATTAGAATTCGGTAACGTACAAATCCCATTCCTAAACCAGCAGGAAAAAACGACTCCGTATAGAGCGCAGACTGGCAACTGCGACAAACTCGCGGAGACCGAACTAGGCACCGAGGTTTTACCGCTCCTGGATGTAGAATCTAATGGGTGTGTCGGTTATACAAAATCCGATTTAACGGCGGAAATTTCCGAACCTCTTAAAGGAAAGGAAAAGGTCGAAAATCCGGAAGATGTTACCGTAATTCCATCGAGGATACGGCTTGGCATCCGTATCAATCTCGAAAAAACTGAGTTAACCGAAGGGTACGTACCTCTGATAGACGCAGGTGACAACGTCTACATAGGGAACGCGTTAGTGACAAACCGAGATGATAAAGCGTACCTTTATGCAATTAATACGTCAGACTCGGAAGTAAGACTGAGGATTCCACCGCAAATCCTGGAAGAAATAAGTGAAACAGAGGACACCTTAAAAACAGATACCCAAAATTTTAAAATCAAAAGTGAGAATGCAAAAGCAACCGTTAGTTATAAGAATATGCCCACGAAATATCAAATATATCCCGACGAATGCATGAAATACGACAATGAATCCGATGAATCTACGAAATATTCCAATAAATCCATGAAAAATGGCGACGAATCTGCGATAAATCCAAGTGAATCCGATGAATCTATGAAAGATAATAATAAATCCATGAGAAATAATAATGAATCTACGTTAATACAAAGTGAATCTAATGAATTTGTGAAAAACGATAATAAATCTACGAAATATTCCAATGAATCCGTGAAGAATAACGACGAATCTGCGATAAATCAAAGTGAATCCAATGAATCCGTGAGAAATGATAATAAATCTACGAAATATTCCAATAAATCGATGAAAAATAACGACGAATCTGCGATAAATCAAAGTGAACCCAATGAATCTGTGAAAAACGATAATAAATCTACGAAATATTCCAATGAATCTGTGAAAAACGATAATAAATCTACGAAATATTCCAATGAATCTGTGAAAAATGATAATAAATCTACGAAATATTCCAATAAATCGATGAAAAATAATGACGAAAATGCGATAAATCCAATTGAATCCAACGAATCTATGAAAGATAATGATAAATCCATGAGAAATAATAATGAATCTACGTTAATACAAAGTGAATCTAATGAATTTATGAGAAAAGATAATAAATCTACGAGATATTCCAATAAATCAATGAAAAATAATGACGGAAATGCGATAAATCCAAATGAATCCAATGAATCTGTGAAAAATGATGATAAATCTACGAAAAATTCTAATAAATCCATGAAAAATGACGATGAATCTGCGACCAATCCAAGTGAATCCAATGAATCTGCGAGAAACGATAATAAATCTACGAAATATTCCTATAAATCCATGAAGAATAATGACGAAAATGTGATTAATTTAAGCGAATCCAATGAAACTGTGAAAAACGATAATAAATCTACGAAATATTCCAATGAATCCGTGAAGAATAACGACGAATCTGCGATAAATCAAAGTGAATCCAATGAATCCGTGAGAAATGATAATAAATCTACGAAATATTCCAATAAATCGATGAAAAATAACGACGAATCTGCGATAAATCAAAGTGAATCCAATGAATCTGTGAAAAACGATAATAAATCTACGAAATATTCCAATGAATCTGTGAAAAACGATAATAAATCTACGAAATATTCCAATGAATCTGTGAAAAATGATAATAAATCTACGAAATATTCCAATAAATCGATGAAAAATAATGACGAAAATGCGATAAATCCAATTGAATCCAACGAATCTATGAAAGATAATGATAAATCCATGAGAAATAATAATGAATCTACGTTAATACAAAGTGAATCTAATGAATTTATGAGAAAAGATAATAAATCTACGAGATATTCCAATAAATCAATGAAAAATAATGACGAAAATGCGATAAATCCAAATGAATCCAATGAATCTGTGAAAAATGACGATAAATCTACGAAAAATTCTAATAAATCCATGAAAAATGACGACGAATCTGCGATAAATCCAAGTGAATCCAATGAATTTGCAAGAAGCGATAATAAATCTACGAAATATTCCTATAAATCCATGAAGAATAATGACGAAAATGTGATTAATTCAAGCGAATCCAATGAATCTGTGAAAAACGATAATGAATCTACGAAATATTCCAATAAATCCATGAGAAATAATAATGAATCTACGTTAATACTAAGTGAATCCAATGAATCCGTGAGAAATGATAATAAATCTACGAAGTATTCCAATGAATCCATGAAAAATAATGACGAATCTGCGATAAATCAAAGTAAATCCAATGAATCTGTGGGAAACGATAATGAATCTACGAAATATTCCTATAAATCCATGAAGAATAATGGCGAAAATGCGATAATACCAAGTGAATCCAATGAATCCGCGAAGGACGAAAATAAAACTACGAACAATAAGTGTAAAAGTAATTCCGACAAATCCGAGAAAAATAATAATAAATATTCCGATGAATCCATAAGAAATGATAATTCTATAGTAAACCAGAGTGAATCCAATAAACCCACAACGAGTGAATTAAATAAAATCAAACTAATGGGACCGTATATTACCGACAACGCAAACAAGGCTGTAATAAATGAACACGCCTCGATATTTAAAGAAGAAATAGATCGATGCAATAAAAACCAAGAGACAAATAAATATAAAAGAAGATAAGAAATAAAGAGGTCTACGCGAATCCGAATTTAAATCCTATACGAAAACAGCCGAAGACGAGTATAAAAGGAAGACAACGTGCGCAACCCCACGGAATATCTCTACGCAAAACACGAATCAACCTAATGAAGTAGATATCCCAAAAATAAAACGATTATTTATGGTTCAAAATTCCCACAACCTAATCAAAGCCAGGGTCGAGCTTTTGGAATCCTTTTGAGATTAGAACACTTAAATACCGAGGAAAAAGAGAATATCTATAACTTAATCCGAGCAAACGCAGATACATTTTACCTACCAGGCGATAATCTAGGATGTACTAAGCATACATACCCTGTACTCAGCAGCAACGTACAAGTTGCGGCAGAACTTCGTAATGCGCAGGCACACAACACACGTACAAACATACGCACACATTCAACTCTCAGCCCAGAGGTAGTGAACTATACAGTGAGACTACGAAGCACCGCACAAAGAGGAGACCCCGAGTATAGGATACTCTTTGCAATATATCCCATCTCATTCTTTTGCACGTTCAATCTTACAGATACATATATGTTTGTCTCTTTCTACTTAACGCCTCAAGCTTCCGAACGTTACACTTGAAATTTCCGTACCAGACTCAAATAGTTTCTTAAGGAATAAACTCCAAAAATTTTAAAACTCACGCTTCCCCTACTCCAAGAACATACCCAACCACACAAATCCCGTTAAAAACCAACCGCTCGCAATTAATAATCCTCATCAACACTATGATTTCAACTACTATATCAACATTTCGATTTTGCAGATGAAGCTCTTGGCAAACCAGGAAAATTTTGTTATAATATTCGCCGATAGATTTTAGCCAGATATGCGAACCTTAGAAATAAGGCGAGCTGGTAATATTATTGCCGTAAGATGCAATAGAATCATGCCAAATTGGGTAAAGAGCGTGACTCGCCAGTTGTTATGGAACGATGACCTGCCACCAAGAACCTATAACTATAGCATATATACCGACCACATCGTAGCGATATATACACCACCGTCAATCTTTTCGATTACGGGAATTATCCGAATAGCATAGTAATGATCAAAGACGTAGATGGCGATATATTTTCAATAGTTTTTGATGATCAAAATTACAAGGTCAAGCAACACTTTATGATCGACGATCCGGCAATCGAAATTCCTAACAACGGCGACGATGAATTAATAAACTAAAACCATGACAAGACCCACTGTCGGGTACATTATTAACTAATTCCTTTATCATAATTAACCATGCCGCGCATAAATACCTTTAGTTAGGTACATCTGATACCTATATATATATATATGTCGCATCACGATATTGTGTCTTTGTTATATTTTGATCACCGGTTGTATGACGTTGTTGGAACTTGTTTTGGTTGAATTTGTTTTGTTCTTGTTTAACTTGGTTACTTCTTTAGAATAATTTTCAAACGATTTGAATAAAGTTGTGTTGTTCCGTGCCTCTACGGTTTACAATTAAATAAATTGTGTTATAATCTTTATTCAACTCTGTATATCTGACATCAGAAGTGGGATAAAGAACGTTTAAGCGTGAAGAAGTAAAAAAAAAACTTAGTAAATTTTCGAGAAAAAGATGGAACGAAACGAGGAAGATTTCAGTGTGGCAGAAGATGTAGAAGAAAGTGTGTGGAGAAGTGCAAAGAGTGACACAGGCAGAGTAGAAACTTCTCGAAAACGAAAAAGAAATCACCGATCCCCGACGACATCGGAATCTGAACATTCCGATGATTTGCGAAGAAGGAAGCACGGAAGCCGTAGGCACAGAAAACGTCAGGCAAGATTGGAGGAGGAAAATCTGCGACTGCTTGCACTGCTTTCCAGACGAGTACGTGTTCCGATGGATCTCATCAAATTTGATCCGAAAACGACTGACGCGACTGGTTGGGTGAAAATGGTTGACGAGTGGATTCGCCGTTATAATCCTGATGATTATGAAATTGTCCAGCATTTGGCGAAAGCATTTAAAGACGAAGCGGCACAGTGGTTCACTGGTATGGATCCCTCAGGAAAAAGCTGGGTAGAAATACGTTCTGAGTTTTTAAGTGCGTATGCGAAAAATAAAAACGTTGCGTCGGAGCTGCACACGATTTGGATGGAAGACGCAGAGTTTACACTCGAAAATTTTATGAAGAAAGGGAGAAAATTAAAAGCGTGGCTCAACGAGAGAAAAACGGTGGACGAGACTGCAGCTCAACTTACGGGATTATCCTATTCGGCGCAAAATAGATTTGTTCGCAACATCTTTGTGCGAGAATCTCCTAAAAGCCTACAAGAAGCGATGGCGTACCTTGATGGACGAACGACCGACTTCCATCAACCGCGTGCATCCTCCAGAGCCCCTGGTCCACATACTAAGACTTTGGCGCCGCGAGATGGTAAGTCGCACCGTTTTGACATCGAGTGCTACAATTGTGGAAGAAAAGGACATCGGAAGGCCGAATGTCGATCAGCTCTGCAGACACAGCGTGGCAGTTACTCACGGGTCATCAAGGAACTGGACGGTAGAGGTTTGGGGTCAAAGAAGCCGATAACCTGCTACAACTGTAAGGAAGAGGGACACATTGCCCCGAGTTGCCCTAAGAAGAACGAGAAGGTAGTGAGGCTTTGTCATTCTACCTCCACTGAGAATACTCTGAAGCTTGCTGACGGTAAGGTGTTGACGTTCATCTTTGACTCTGGTTCGGACTGTTCTCTTGTAACAGAGAGTTTGGCGGAGAGGTTGCCTGGTAAAAGACAAGTCGTTTGTACGCGTTTGAGGGGCTTAGGAAATGGGTATGTGGATTGCCGTGAGATGATCTCAGTGTGTGCACAGTTGAATAGCATCAATGTTGAAATTGATTTATTTGTAGTACCGGACGAAAGTTTGTCCACAAAAATAATTCTGGGTAAAGAATTGTTAGCAAATGTTATCTCAGTCACATTAGATGGAACCATAGTTAAATTTGCAAAATTACACAAGTTTGTTGGTGCGTGTGTTGCAACTACTAATTTTGATACTGTAGATTGCGATGTGGAAGAGATGAGAGAATCACTTTTGAAATTGTTAAGACTGCACGCGGAACATATGAGTGTTGATACTCCTAGGATTCGTGTAACATCTGGCAGCTTTGAGATTAGACTGAAAGATGAAAATAAAATTGTACAGCGAAGACCTTATAAGCTAGGAATTTTAGAGCGTGAGAGTGTTAGACATATGGTAAATAAAATGCTTGAGGCAGGAATCGTTCGAGAAAGCAGGAGTCCGTTTTCTAGTCCAATTATCTTAGTTAAGAAAAAGGATGGATCAGATAGATTGTGTGTGGATTTTCGGGAGTTAAACGCCAATACAGTAGCAGATCGTTATCCGCTACCGTTGATTCAAGATCAATTAGATCGACTGTGCGGTGCGTACTATTTCTCGTCATTAGATATGACGGCAGGCTTTCATCAGATACCTGTAAAAGAAAATTCAATAGAAAAGCTTGCTTTTATTACACCGGACGGACAGTTTGAATATTTAACAATGCCATTCGGGCTAATGAATGCACCTGCCGTATATCAGAGAGCAATCAATAACGCTTTGGGTGAATTGAGATATTCTTTTGCGATTGTTTATTTGGATGATGTTCTTATACCCGGTAGAACTGCACAGGAAGCTTTGGATAGGTTGGCAGTCGTGATGGCAAAACTTGCGGAGAAAGGATTTTCATTCAATTTAAAAAAATGTAAATTTTTGAAAACAAAAATTGATTATCTGGGGTACACTGTGTCACATGGAGAGTTGAGGCCCAACCTTCGAAAAATCGAAGCCCTGGTGCAATCACCTATTCCTAAGACACGGACCCAGGTAAGGCAATTGTTAGGGTTAGCATCCTATTTTCGTAGATTTATACCGAGATTTTCACAAGTGGCTGCTCCTTTATACAAACTTACTGCAGGTAGTTCCAAAACGATTACATGGACAGACGAACACACTGACGCCAGGGCCAAGCTTGTCAGTTATTTAACATCAGAACCGTTACTGAGAATTTTCGACCCTAATCTTCCAATCGAACTACATACCGATGCTAGTGCTCTCGGGTATGGTGCCGTATTGTTACAATGTGTTGAAAAAGAAAAACATCCCGTCGCTTATTATAGCAAACGTACCATAGACGCTGAAACTCGTTACCATTCTTACGAACTTGAGACTCTTGCAGTTGTTAACGCAATAAAACATTTTAGACAATATTTAGTAGGACGTAAATTTTTAGTTGTGACTGACTGTAATTCGCTTAAAGCCGCAAGCCTTAAAAAAGATCTTACTCCACGAGTTTATCGCTGGTGGGCATATTTGCAGTCATTTGAATTCGAAATAGAATATCGCGCGGGTGAACGAATGAAGCATGCGGACTTTTTGTCAAGAAATCCAGTTACAAAAAAATGTGTACTCAAAATAGTTAAGAAAGATTTGAATAAAATAATTGAATTAGCTGATGACTGGTTGATGGTAGCTCAGCAGAAAGATGACGAAATAAAAACTTTGTACCGTGAGGTAATAGAAGGATCAGAGAGAGCAAAAACATATTCAATTAGAGACAAAATTTTGATGCGGACGATAAACAGAAAATCGAAACAGGACAGCTGTGTCGCAGAAAGTGAAGAAGGTAAGAACAAAGTTCCGAAGTGACTTGTTTGTTTTAAACAGAAAAAAAAAAAATGTTGTAGTGCACAAAGTCATGAGTGCAAACATGTTTTGCTGAGATGAACCATGAACCCTTGTGGGTTAATACAATCGGTTGTTGAAAACAAATGTAGCGATAATTTGCAGAAACATGATTCTGGTAGAGCCGGATTTGGAAGTAGAAATCCGAAGAGAGCAGGGGACTCTGTTAATTGGTTTAGCCGGATTTACTTGAAGAAATCCGAAGAGAGCATGAGACTCTGTTGGCTATCGCTGTTTCATTTCGAGAGTGCGACTTTGGCTTTCAAGGCTCGCTGGACTTGATCACCCAGAATCCTTGAACCCAAAGCCTTGATGTAACTTGAGAATGATTCGGCAAGTCACAATAGTTAGAACATGTACGGATGCGTAAGGCATGCCTGCAGAGCTATTGTGAATGAAAACAATAGTTAGAACATGTACGGATGCGTAAGGCATGCCTGCAGAGCTATTGTGGATGAAAACAATAGTTAGAACATGTACGGATGCGTAAGGCATGCCTGCAGAGCTATTGTGGATGAAGACAATAGTTAGAACATGTACGGATGCGTGACGCATGCCTGCAGAGCTATTGTGGATGAAGACAATAGTTAGAACGTGTACGGATGCATAAGGCATGCCTGCAGAGCTATTGGTGCCTTGGATAAGGAATTTGAGAGAAGTCATGAAACAAATAAAGCAAAGCACATGGTTGCACACATGATGTAGAGATAACAAGGGATTTGACTGAGCAAGGATGCCAGGCTTGTATGATCAGGAAAGCCGAACGAGATTTAATGAAGGTTTCTTCGATGTTTTTTTTTGTTTCAGAAATAAATTAGAAGAATGAAAAACTGGCACTCGAGACGCGTGCTAGTCAGTATGGCCGTGTCGCATCACGATATTGTGTCTTTGTTATATTTTGATCACCGGTTGTATGACGTTGTTGGAACTTGTTTTGGTTGAATTTGTTTTGTTCTTGTTTAACTTGGTTACTTCTTTAGAATAATTTTCAAACGATTTGAATAAAGTTGTGTTGTTCCGTGCCTCTACGGTTTACAATTAAATAAATTGTGTTATAATCTTTATTCAACTCTGTATATCTGACATATATATATATATATATATACATATATAAATTAGTATACCTCTAACAATAAGATAAGAATAAGGAAACACCCAACCCTTATGCGGGAGTGACAGCCAATGTACAGCGAGAGTATACATCAAACCAACCCCTTAAAAGAAATGATGCCGTATGAGAACGACACTTTAACCTGTGTGCAAAGGAGCTATCGCAATATGAAACAAACGATAATCGAACTGATGCGAAACTATGGTGATTGCAGCTCCAAAATGTACATCATAGACCTTCAAGGATTTCACGGGGAAAACCATGTCTTCATGATAAAGGAAATCGCGGTGATGAGTTACTGCGAAGGACCAATACACCATTCGATAGTCCGTATGGAAACGGAGAAATCTACCCTTCCGCCAGAAATCCAAACGCTCAACCAGCAACTAACAGATCATCACCACGGGCTCGATTGGCACGATGGCACAGCCGTTGCCAGTGACGTAACTAAGGCATTAGGGGCACTGTACAAGAGCACAAGGATCTACGTAAAGGGCCCAGACAAGGTCGAGGCCTTAAGACCATACTTCAACGACATAGTAAACCTGGACGACCACGGTTGCCCGCCCCTAACGACTATTAAAGAAAACGGAGTACCGTGCATCCAACATTCTTTCATGGATTCCAAATTCAACTGCCCCCTCCGCAACGTCACGGCGTTACTCTACTGGATGAAACAATCCTTCCACGAACCTGTAAACTGCGAAAAATGGACAAACGAACCTAATCTACCCCCACAAATAGCAATGCCAACTTGCCAACGACGGCAGGAGACACCGAAAAGAAGGGTGCCCGAGTCACATAAGAAAATAGCCCTTAACTTACTGGGACACATAGTCGACACAATCGAAAGAGTTTGCAACAACCCAGAATAAAGGGAGAATAATAACGAATACGCGTCACCAGCCCTCCAACAAACCAAATACCCAAACCGATAAACAGGCTTGTAAACCCCATAACTATGCCCACTCGATAGCTCAGACATAATGAACTCATTTGAACCACGAAAAGAATTTGTTGAACTCGTAAATTGATAATACTGACGCCTATACGTTGTAACATTACAGGGCTAAAGATGTACATTATCGACATACAAGGACTTAGAGGGAAAGATAGCGCGTTCATCATTAAAGAAATCACTGTGAGGAGGTGCTGCGGAACCGCAATACACCACCTTATCCTCATCACGAAAACAAATGGGACCGATTTACCCGCAAGAATTCAGAAGACCAATCGCTGGCTGAAGGAGTGCCTCCACGGCCTTTCCTGGGAAACTGGATCAAACACTCGCGCTCAACTGGAAGAATTAATAAACTCACTAAACCCCGATGAAGCAGTGTACGTTAAAGGCAAAGAGAAACAAATCATAATGCGCGAATATTTCACCACGGTAATCAACCTAGAAGATTATGGATGCCCAGGTATTCCGGATATAAAGAACTACGGAACCTCGTGCGACGAACATTCAAATTCGAACCCAGACTTCAACTGTTCATACCAAAACACCGCAGCCATGATGTACTGTATGAAAACAAAATTCTGTGGACCGGTGCCTTGTAGCCGATGGAAACCCAACGCAGACATCGCTTCAGAACCACCTGTAGCTTCAGACCCGACGAAACTAGAACAAGCGCTCACCACAAGGAGAAGGCTAGACGTCTTGGAACAAGTGGTCGAAGCAATCAAGGGAATTAACTGCAATACTAAGGAAGACGAAGTTTAAAATAAAAACCAGCCATCTCACAAACACTGACGAAATACAACAACCACCAAAATGTCCCAACCTCCTCCACAACCGTACACCCCCTCCAGAACGAAAGACAATCCCATCGAACACCAGAGTGCTCATTAATCACCGTCGATTTTCTTTTACGACCACAGAAGATCGAGATGGATCTCCGGCTAGCAATCCTGCCCCAACTGATCTGGATGACCACGGCCCTAATCGCCTACGACTGCGGATCAAAAATGATGAACCTGACCACGGTATCCCTCCTTGAAGTGGGAACATGCGACCTGCCCAAGCTACAACCCGTAACCAGCACCATCAAAATGCAGCTCCTACAACTCACCGACTACTCAGAGGCACGAATCATACAATGCAAGGTGGAGATACATCGATCGATTTTCCACTGCGGAATGCATTCGCATATTTCGGCAACCAGCAACGGACAACTCGAATATATACACTTTGTATCGAAAGAAGAGTGCATACAAATGCACCTGTACAAATCATGGAGATTCGGAGTTAATAGCGTCATATCCCTACTAAAACCAAATGGAACAACGACGAAAACCATATCACTCGGCGGAGCAACGAATTTTGACGGGACTTGCGAAGGCATACAATACTCCGACGAATACGGAACATGGAGCGACGTAATAGTCCAAGGATATGTAAAGATCAGTCTAGCCGAATATATTGCAAAAATAAACCTAAATTCAAATAAAATCATATTTCGATCCGGAACAACGTGTGACTTCAGCAACGGTAATTGCGTAGATAATGAGGGAGGAAATACGTTCTGGGAAACTTTGCCAAAGGATTTCTGTCAACTGGACCGATACGACGTCTTATACGACGGCAGAGCCACAAAAATCAAAAACAGCGATGAAACCTATGACGAAGTGTATACAGTTACCACCCAAGACATAACCTTCGCCTTTTCGAAAAAGGGACGTCAACAAGTATGCGGGTACGAATTGATTCGGACCGAGCACCCAAAGCTACTCATCATCGAAGAACCAACTAAAAACGCGTTCACTCACAAAAAACCCATAGCAACCAGCAACTTGGACATTTTCACCTACGTAAATTCGAAATTCGTATACGTGGAAAGACATATGAGAATGCAGATGTCAGCATTATACCGAGACGTACTCTCGCAGAAATGCAAATTGGAACAACAAGTTTTACGGAACTTATTGACAACCGCAGCCGTAACGCCCGACGACTTCGCGCATCAATTAATGAAAGGACCAGGCTACATGGCAACAATAGCAGGAGAAGTAATCCACATAATCAAATGCATACCAGTTGACGTAAAAATTAGAAAGACGAAGAACTGTTACCAAGAATTACCAGTATTCAGAGGAAACGCCAGCATGTTTGTGTCACCGAAGAGCCGCATGTTGTTAAAAACCGGAGTACAGATAGAGTGTAACCCTTTCATCCCAGTAATGTTCAATCTCGATAAGAAATGGTATAAATTACTACCAGAATTGACCGAATCAGTGAAACCAGGCACGATAGAACCTTTAACCACACCAACATGGAAATACATTAACCCCAATAACCTAGCAACCAGTGGAATCTACTCCTCCGAAGATCTGGAACGACTGAGAGATCATATCATGTTCCCAGCAGAGAAATCTGGAATACTAAACGACATGGCAAGAGGAATGTCAGGACAAACCATAGCAAATCAACAATTATCTATCATGCAATTCCTAACCGAAGAAGCAATGCAAAAAATAGCCAAGAACACATGGACAAAGATGTGGGGTTGGTTCGTAAGCTTCGGCACTCTCACCGCAGGAGGAATCGGGATTTGGGTAACCATCCAAATAACCAAATTCATCCTCGACACAATAATCCACGGATATGCTCTGAGAAAAGCCTACGGGTGCAGCTTTCACATGTTCGGAGCCATATGGAATTCCCTGACCAACCTACTCTTACATCTAGCCAGGCAAAAACAAGAGGATGATACGGAATCCAAAGGACCATCTAACAATCAAACTAAACCGCCGCCACAACCAAAACCTTTAGACATATCCTGGATCCAGGAACAACCAAAACCGAAACACTGCTCCGGAATCCCCGAGATACACATGGACATGTCAATCAAACACGAATACGCAATACCCAGTTCCTTCAAGCAAGAAGCACCAGCGCCAAAACCTACGGTCACGCGATATTATGAATCAATGGGAAACAACGCGAGAAACGTTAACCAGACCAAACCAACAACAGAAGAAGACGGAGAATACAAAACACCCCAAGGAATGCCGATACCCATATACCCCAATTTAAACATGAAGCCAGCAACCCAATCACCAATTGCAAAAAACGTCTCAACATCGACCATGGACCCCAAGGACAACCAAAGTACCGTATGGATTA
This sequence comes from Neodiprion virginianus, assembly GCF_021901495.1. Lineage (NCBI taxonomy): Eukaryota > Metazoa > Arthropoda > Insecta > Hymenoptera > Diprionidae > Neodiprion > Neodiprion virginianus. The sequence goes on from NC_060880.1 coordinate 41,564,976, forward strand.
AAAAACCTACAGCACCCAACGACCGTCAGGAAGAATGATCGAGCAGAGGCTCACCATTCTTGCATAAGGGGGGAGGTGTAACATCCGACCGGAACGTCCGTATGTTTTATCGACTATTATTACTGCATGTTACTTTTATCAACTAACCAAACTCGAAGTACGAGAATCTTGTAACCATAAGAAATTAAAACAACTGTCTAACTATTTGGAATATCCCTAGATGGAAATAACTATGAAATTCACTAGCCAAGGCTTAAAACCCATGTTACGAGATCTTCGTACTACAGAGAACTATAATACTATTATGCGTTATTATATATCATATTAACACTATAATTAACTAACACAATTATACCCAATTATTATATAGCACTCAACAATGCCATTTGTGCATTTGGAGCTGAGAGCTTATACTATAAGCAATATACGCTTTACTATATAGCCTGGAGTATAGAAGACTGTAAAACCATAGATAAACGCATAACCAATATAATGTAAAGATAGCACTGCTGCAATAACCCACAAAACCAGAGACTGCAAAACCATCAAACCGTGAATGTTAATTACCCAGCATGAACTATACCTTCTTCCGCAACGCCGTATTGTAGGCAACACGCGCAACGTTTTGAAGGCAATGCAGATCTCCAATGTGGAGCCATACAGAGCCTTACCTAGAGAATAGTGTACGCAGTTGTGTAGAGCAGCCGAGCTAGCCAATCAGTGAATTGAGACATTAAAAACGACCGAGAAAATGGATGTCGTCCAAACAAAACAAAAAGAAAAACAACAACCGTCCAGTAGAGGACGCAACCAGCCGCGTGGCAACAGAGGCAGAGGGCAGCAGACACAACAGCAGCAGTAGCAACAGCAGAGTAGCAGCGAAGGCCAGCCATCCAGACGACAACAAAACTATACGCAGCAGCAGAACAACGGACAGCCAAATCAGCAGCAGCAGAATCAATCGTCCTGTGAACGATGCGGGTATCGACATCAAGCGAATAGATGTCCAGCCTTCAATAAGCAATGCAAAGCGTGCAATGGGTACAATCACTTCGCGCAGGTATGTGTAAGCCGTCAAAAGATAGACGCGGTAACCGAAGATTCAACGAGGTGCGAAGTTGAAGGTAAGACTGAAAATCTTGTATTCTACGTAGTTGATTGCGAAAAAAACGACACCTATCATGCGGTTACCGAGCATTGTAAAGTCAAAACTGTTAACTCGAGTAGCGAATATAAGTTCAAATAAGGCTCAGGGAACAAAGGGTTTAATTCAGGAAAATAAAGACTTGTTCGAAGGCATCGGCTGAGTCAGGTACGTTTACGATTTCAAAATGAAACCAGGATATATAGGGAACATCGAACCTTGCACGAAGGTACCTTTTGAAGTATTAGAGGCTTATCGATCTGAACTTGAGGGTATTGAACGTCACAAAATTATCAGGCAAATAGACGAGCCAACAGAGTTCGAGAATCCGGTTGTACTTGTGGAAAAACCGGATAATTCGCTCCAAATTTGCTTAGACCGTCAGTACCTGAACTCGTGCCTGCTCGGAGAACATTACAAATTGCCGCCTTTCGAAGAAATAGCTTTAAAGATGACAAACGCGAAGATTTTTACAGTTCTGGAAGTTGGGTTTTCTTTCCCTAGGGGTTTTTTCCAGGGTTTTTCTATTCCGATTTTTTTTTCTAGAGTTTTTTCCTTGGGTTTTCCCTGGATTTGATTCCCTACGGTTTTTTTCCCCTAGAGTTTTTCATCTAGGGTTTTTTCCTCGGGGTTTTCTTCACGAGGGTTTTTTTTTGTTGGGTTTTTTCCCTCAGGTTTTTTTCCCTCAGGTTTTTTTCCCGGGGTTTTCTCCTGTAGGGATAGATATCCTAGGGTTTTTCATATTCTAGGGTTTCTCAGCTGGGGTTTTATTCTGAGGTTTTCTATTCTCCAGGGATTTTTTCCTAGGGTTTTTCACAAGGTTTTTTTCCCAGTTCCTTGTCGTCCTGCTTGTGAGCGAAGCGGAAGTGACGTATCCGTATCTCTTGCGGGAAGATTACTCGTAAGTTGGTATTCCATTCATACTGAACAACTTCATTACACTAGTTATGTACTAAAAAGTGTTAGGTCGGGCTTGGGTCAGGCTTAGGTCAGGCTTAGGTGAGGCTTAGGGCTTGGGGCTTGGGGCTTGTGGCTTGGGGCTTGGGGCTTGGGGATCGGGGATCGGGGATCGGGGATCGGGGATCGGGGATCGGGGATCGGGAATCGGGGATCTCGGGGATCGGGGATCTCGGGGATCGGGGATCTCGGGGATCGGGGATCTCGGGGATCGGGGATCTCGGGGATCGGGGATCTCGGAAATCGGGGATCTCGGGGACCGGGGATCTCGGGGATCGGGGATCTCGGGGATCGGGGTTCTCGGGGATCTCGGACATCTCGGGGATCTCGGACATCTCGGGGATCTCGGACATCTCGGGGATCTCGGACATCTCGGGGATCTCGGACATCTCGGACATCTCGGGGATCTCGGACATCTCGGGGATCTCGGGGATCTCGGACATCTCGGACATCTCGGACATCTCGGGAATGTCGCGAATGTCGCGAATGTCGGGAATGTCGGGAATGTCAGGAATGTCGCGAATGTCGCGAATGTCGCGAATGTCGGGAATGTCGGGAATGTCGGGAATGTCGGGAATGTCGCGAATGTCGCGAATGTCGGGAATGTCGGGAATGTCGGGAATGTCGGGAATGTCGGGAATGTCGCGAATGTCGCGAATGTCGGGAATGTCGGGAATGTCGGGAATGTCGGGAATGTCGCGAATGTCGCGAATGTCGGGAATGTCGGGAATGTCGGGAATGTCGCGAATGTCGCGAATGTCGCGAATGTCGGGAATGTCGGGAATGTCGCGAATGTCGCGAATGTCGCGAATGTCGGGAATGTCGGGAATGTCGGGAATGTCGGGAATGTCGCGAATGTCGCGAATGTCGGGAAGAAATGTCGGGAATGTGGGACTGGTCTGTGCCGGTCTGTGCCGGTCTGTGCCGGTCTGTGCTGGTCTGTGCTGGTCTGTGCTGGTCTGTGCTGGTCTGTGCTGGTCTGTGCTGGTCTGTGATGGTCTGTGCTGGTCTGGGACTGGTCTGGCGCTGGTCTGTGCTGGTCTGTGCTGGTCTGTGCTGGTCTGTGCTGGTCTGTGCTGGTCTGTGCTGGTCTGTGCTGGTCTGTGCTGGTCTGTGCTGGTCTGTGATGGTCTGTGCTGGTCTGGGACTGGTCTGGCGCTGGTCTGGGACTGGTCTGTGCAGGTCTGTGCCGGTCTGTGCTGGTCTGTGCTGGTCTGTGCTGGTCTGTGCTGGTCTGTGCTGGTCTGTGCTGGTCTGTGCTGGTCTGTGCTGGTCTGTGCTGGTCTGTGCTGGTCTGTGCTGGTCTGTGCTGGTCTGGGACTGGTCTGGCGCTGGTCTGTGCTGGTCTGTGCTGGTCTGTGCTGGTCTGTGCTGGTCTGTGCTGGTCTGTGCTGGTCTGTGCTGGTCTGGGACTGGTCTAACGCTGGTCTGGGACTGGTCTGTGCCGGTCTGTGCCGGTCTGTGCCGGTCTGCGCCGGTCTGTGCCGGTCTGTGCCGGTCTGTGCCGGTCTGTGCTGGTCTGTGCTGGTCTGTGCTGGTCTGTGCTGGTCTGTGCTGGTCTGTGCTGGTCTGTGCTGGTCTGTGCTGGTCTGTGCTGGTCTGGGACTGGTCTGGCGCTGGTCTGGGACTGGTCTGTGCCGGTCTGTGCCGGTCTGTGCCGGTCTGTGCTGGTCTGTGCTGGTCTGTGCTGGTCTGTGATGGTCTGTGCTGGTCTGGGACTGGTCTGGCGCTGGTCTGGGACTGGTCTGTGCAGGTCTGTGCCGGTCTGTGCTGGTCTGTGCTGGTCTGTGCCGGTCTGTGCCGGTCTGTGCCGGTCTGTGCTGGTCTGTGCTGGTCTGTGCTGGTCTGTGCTGGTCTGTGCTGGTCTGTGCTGGTCTGTGATGGTCTGTGCTGGTCTGGGACTGGTCTGGCGCTGGTCTGTGCTGGTCTGTGCTGGTCTGTGCTGGTCTGTGCTGGTCTGTGCTGGTCTGTGCTGGTCTGTGCTGGTCTGTGCTGGTCTGTGCTGGTCTGTGATGGTCTGTGCTGGTCTGGGACTGGTCTGGCGCTGGTCTGGGACTGGTCTGTGCAGGTCTGTGCCGGTCTGTGCTGGTCTGTGCTGGTCTGTGCTGGTCTGTGCTGGTCTGTGCTGGTCTGTGCTGGTCTGTGCTGGTCTGTGCTGGTCTGTGCTGGTCTGTGCTGGTCTGTGCTGGTCTGTGCTGGTCTGGGACTGGTCTGGCGCTGGTCTGTGCTGGTCTGTGCTGGTCTGTGCTGGTCTGTGCTGGTCTGTGCTGGTCTGTGCTGGTCTGTGCTGGTCTGGGACTGGTCTAACGCTGGTCTGGGACTGGTCTGTGCCGGTCTGTGCCGGTCTGTGCCGGTCTGCGCCGGTCTGTGCCGGTCTGTGCCGGTCTGTGCCGGTCTGTGCTGGTCTGTGCTGGTCTGTGCTGGTCTGTGCTGGTCTGTGCTGGTCTGTGCTGGTCTGTGCTGGTCTGTGCTGGTCTGTGCTGGTCTGGGACTGGTCTGGCGCTGGTCTGGGACTGGTCTGTGCCGGTCTGTGCCGGTCTGTGCCGGTCTGTGCTGGTCTGTGCTGGTCTGTGCTGGTCTGTGATGGTCTGTGCTGGTCTGGGACTGGTCTGGCGCTGGTCTGGGACTGGTCTGTGCAGGTCTGTGCCGGTCTGTGCTGGTCTGTGCTGGTCTGTGATGGTCTGTGCTGGTCTGGGACTGGTCTGGCGCTGGTCTGTGCTGGTCTGTGCTGGTCTGTGCTGGTCTGTGCTGGTCTGTGCTGGTCTGTGCTGGTCTGTGCTGGTCTGTGCTGGTCTGTGCTGGTCTGTGATGGTCTGTGCTGGTCTGGGACTGGTCTGGCGCTGGTCTGGGACTGGTCTGTGCAGGTCTGTGCCGGTCTGTGCCGGTCTGTGCTGGTCTGTGCTGGTCTGTGCTGGTCTGTGCTGGTCTGTGCTGGTCTGTGCTGGTCTGTGCTGGTCTGTGCTGGTCTGTGCTGGTCTGTGCTGGTCTGTGCTGGTCTGTGCTGGTCTGTGCTGGTCTGTGCTGGTCTGTGCTGGTCTGTGCTGGTCTGTGCTGGTCTGTGCTGGTCTGTGCTGGTCTGTGCTGGTCTGTGCTGGTCTGTGCTGGTCTGTGATGGTCTGTGCTGGTCTGGGACTCTTCTGGCGCTGGTCTGGGACTGGTCTGGGACTGGTCTGTGCCGGTCTGTGCCGGTCTGTGCCGGTCTGTGCCGGTCTGTGCCGGTCTGTGCCGGTCTGTGGCGGTCTGTGCCGGTCTGTGCTAGTCTGTGCTGGTCTGTGCTGGTCTGTGCTGGTCTGTGCTGGTCTGTGCTGGTCTGTGCTGGTCTGTGCTGGTCTGTGCTGGTCTGTGCTGGTCTGTGCTGGTCTGTGCTCGTCTGGCGCTGGTCTGTGCTGGTCTGTGCTGGTCTGTGCTGGTCTGTGCTGGTCTGTGCTGGTCTGTGCTGGTCTGTGTGGTCTGTGCTGGTCTGTGCTGGTCTGTGCTGGTCTGTGCTGGTCTGGGACTGGTCTGGCGCTGGTCTGGGACTGGTCTGTGCCGGTCTGTGCCGGTCTGTGCCGGTCTGTGCCGGTCTGTGCCGGTCTGTGCCGGTCTGTGCTAGTCTGTGCTGGTCTGTGCTGGTCTGTGCTGGTCTGTGCTGGTCTGTGCTGGTCTGTGCTGGTCTGTGCTGGTCTGTGCTGGTCTGTGCTGGTCTGGGACTGGTCTGGCGCTGGTCTGGGACTGGTCTGTGCCGGTCTGTGCCGGTCTGTGCCGGTCTGTGCTGGTCTGTGCTGGTCTGTGCTGGTCTGTGATGGTCTGTGCTGGTCTGGGACTGGTCTGGCGCTGGTCTGGGACTGGTCTGTGCAGGTCTGTGCCGGTCTGTGCTGGTCTGTGCTGGTCTGTGATGGTCTGTGCTGGTCTGGGACTGGTCTGTGCTGGTCTGTGCTGGTCTGTGCTGGTCTGTGCTGGTCTGTGCTGGTCTGTGCTGGTCTGTGCTGGTCTGTGCTGGTCTGTGCTGGTCTGTGCTGGTCTGTGCTGGTCTGTGCTGGTCTGTGATGGTCTGTGCTGGTCTGTGCGCTGGTCTGTGCTGGTCTGTGCTGGTCTGTGCTGGTCTGGGACTGGTCTGGGACTGGTCTGGCGCTGGTCTGGGACTGGTCTGGGACTGGTCTGGCGCTGGTCTGGCGCTGGTGGTCTGGCGCTGGTCTGGCGCTGGTCTGACGCTGGTCTGGCGCTGGTCTGGCGCTGGTGGTCTGGCGCTGGTCTGGCGCTGGTGGTCTGGCGCTGGTCTGGCGCTGGTCTGGCGCTGGTCTGGGACTAGTCTGGGACTGGTCCGGGACTGGTCTGGGACTGGTCTGGGACTGGTCTGGGACTGGTCTGGGTCCGGTCTGGGACTGGTCTGGGACTGGTCTGGGACTGGTCTGGGTCCGGTCTGGGACTGGTCTGGGACGGCGACGGCGACGGAGACGGCGACGGGGACGGCGACGGGGACGGCGACGGGGACGGCGACGGCGACGGGGACGGCGACGGGGACGGCGACGGCGACGGGGACGGGGACGGCGACGGCGACGGCGACGTGGACGGGGACGGCGACGGGGACGGCGACGGGGACGGCGACGGGGACGGCGACGGCGACGGCGACGGCGACGGGGACGGCGACGGGGACGGCGACGGCGACGAGGACGGCGACGGCGACGGCGACGGGAACGGCGACGGCGACGGCGACGGGGACGGCGACGGCGACGGCGACGGGGACGGCGACGGCGACGAGGACGGCGACGGCGACGGCGACGGCGACGGCGACGGCGACGGGGACGGCGACGGGGACGGCGACGGCGACGAGGACGGCGACGGCGACGGCGACGGGGACGGCGACGGCGACGGGGACGGCGACGGGGACGGCGACGGGGACGGCGACGTCGACGGCGACGGGGACGGCGACGGGGACGGCGACGGCGACGGGGACGGCGACGGGGACGGCGACAGGGACAGGGATGGGAATGGATATGGGGATGGGGATAGGTTAGGTTAGGTTACGTTGGGATAGGTTAGGTTAGGTTGGGTTAGGTTGGGTTAGGTTGGGTTAGGTTAGGTTGGGTTAGGTTGGGTTAGGTTGGGTTGGGTTGGGTTGGGTTGGGTTGGGTTGGGTTGGGTTGGGTTGGGTTGGGTTGGGTTGGGTTGGGTTGGGTTGGGTTGGGTTGGGTTGGGTTGGGTTGGGTTGGGTTGGGTTGGGTTGGGTTGGGTTGGGTTGGGTTGGGTTGGGTTGGGTTGGGTTGGGTTGGGTTGGGTTGGGTTGGGTTGGGTTGGGTTGGGTTGGGTTGGGTTGGGTTGGGTTGGGTTGGGTTGGGTTGGGTTGGGTTGGGTTGGGTTGGGTTGGGTTGGGTTGGGTTGGGTTGGGTTGGGTTGGGTTGGGTTGGGTTGGGTTGGGTTGGGTTGGGTTGGGTTGGGTTGGGTTGGGTTGGGTTGGGTTGGGTTGGGTTGGGTTGGGTTGGGTTGGGTTGGGTTGGGTTGGGTTGGGTTGGGTTGGGTTGGGTTGGGTTGGGTTGGGTTGGGTTGGGTTGGGTTGGGTTGGGTTGGGTTGGGTTGGGTTGGGTTGGGTTGGGTTGGGTTGGGTTGGGTTGGGTTGGGTTGGGTTGGGTTGGGTTGGGTTGGGTTGGGTTGGGTTGGGTTGGGTTGGGTTGGGTTGGGTTGGGTTGGGTTGGGTTGGGTTGGGTTGGGTTGGGTTGGGTTGGGTTGGGTTGGGTTGGGTTGGGTTGGGTTGGGTTGGGTTGGGTTGGGTTGGGTTGGGTTGGGTTGGGTTGGGTTGGGTTGGGTTGGGTTGGGTTGGGTTGGGTTGGGTTGGGTTGGGTTGGGTTGGGTTGGGTTGGGTTGGGTTGGGTTGGGTTGGGTTGGGTTAGGTTAGGTTAGGTTAGGTTAGGTTAGGTTAGGTTAGGTTAGGTTAGGTTAGGTTAGGTTAGGTTAGGTTAGGTTAGGTTAGGTTAGGTTAGGTTAGGTTAGGTTAGGTTAGGTTAGGTTAGGTTAGGTTAGGTTAGGTTAGGTTAGGTTAGGTTAGGTTAGGTTAGGTTAGGTTAGGTTAGGTTAGGTTAGGTTAGGTTAGGTTAGGTTAGGTTAGGTTAGGTTAGGTTAGGTTAGGTTAGGTTAGGTTAGGTTAGGTTAGGTTAGGTTAGGTTAGGTTAGGTTAGGTTAGGTTAGGTTAGGTTAGGTTAGGTTAGGTTAGGTTAGGTTAGGTTAGGTTAGGTTAGGTTAGGTTAGGTTAGGTTAGGTTAGGTTAGGTTAGGTTAGGTTAGGTTAGGTTAGGTTAGGTTAGGTTAGGTTAGGTTAGGTTAGGTTAGGTTAGGTTAGGTTAGGTTAGGTTAGGTTAGGTTAGGTTAGGTTAGGTTAGGTTAGGTTAGGTTAGGTTAGGTTAGGTTAGGTTAGGTTAGGTTAGGTTAGGTTAGGTTAGGTTAGGTTAGGTTAGGTTAGGTTAGGTTAGGTTAGGTTAGGTTAGGTTAGGTTAGGTTAGGTTAGGTTAGGTTAGGTTAGGTTAGGTTAGGTTAGGTTAGGTTAGGTTAGGTTAGGTTAGGTTAGGTTAGGTTAGGTTAGGTTAGGTTAGGTTAGGTTAGGTTAGGTTAGGTTAGGTTAGGTTAGGTTAGGTTAGGTTAGGTTAGGTTAGGTTAGGTTAGGTTAGGTTAGGTTAGGTTAGGTTAGGTTAGGTTAGGTTAGGTTAGGTTAGGTTAGGTTAGGTTAGGTTAGGTTAGGTTAGGTTAGGTTAGGTTAGGTTAGGTTAGGTTAGGTTAGGTTAGGTTAGGTTAGGTTAGGTTAGGTTAGGTTAGGTTAGGTTAGGTTAGGTTAGGTTAGGTTAGGTTAGGTTAGGTTAGGTTAGGTTAGGTTAGGTTAGGTTAGGTTAGGTTAGGTTAGGTTAGGTTAGGTTAGGTTAGGTTAGGTTAGGTTAGGTTAGGTTAGGTTAGGTTAGGTTAGGTTAGGTTAGGTTAGGTTAGGTTAGGTTAGGTTAGGTTAGGTTAGGTTAGGTTAGGTTAGG